>NC_066545.1:8256570-8264070 GCF_024679095.1 Eriocheir sinensis | reverse complement strand
TTCTACTACTACTACTACTACTACTACTACTTATACTTTCTCCTGCTACTACTGCAGCAACTACAACTATTACCACTATTACTACTACTACTACTATTTCTACTACTACTACTACTACTACTACTACTACAACTATCACTATAACCGCTTCAATATACCACCACTACTACTACTACTACTACTACTACTACTATTGCCACTACTATTACTACTACTACTACTACTATTACTACTACTACTACTACTACTACTACTACTACTACTACTACTACTACTTCCACTACTACTACTAACGATAATATGCCCACCAATAGATTATATTTCCCCTTTTGCCTCTATTAACAATGAAGATTTGTTGCATTGTTTTAATGTCAATAATACACAAAATCAAGACCTACATGCTTTCCATCCACTTAGTGTAGAAGATAGAAATTATAATAACGATCTTGATGTAACTCAGTTTTATTTAAGAGCAAGAAATTTAAATTTTTCTAAATCTGAATATATTTATCTGGATAGCTTTCCTTTTTCTACTAATAATAGTGAATTATATTTATTAACACTGAATATTAGATCCATCTCATCGAATTTCCAATACTTTGTAGACACTGTCCTTTCGTGCCAAACTAAATTTGATGTCATAGGATTAACAGAAACCCGCTTAGATGTAGATATTTCTCCACTGTACAGACTACCGGAATATGAAATGTTCACTAATAACAGAAACAGGTTTGGTGGGGGAGTGGCCATTTATATTTCTAGTAAGTACAAATCTTCTGTGATCAATGAATTTTCTAAATTGGAACCTTTTATGGAATGTTTGGGAATCGAAGCAATATGTAATGCTAATACCTATTTATTTCTTTGTATTTACAGACCACCTCAAAGCAGTATAAATAATTTTCACAATTCACTTAATGAAATCTTATCCCTAATTAAAGATAAAAATTACAAGGAGGTTTTTGTGTTTGGAGACTTAAACATAGATTTGTTACAATGTAATAATGACAATGTGCAGGATTTAATTAATATAATGTACAGCTATTCTTTATTTCCTCTAACTACCTTGCCTACTCGAGTAACTTCAACTTCATCCACGTTAATTGATCATGTTTGGTCATCTCAGATTGAAAGTAATACTGCCAATTATATATTAAAGACAGATATCAGTGACCACTACCCAGTAATCTCTGTATTTAAATGTGATAAATATCGTCATCCTTCTCCCACTTACGTAACTAAAAGAATATTTAATCAGGACTCCTTGAAAAATTTAGTAATAGTCTCTCACAAACTAATTGGAGTGACACATTAAATTGTATATGTGCTAATGAGGCCTACAACTTATTTTACAGTAAATTTAAAACATGTTTTGATAAGTGTTTTCCGGAAAGAAAAATTAAATTTAGTTTTAAAAGGAACGTAGTCCACACATTACTCTAGCTCTTAAGAATAGTATTAGAGAAAACATCGACTTGAAAAACTAGCTCATAAATGGCCTTTAACGTTTAAGGAGCCTTATAGAATATATAGAAATAAATTAACGTCACTTTTAAAATTAGCCAAGAAGAAGTATAACCAAGAGCAGTTACTTAATAGCCAAGGTAATCCAAAACAACACTGGAGATCCATTAATACTATTCTTGGTAGATGCACAGGTGCTAAACATACAGTTATTGAATTAAAGCCACATTGTACTGACATTTCTGAAACATTTAATGACCATTTTTGAAGGCTGGGGGGCTAGATCATGATATAGTAGGGGATGAATATATGACATATTTACACAACTCACCTAATTACTCGGTATACTTATCACCAGCTACACAGATATAAATTGAAAACTTTCTTAAGACATTAAAAGGTACATCATCTGTTTTTGATTAAATTTATCACTTGGTCGTAAGACAAACTGCCAGCATAATTTCCTTGCCATTAACACACATAGTTAACCTCACATTAAAGAAAGGAGTTTTTCCGGACGAACTTAAGAAAGCTAAAATTATTCCATTGTTTAAGTCAGATAATAGAGATGATGTCAATAACTACAGACCTATATCAGTTCTTCCTGTGTTCAGTAAAGTCTTTGAAAAGTGATATGCACTCGTCTTGTAAATTTCATTGAGAAAAATAATTTATTTTCGAATTGTCAGCATGGTTTTAGACCAGGGCGCTCTACTGAGTCGGCCATATTTCAGTTTACCAATAATGTGTATAAATATCTGGAAAAGAAACATTATTTAGTTGGAATTTTTTTAGATCTTTCTAAGGCTTTCGATTCGCTATGTCATAAAATTCTATTAAGTAAACTTAGTAATTTTGGGATTCAGGAGTTCCTTTAGAATTATTCAAAATTATTTAACAAATCGATTTCAAGCTGTTTACTGTAATTCTAAATATTCTTCTTTCAAGCCTATCAAAATGGGTGTACCGCAAGGATCTATCCTAGGACCTATACTTTTCTCATCTATATTAATGATATTGTCAATGCTAGTAATAAATTTAAGTATACCATTTATGCTGACGACACTAATTTACTATTAGATGATAAAATATAAATAGTTTGCATATAAACATTAATAATGAGCTCAATTCAATTAATATGTGGCTTAAACATAATAAGTTAAGGTTAAATATCACTAAAACAAAATACATTATCTTTCAAAACCGATCAGTCACTACTAACATGCCACCTATAACACTTGAAGGAAAAGTACTTGAACGAGTTTCTTATACTAAGTTTTTGGGCGTTGTCATAGATCAAAATATCAATTGGAAATACCAAATTAATTCTGTTGCAAATAAACTATCTAGGATATGTGGCATACTGTATCGAATAAGAAATAGCCTTACACAAGAAGCACTTATCAGTATTTATTATACACTTTGTTACCCACATCTCATTTATTGTGTATCTGTGTGGGCGTGTACGTGGCCTTCCTTTCTTAAAAATCTTCAGGTTTCTCAAAATAAGATATTTAGGTGTATGTTTTACATGAACAAGTTTGATTCCACACATAACGTATTTTCCACACATAGATTTCTTAATTTTAAAAACATTCATTGTTATTTTCTACTATTATTTATTTATAAAAACCTCGCACTGATGCATGGAACTCATCCTTTTCAAGTTATTAATACAGTGCATAATACGCGCAGGAACAATATAAATCTTATCTCTCCACAGTTCAGGACAGTTCTTTTCAGAAATAGTATTTTATGCTCAGGACCTCAAGTTTGGAATTCTTTGCCAGTAGAAATAAAAAATCTCCTTAATAGTAATAATTTCTCTCTATTTAAAAAGTCAGTAAAAACACACTTATTTGCAATCCAAAACAATCACGGTTAAAATTATAATTTATTCCTGAAACATGAACACAAATTTACATTATTAAATCTAATCAGTGAATTGCATAGTACTATTGTCCATATTATTTTTATTATTGTTATTATTATTATTATTATTATTATTATTATTGTTATTATTATTATTATTATTATTATTATTATTGTTATTATTATTATTATTGTTGATGCTGTTGTAGTTGTTATTATAGTTAACATTTTAGATATAACTATTATAACTTCATCTGGTATTATAGTTAATGTTGTTATTTATTGTATATTTGTATTTAGGTTTATGGTTGGGAGCTATCTGCAACCTATAGAAAGATAATAATAGTACAATGTAATAAATATACAGTCTGTCGGGAAGCTTCGGCTTGACAGGCTAGATTCGTTGCCAGAATTATAATTATATATATATATGTATATATCAATGTGTATATATTATGGCAATAAACATTACTTACTTAAAAAAATTACTTACTTACTTACTTACACACACACACACACACACTTTTTTTCACACGAGAGAAGTAGTAAAGTTTGATGTATGTAAAAGCTTAAGAATGCATATAATGACTTACTTCCCTTCCCCCACTCCTCCTCCTCCTGACACGTGAATCTGTGGCAGCAAGACAGGGACGCATTCTTACCTTCCTCGCTCTTGTCACTCTCCGTTTCCACGCGTCAGGGGATGTCAAGGTTCTTAGAAAAAATAATCATGCACCTGAAAATTAGACAAGACGATCAATACCACCTGTTGAACACCTGTATACTCAGTTTCTCGACACCTGCACGAGACTTTTTTTGCTTGGATATGTAAACCATGTACAGTATTTTTTATTTATTTTATTTATTTTGTATATGGTCACCTGCTCCCACTTTTAATTATTTACTTCGCCGCCTTCGGTCTTGGGTTCCTACGTAGTGTACTTTTGTTATTATTTTAGGTCACGGAATTCGGAAGTGTAGCGGGACTGATATTATTTTAGGTCACGGAATTCGGAAGTGTAGCGGGACTGAATTTCTTGTTGGTTGATCTCAGTTTGTCAGACACTCTTTATTCTAACCGTCTACCTTTTACTGCATTCTCTTTGTCCTTTACTCTCTGTGCCTTGTTTGTGTCCTGGTTGTAGAATTCCTTGCCTTTAGAATTTGTACTCTTCCACCACTACCTGATTACACTGTGTTTAGTAATAATAATGAAAATAATAATAATCATAATAATAATAATAATAATAATAATAATAATAATAATAATAATAATAATAATAATAATAATAATAATAGTGATAAATGTAATAAGAACTAAGTCTGATATTTCTTTTTTTTTTGGGGGGGGGAGTGACTTATGTTAAGAGTTATTTTTTCACTTGGCGCTTGCTCTGTCACCTTTGCCGTTAAAAAAATATCGCAGTTCATGTCTCTGGCGTGGCAGGAGACAGTTTTGCGTTTTCTGAAGTGAGAAGCAGCGGCGTGAGGAGAGAGAGAGAGAGAGACGTGTTTCAGTTTTAATTATGCTTCTGGAAATAATTAGAACCCAAACTGAAAATACACAACTAAACTATATAAAATCAAACTGCATAACCTTTCAAACTATCAAAAAATAACGTGTTGAAGCGGAGAGATACATAACAAACAAACAAGGGAACATAGTAAATAAAGAGCTGCAACCATTCAAGCGTAGAGAACACAATAAAAGGAAGCAATGCAGTATGCTGAGATTTGTACACTGGCTAAAGGGAACGAGCGAAGGAGGAGGAAGGAGGCTGAAGGAGAGAGGAGGAGGAGGAGTGAGGAGGAAGGCAAGGGGAGGCAAACTCTTGTAAACTCTTTGACAATGGAGGAGAAAAAGAAAGACAAACAGAGGAAGGCAGATGAAGCAAGGAAGACACGCACTCCACACAACGCTGAAGAAAACAGACAAAACGTGCCGGGCCGGGTTGTGATTGCAAAGAACACACACACACACACACACACACACACACACACACACACACACACACACACACACACACACACACACACACACACACACACACACACACACACACACACACACAAGACGGAGATAATGACGTACAAACAGAGAAGAAAGAAGAGAGAACAAAAACACACCAACAACGGATGTGGGAAGAGGATTTTTTGGGGGGTGGAGAAGTGGGGGGAGGGAGGGAGGGGGCAGTCTCTCTCTCTCTCTCTCTCTCTCTCTCTCTCTCTCTCTCTCTCTCTCTCTCTCTCTCTCTCTCTCTCTCAATTTTCTCCCAACTCAAACTTTCATTTATTTTTCATCCGTTTTCTTTCATTGCCTTTGCTTTCTCTCACTTCCCTGTCCCCTCCCCCTCCTCCTCCTCCTCCTCCTCCTCCGTCTTGGCCTGTAAAGTGATGGCACGGGTTCCTTTTCTCTCCTCCTCAATCTGTCTCCTCACGACTCGAAGAGGAAAAAGAGGAGGGTTGAGAGGCGTCGGGTGTTGAGCGCTCCGTCCGGCGCCGCGACACTGATAGACTTGGTATTCCAATATCGGCCGATGGGACACTTGGCACCAGACCTCCTCCGCTTGGCCCCTCCCTCCCTCCCTCCCTCCCTTCCTCCTCATGTTCTCCTTTCCACCCCCTCTTTTCTCCCCCCCTCCATTCCTTCCCCCTTCTTTTATCTCCTCCCTTCCTCCCCACCCCTCTTTTCTCCCCCCCCCTCCATTCCTTCCCCCCTCTTTTATCTCTTCCCTTCCTCCCCACCCCTCTTTTCTTCCAGCTTCCTCCTTTGTCTTTTCCCTCGCTCTCCTTTCGAACTGCTACAGCTTCCTCTATCTTTATTTTTCCCTTCTCTTTCTCCCTATCTACCCGTCCCTTCTCATGGTCTTCCTTCCACCCCTCCCTCTCCCAATTTTCCTTCTTCCTGTCTTCTTCCATGTCTCGCTTCCTCCAGTCCCTTTTCCCTTTACCGCTTTCTCTATCCGTATTTTTTTCCTTCTCTTCCTCCCTATCTACCCGTCCCTTCTCTTGCTCTTCCTTCCACCCCTCCCTTTCTCCCTCTTCATCCTTCTCACAGCCTCCTCTCTTGCATTTCTCTTCCCTGGTCCCTTTTCGGTCTTCTACAGCTTTTTCCCCTCTCTCCCCTTTCTACCCCTCCTCTTGGCCTCCCCCTCCCTCCTCATCTTCTCCCTTTCACCCCTCCTCCTTCCTCTCAGCCTCCTCCCTCGTCTTTTCCCATTCTCTTTTCGATCTTCTGCAGCTTTTCCTCTCCTCAGTTTTGCCGTTCTTTCTCCCCTTCTTTCGGCGCGGCATTCGAGTCTTTCTTTCTCACTTCCCTTCCACCCATTCTTTCTTCCTTGCTCTCCATCTCTTTATATTTCTTTCTTATTCTTTCAAACTCTCTCTCTCTCTCTCTCTCTCTCTCTCTCTCTCTCTCTCTCTCTCTCTCTCTCTCTCTCTCTCTCTCTCTCTCTCATATTAATATCTAGTAGTACCAGGCACGGAAGAATGGCCAAACTACCACCACCAGGATCGTAAATCTACCCCTGGAAAGTCTCAGAACTCCTACAAAAGCCCTCTCAAACATGTATGTGAAATGTGTAAAAATGACCCTTGGTGGAATTCATGTTATATAGTTCAAATGATGAAGTTAGTAAATAAATACAGTGATGAATGCATGGAAGTGAAATAAGTGCTCCTTGATTGTTGCACGTACGAGGTGAACACATGGAAGTGGATAAAATAGATATATACAATGATGAATACATATTGAAATAGATAGACACAAATACATAGAAAAAATTATATAGATCCATTCATAGGTAAGCACCTAGATAAAAACATGGAATTGAAATATAAGCTCGTTGAATATTGTACGTAAGAGGTGAACACATGGCTTCGTGGTGCAGTGGTTAGCACATTCGGCTCACAACCGAGAGAGCCCGGGTTCGATTCCCGGGCGGAGTGGAAAAATTTGGGCGGCTTTTCCGATACCCTACGCCCCTGTCCACTCGGCAGTGAATGGGTACCAGGTATTAATCGGGGGTTGTGTCCCGTCTCCTGGGATCTGTTCCCTTCTCCTATAATTCCTTCCCCTTCTGTCTCTCCGGCATATGACCACAGATGTTGCGCCGACTAAACGAAACTTTACTTTCTTCCTCCCCTCTTCTTCTTCTTTCTCCT
>NC_066545.1:8224070-8251570 GCF_024679095.1 Eriocheir sinensis | reverse complement strand
TGAGAGAAAGGATATGTGTGTGTGTGTGTGTGTGTGTGTGTGTGTGTGTGTGTGTGTGTGTGTGTGTTCAGTCCTAAGCTTCGGCGGGGAACAAGAGGCTCAGCGTAAGGGGGCGCCACTCAAGGGGGAGGAGAGAGGGAGGGAGAGAAAGGAAAAATGAAGGGAAGGAAAGGAAAGAGGATGAATAGGGAAGTTCACAACATAACCTCCCCTCCCTCTTTATCTCTATCTATATCTATCTATTTTTATCTATCTGTCTGTCTCCAGCCCTCTCCCCTCCTTTTCCTTTCTGTCTCTCCTCTTTCTAGCAAACATTCCCCTTCCAACCCTTCCCTCGTGCCGTCATTTCCGTTTCTCCTTTTCTCATAATTGTAAAATTCCTTTTCCTTCTTTTTTTCCTTTATGAGCTTTGCTGTACACCCCTCTCTCTTTGTCTTCATTTATATTTTTATACTTTTATCTCATTTTATTTCTTCCTCTTCGTTTACATCTCTTTCAACATCACACTGACCTTAAAAGCTAAGCTTTAGAATCTTCCTAAATGAACGTGTGTTTTTAAATAATAAATCATGGTCATCTACAGAGTGATTTTCTTATTGTCGAATGTGTTTGGTTCTGTCGGTCGGTATGTCGGTGGGTCTGCAGGCTGGTTGAAGCGTAGGCTTGTCGTGTTTGTTTACCAGTGTGTGGACGGGCCTAAGCCCTCTGTGTGTGGTGGAGGACTCGGCCTCAGCTTAATGGTTATCCTTTAAGGTGATTTGCTGCCCTCCCTTAGGAAGCTCTGTCTGCCGTCCTCCCTTGCTATTTCCTCCCACATTCTGCTCCTCTTCCAACTCTTCTTCCTCGAGGTCATTGGTCGAATCTTGGGGTCTCCATAGCAGGAACCTGAAACACACAAAGCACGGTAATAAAAACAAAAAGCAACATGTTGGGGTACATAACGAGGATCCACAAATGTAAAACGCCGGGAGAAATATCATCTTTCTATAGTTCAATGGTATAATCTCAGCTGGAATACGCAGTGCAGCCCCAGTTCTCTTATTACTGCTGCTGCTGCTGCTTCATCATATGCAATTTTCACAAACTTACCCTCAAACAATTACCTATCTGTACCTTCTTTCCTATTCTCATTTCTACCAAACCATCACCGCCGTCGCCACCACCACCACAATCATCATCACCGCGATCATCATTACCAGCAACAACCAAACGAACAATGATCCATTTTTTTTTCTCCACCCTTCAGCCTCATCTCTCTTATTCCCTCATCATCTCTCATAATCCCACATCATCTTCTGTTGCCCTCCCATTCTCATCTTCCCACTTCTCATTCATCTCCCCATTGCTGTTCCCTCTCCATCATACTTTTCTAAATAATCTCCTCACTCATCTCCCCGCTCTCCCCTTTTTCCTTTTTTTCCTTTACTCCATTTTTTCCCCACCCCACTATCTCTTTCCCCCACTCCTTTCTCCTACTCTTCTCCCTTCTCCCCTCCCTCTCTCTCCCATCTCTTTTCACTCATGGATGTAGGAACTCAATCCTATCCCACAATCCCACTTCTCATGATCACTCCTCTCCTCAACCACCTACTTCTCTCTCCATTCCCCTCTCCCTCCCCTTCCCTCCACTCCCCTCTTCCTAACCCCTCTCCCTCCTCCTCCCTCCACTCCCCTCTTCCTCACCCCTCTCTTCACTCCCCTCTCCCTTACTCTTCCAGCACCACAAGAGCACTCCTTTCCTACTCCTCTTGACCACCCGGCGCCTACACCACTCCTCCCTCCACTCCCCTCTTCCTCACCCCTCTCCCCACTCCTCTCTCCACTCCTCTCTCCCCCACTCCCCCGGCAGCAGCAAGAGTGAGTCTGGGCTACAAATAAGCCACTTACCAATTAGCAATCAGCACGAGGAAGGGAGTTTGTGTCCCTCCCTCGGCCTGGCGTGTCTCAGACATGTGTTTTTTGGTCTGTTTTGTTCTTCTTTCTGACCGATGGTGGTGATGGTTGTAGTGGTGGTGGCGGGGGTTGTGGAGGTGGCTGTGGTGGCGAGGAATGGGGGTTGGGCAGGTGGAAGAAGTGGAAATATTAGTGTAAGAGGAAATGGAGTAGTTTAATGGAGGTGATTGTGGTGGGGCTATAATTGGTGAAGAGTGGATGTCTTGCATGCGTATAAAGTGGAATATTAGTGTAGTGGAAGTGGAGTAATTGGATGTGGTGATACGGAGGTGGATAATGCAAGGTGGGTGGAAGACTGGAAATGAGTTTAGGAGGGTTATGAAAATGTGGAAAATGAAAATAGAGGAGGAGTAAAGGGAAGGAGCTACAAGATGCCGAAGATGGACTGTAGAGGGAAAAGGAAAAGGATAAATGGGTAAGGTCGATGAGAAAATGTGAGGATGTGGAAGGGAAGGTTGATTTTAATGGGTTCTGTGCAGTAGTGGAGTTGGTATAAGATGGAGGATTCGATGGAGGAGGTGGTGGTGGTGGTGGACAGGTTAAGATTTAAGAGAAGGGCGGGGATTGAGAGGAGGAGGAGGTGCGAGGAGGAGGTGCGAGGACTAATGAGATTTTGAGGATGGAAAAAAGAGAGAGAGAGAGAGAGAGAGAGAGAGAGAGATATTAACACATGAACGAAAAAACAGATGGTCGAACGAAAATGAAGTAAAACAAGAAGGAAAAAAAGAAAACTAAGGAAAAGATAAAGAAAATTTACCTTGTAAAAGAAAAATAATTACCTATATATGAAGACATTAAATTTTAACTATAATAATAAATAAAAAGGGGTGTTCGTTGATAACCCTCCAAAAAAGCTAAAAAAAAAAAAAATAAGTGAATAAAAATAAAGAAAAGAAAAAAAATTAACCAGTAGATTCCAGGTAGACGAAAACGAGTCCAGGGATGATAAATGAAGGGGGGAGGGGCGCAAATTAAGGTAACCCAGGTGTGTGTGTGTGTGTGTGTGTGTGTGTGTGTGTGTGTGTGTGTGTGTGTGTGTGTGAGAGAGAGAGAGACGTCTGACCTGCCTCACATACATACACATACACACACACACACACACACATTCACACACACACAATACAATTAAGGTGTTGCCCGGTGCGGGGGGCGTGTGGAGAGCAACACCACCTGAGACTCGCCAGACGCCCGCTAACCCAACCCGTCCTTCCTTGGTGCAGCGCCTCCACACGGTGTCAAGAATTTCCGGTCCAGCCTTTTATGTGTTTGCTGGAGTTCTCCTTGAGTTCTCTGGTGGCTGTTAGTGTAGTTGTTTATTTTTATGTCAGGATAATATAACTTCTTGCTGTTTGTAATTGTTGTGGTAGTGGTGGTAATAGTAGTTGTAGTAGTAGTAGTAGTAGTAGTAGAAGTAGTAGTAGTATAAATAATAGTCGTAGTATTGGTGGTGTTGGTGATTGTTGCTGTGTTCGTAGGGGCAGCGTTATTATTATTATTAGTAGTAGTAGTAGTAATAGTAGTAGTAGTAGTAATAGTAATAGTAATAGTAGCAGTAGTGGTAGTGGTAATTGTAGCAGTGGTATAAGTGGTGGAAGTGGTAGTAAATATTTAAGAAGTTTTTGTCGTGTCACCAACCCGTCACGCCATGTTGTAATTTCGTCGTTATCAACATTCTGCTACTTTTCTTGTATGTCAGTCCACGCCCCTTGTTGAGCTACTTTTATACTTCACAGTGAGTTAATTTTACAAGCTGTGTAATTTATTTTTCTTATAATGGCGGTGTTTTCATCAGGAAACAATAATGTGGAGTACTTTCTTCGTCATTATTATTCACTTCACAGACTTTCCCAGTTTTCATTATAGAATACTGAAAAAAGAATCATTTGCCAATTTGTATTCTGTTCAGAGCCCCCAAGGAACACGGAATGAGGAAGATTTAAAAACCTATATTGAATCTCAGACTTTCATACAAAAGTCTCATCAGAGTCCAATTAGTTGCCGGAAAAACCTTGATGGCCACGTGAAGTTGGGTAATTCGATGTGATAATGACGAGCATGATGAAGCCGCGTCCCCTTCCGCCGCGGCACACCGCTGTTATTAGGCCGTGAGTGTGGAGGGGAGGCAACGGGAGGCGGGACCGGCATAACGCACATGCATTTCTTGAGCACAATTACTTGAGGGATAGAGCGACCTGAAGGTTTATCATAGGTGAAGGAAACCGAGGCAAGGCTGTACTACAGAATTAAGAGAAAAAATATGAGTCTCTATTGAAGTTGTAAAATATAATGGTGTGGTGTACGTAGACATTTATCAATCCTATGAACCCTATGAAACTCACTGCAACTAATCTGATAAATATACAGAAAAAGTAGAATTAAGTTTATTTAACAAAAAAAAATCTATCCTTTTCTTTTCTTTCTTTACAGTGAAGACTTTAGAGGCACCGTCGGGACACTAATTATACGAGATGGATACAACAAGCGAAAATTACAACGAAGACAGTAGGTAGGTGTATTACACCTTTTTTTCGTATTTAGTGATTAGAGGTAGATGACGTAAGGTGGAGAGCAAAGATGAAGCCGAGACATGTCCAATGCCGATTCATATCACGTTGTGTGCATTGTGTGTGTGTGTGTGCGCGATAGTATGATAAGTTTCCATCTAGAACACGGAAGGGGAAAAGCCTTATCAACATCATGGTCCATCTTCCTTCCTTCTTCCTTCCTTATTTACTGAGCTTCTTTACAAACGGCAAAAGTATGTCGCCCTTGCTATTGGTGCGAGTTAGTGGTGGCTGCATCGGAGGACCCAAACCCAACCCATACCTGCGAGAGCGATGAGGTGGTGATGGTGCTGCTGGTGATGTAGGTGGTAGTGATGGTGGTGATGGTGGTAGTGGTGATGGTGATGGTGGTAGTGGTGGGTCTTTTGCTGCGCCTCAGAGCCTTAGAACAGCCCAGGTAAAGAGTACGGCTACCTGGACGCCTAATCTCGGGCCGCGTGAATCGGGGGAGTCAGGTGAGAGGAATCGTCCCCTTCCCGGCTCTCCTGATCGATCCGAGGACGTGTTTTTTTCTTTGTAAGTCAACCACTCGTAGGCACCTCTTGGCTTCCTCGCTCCCTCTTGTCCCCTGCCTCCTCGATCTCTCCTTTTTTCTTCTCCATTTTTTTCGTTTTCATTTTCTTCTTCATATTCTTTTATTTTTCCTCTTTTCCTCCTCTCCTCTCCCCTCCTCGTCCTTCTCTTCCTCCATTTTAATGCTCTAGTTTCTTCTCTTCTTATTTTCCCTGTCAACTTCTACGCCTTTTTTTTTTTTTGAATGTCTCCTCCTACGCCTTTTTTTAACTGTCTCCTCCTCCTCCTCCTCCTCCTCCTCGGGTGCAGTAAGTGTGGCATTCAGAGGCACTGCTAATGAAGAACGGAAAATGTGCCAAGAATCTCAAAGACGCTGCGTTTCAGGGGTGAGATGAGACGTGACATTTTTCTCTCGTTTTATTTTTTTATCTGTTTTGAGGTTGAAGGCCTTGCGTGTGACTGTATTATAATGTCTGTTTGTATTACTTTGTTTTCTTATACAGCAATGAAGTAGCTCAAGGGCAACACAAAAACATGAATAAAAATAGAAGCCCGCTTAACAAAATAATATAAAGCCCGCTAATTTATCGTTAAGTGTAGTAACACGTTTTGTAAGATAAACGAATATAAAAAGTTGTATCGGAGGCCATCACTAACACAAAGATATGTACGCGTTCTGACCTAAATGATACGTGTATTGATTCTGTTCTCAGTTTTATCGAAGTGGTATATGTTTGGAGGCGGACCTGGCCACTCTCGGGAGGAAGCACTTGATATAGACACTTGGAGGACGAGCATGGAACGTCTAACCACGAAATAAGAATGAGAAAACTAATGAAAAAACAAATGATGATAAACTGTATATAAGTGACGTACGAAGGGAGGACGAAAGGTAACGGTCTGCCAGGAAAACTAAACATAACTTAACCCTTCACCTCGGCCTCAAGCACCAGCGATGGACAGATATCACCACCGCTAAGGTTTCAAGGTTCATAAAACACACCGACACGCGGGCCGCAATTTCAAGAGAGTCTGAATCTGAGGTCGGAATTCTGAGACGCTCCTGTTTCTCGCATCATCTCTTTCCAAAGGCCAAAAAGAAGCTCAATCGGTTCCTCATGAGTGCAGTTTTTGCATTCACGCTACAGAAGCTTTGACATACTACCACCAGCGTCACAAAACTATCCATTGAAATGCCAACAACTCCTGCGAAAGCTTTGTCTAACATGCGAATAGAGTTTGAATTTGCAAGTACACAGAAGGTTGATCGTTTGGGCAGCGAAATGTTTAAGAATATTACGCTAAAACACAAACTGGCGCCGGACGAAGCCTTGTCTAACGTGCGAATAGAGTTTGAATTTGCAAGTACACGGAAGGTTGATCGTTTGGGCAGCGAAATGTTTAAGAATATTACACTAAAACACAAAGTGGCGCCGGACGAAGCCTTGTCTTACGTGCGAATAGAGTTTGAATTTGCGAGTACACAGAAGGTTGATCGTTTGGGCAGCGAAATGTTTAAGAATATTACGCTAAAACACAAACTGGCGCCGGACGAACCCAAGAAGTACCTAATCGCAGAAAGAGGACCGTACACAATGAATCTCCGCTTAACGCCGAACTTCCCCAGCGGCCGCATCCGAAGTCACGGGCCGGAAAAAAAGGAGAAAAAAAAAGGAAAAGTTTGCCGCCAGTAGAGAGAACGGAGCGCCTCGATATTGATGACATTTTTTATTCCAACTTAAGTCGTCGTCCGAGAGTGGTTTCAAGAGCTAAGTTGACTCATTCCCGACAACTTGAACTTCTCGCCCACGCTGCCTCCCCCTCTTGGTCTCCTCTTCATCTTTCTCCCTCATTCTTTCACTCTTTTTACACCCTTCCAGCCCCTCCCTTACTACTTTCCCCTCTTGGTTTCTCTTCCTCTTTTTTACCTTCTCCTTCCGGCCTCCTCCCACCCCTATGCATCTTCGTTCTTGCCGGCCTGTTCCTCTTGATCCTCTTCTTCCGTTCTGCCTCTTCGGTTTTTGTCATTTTGGCTTCTTCTCCTCCACTCCTCCTCCTCCTCCTCCTCTTGTTCCTCTCCTCTTGATCTCTTCTAATCCTTCTCCTTTTTGTCCATTTCTTTCGTTCTCCTCTCCTTCCCCTCCTCTCGTTCTCCTCTTCTTGTTCTCCCCCCGGCCCCCTTGTTGTTGTTCTTTCACCTTCTTCTCTAACCCTTTCTTTCGTTCTCCTCCCCTCCTCCTCTTTTCATTCTTATCCCCGCGGCCCCCTTTTTGTTCTTCTTTCACCCTGTTCTGTGCCTTTCTTTCATTTTCTTCTCGTTCCCTCGTTTCGTTCTCTCTCTCTCTCTCTCTCTCTCTCTCTCTCTCTCTCTCTCTCTCTCTCTCTCTCTCTCTCTCTCTTGCCCTTTACTTCCTCCTTGTTCTTCTTTCGCCTTCCTCTCTAACCCGTCCTTTTGTTCTCCTCATACCATTGTCCTCTTCTAGTTCTAACCCCAACCCGCTCTCCTCTCTAAACCTTTCTTTCGTTCTCCTCTCTCCTCTCCTCGTTCTAACCCCCAAGCTCCCTTCTCGTTCTTCTTTCGCCCTTCTCTCTGACCCTTTCTTGCCTGCCTCTCATAGCGGTCCGAGGTGGCGCTGCTGCCGACGCGGGGCCAATCTGTGTGGTGTTTGCAATATCAGTGATAACACGAGAGTGGCTGAAGATGAAGGCTCTGGGGAGGTGCGAAGGGAGGGAGGGAGGCAGGCAGGAGGCGAGGCAAGGAAGGAAGAGATGGAATGAAGGATATTGTTGGTTTGAGGGTTAGTGTGTGGGGGGAGGGGGGTGCGTGTGCGTGTGCGTTTGTGTTTGCAAGAGGGAATGAAAAAAATGTGTATTGAATAACGAGATGAATGGGTTGTGTCGGCGTCTGTTTTATATGCATTCACATTAGTTATAAAAGGTCACAGCAAACTTGTTAAAAAAAATCTGATATATAAATTATTTAGTATGAATTTACAGGTGCACAGGTGGGGGATTGTTTGTTCGCTATTTATTACATGTTATTCCGAAATATTGTGGCAGTTAACGTTGGCGAATTTATCCTGAAAATTTGGGAGAAATCAGGAATTCTATATAACCGAGAATTCGTCATGCATTTTTCAGAATTATTTTAGCTTTTATACGAACACACACACACACACACACACACACACACACACACACACACACACACACACACACACACACACACACACAGGATCAGTCAATGGCCGCCCCGCCCCATACACTCGAGACCAGTAATTTATGTATTGCCTCCTGCTATTTACTGCTCCATCCCCACTGCATTAATTACCGTTTAGCCGCTGCGTTGTCTTTCATGATTAAACTCATTACTCAGCAGTGTCAGAAATGATAATTGGGAGCAGTAAAGCAGCAGCAGCCGAGGCAGCCACGCACACCTATATTATCGCCGAAGTCAGAGCCCGTGCAGCACCATCGTTTGTTTTGTAGGTAACTGAGCTGCTCGGGAACTCCTGATTTGTTTTACACACACATTAGGCCTCAGATGATTTTTTATCCTCCTTCCTTTATTATTATTATTTTTCGACATAGTTGTTTGTAGAATATTGAGTGCGAGTATATATTTTTGTTTAATGTAGGAAATATAGGGTATCCAAAACACACACACACACACACACACACACACACACACACACACACACACACCTCCGCTCGATTTTAATTTCGCATTGCTAAAGAAAATTCTGCAAAGGAGAGAAAAAGAGGTCCTCAGAAGGTAAGGAGGATGGAGGAGGAGGAGGAGGAGGAGGAGGAGGAGAATGAGGAAGAGGAGGGAGAAGAAGAAGAGGAAGAGAACAGGGTGAACAAGAGCAAAAACAAGAAGAACGAGAAGGGGAATGAGGAAGAGGAGGAGGAAGAGGAGGAGGAGGAGGAAGAGGAAGAGGAAGAGATGGAGTAAGAAGACTGAGAATAACTCTAGGAGCATGGAGGAAGATGATGAACAAGAATAATGAAAAGAAAAGGACTTGAAAAGGAAAGGCGGAAGAGGGAAGGAGAGGAAGAGGAGGAGGAGGAGGGGAATACGAAGAAGGAACACAAAGCCTTGATAACTGGGGGGATGAGGGGGGGAAGGAGGGAGCACTGTGACATCAAAGAAAACGGGAGACTGTATCAAAGGCAGGGGGCACTATTGTACGCTTGGGAGACGTGCGCGCGCCCGCCGTCACCTTCACCGCCACCAGAGAGAGAGAGAGAGAGAGAGAGAGAGAGAGAGAGAGAGAGAGAGACCCCTACCTCCCTACCTTTAGTTTCGTTTGGCTTCTCGTCTTATTGGACTCGAAGCGATTTGTATTTAACTTGTGGAGGTCTTGGTGGCCGTAGGAGGAGAAGGAGGAGGAGAAGGAGGAGGAGGAGGAGGAGGAGGAAAATGAAGAGGAAGGAAAATGAAGAATGGGGAGGAGGAGGAGGAGGAGGGGGAGGGGTGGGGTTAAGAAAGAGGAGTTATTCTTGTGAATCAAAGGAGCTTTCTGTGTCATGAACGCTTTTTTCTTCTTCTTTTGCCTTGTGCACAATAGAGCTGTACCCCTGTGTGCATCATCCTCGTCATCATCATCATCATCATTGGAACTTCGCATCAGGCACTCACTATTCGATGTCTTCTCCTCTTAACTATTTCTCTTCTTTTTTATCCTCCCTGCACCTTACTTTTCTTCCCCCTGTACCCTTATTCTTTACTCCTCCCGTTCTCTCCTTTTCCACGTCTCTCCCTCACTCACCCTCTCCTCTCTTCCTTTATTCTTATCCTGGTGTTCTCCCCTCCTCTCTCTCTTATTCCCTTCTTGCCTCTTATCCTGCTTGTTTATTCACTTCCCTATTCCTCCTCTCGCACTCATTTTCTTCCCCAGTTCGTCTTATCCATCTTTAAACACTCCCTCACTCTCCCCCTCACTCCCTCTTTCCCTTACTCCTTCCTCTGTATACTGTCTTTACTCACTCCCCGTCTTTTCCTCTCTCACTCCCTCGTTGTCTTACCAATTCCTTTTTATCCTCCCCTTATGCTTCCCCTCTCTTCCTCTTTGATTCCCTCGTTTCCTACTCATTTCCCATTATCCTGCATGCCGCCTTACCTTCTTTCTCTCTTTCGGCGCCAAACAATGAACGCCTTAATAATCACCACCTTCTTTCTCTCTCTCCCTTCCACCCACGCTGTTATTCTTACTCAATGCACTCTGGAAAGCTAAAACATAAGAGCACTCGGCAGCCAGTACGCGAAGAAAATACTCCTTCTCACCTGCACGTCTCCTCCCAGTCGACGCCGAGACCTGTGGCGGCTCGTTCCCGCGGTGCAAAGTGTCAGGCGGGTCGAGGGCGTGATTTTTCATAGCAACGTACGAGGCTTTGGTGTTGCTTGTCGTCTTGTGTCCCGCGTGGAGAAAGAGAGAGGGAAGGAGTAAGATGGAGAGAAAGAGAGGGAGGGAGAAGAATGGAAGGGCTTTTGGTTTCACGTCTTGGGATGCTGTAGGGATGCTGAAACGTAAGGTAATAGTTAGTTAAATAGGTACAGAGGTTATTAGATGGTTCTTAAATGAGGACGAGGAGGGAGGGAGGAAGAGAGGGTTGGAAGGGCTCTTGGTGTTACTACTTGGGGTGTTGTGAGGATAGATTGGTAAAGTAGGCAGGTAATTAGATAGGTACACAGGTTATCGGGTGGTTGTTAAATAACGAGGAAGAAGAGAAGGTTAAAGTGAAGGGGATGAGGAGGAGGAAGTTCAAGAGAAAGGGAAGAGTGGAAAGGAAAAGGGAACGGGATGGTGTTAGGGTAGGTGGGAGAAATAGATGGGTACATTAAATGGGTACACAGGTTGATAAGTGACTGTTAAATGACGAGGAGGTGTAGGACGGGGAGGTTAAAGGAAATGGGAGCAGGAGGAAGGTAAAGGGAAGGGGAGGAGGAGGAGGAGGAGGACAGGTAGGAGAAGGGGACAAAGAGTATAGTAAAGAGGAGAGAAGGAGGAGGAAGGTAAAGGGAAAAGGAGGATGAAAGGGAGAAGATGATGAGATAAAGAGAGATAAAAGGTGAGGATGCTTAGCTTTTCAGGAGTATAGTGCAGTGAACGGAACTCCCGGCAAATATAAAGAAATGGTGCCGTAAATTAGGAAGGAAAAGTGGGAATTAGAGAGAGAGAGAGAGAGAGAGAGAGAGAGAGAGAGAATAATACAAGATACAACTAGAGAAATCAACCATGAATAAACAACTAAACTCTATCACTTCCTCGTTATAAGCTCTCTCTCTCTCTCTCTCTCTCTCTCTCTCTCTCTCTCTCTCTCTCTCTCTCTCTTCCTCCCTCTCTTCCTCCCCCTCCCCCCCTCTCGGTCCAGTCGGAGAAGGGAATTGTGTCGAGACTTACTAATTGAAATTCTGATTACTGCATTGAGCGACGAGCCCCGGGAGCGACACTGAACCAGCATTAGGAGCCCGGCCGAGGCGAGGCGAGACCCACGGGGAAAAATGAAAGGAAGAAAAGAGGGGGAGAGAAAAATGTGACTGAGTGATCTTAGAATATTGGAAAGGTAATATTTAAAGGAAGGGTTGAATGATGAAATATTGAGAAGTAATACTAAGAGAAAAAGTTATTATTTGGTGCAGTGTATATCCCCCGCCTGGAAAAAGTAGAGGTAGTGAAACAAAGTGACTGATCTTAATACATTGGAAAGAAGTATTAAAAAGAGGGATGATTGTGTAGTCATGGTAACAAATGAAAAAAATAGAAAAAAAGTTAGTTATCTTAGAATATAGAAAAGTGATATTACTAGGATAGGTAACTACTTGATGTTACGATAGATAATGTTGACACTTTTCTCTCCTAATCTGAAATATGACAAAGAATGAAACAATCTTATTATTCATATTGTAAAAGCATAAAAAAAAACATTACGGTAGAAACTAAATATCATCTAGTGAAGGGCCGCTTATTCTATATATTTTTTTCCTTCTTCATATGAAACTTGTACACGGCTATGAGAAAAACAACAACAACACATATGCACTGCAGAAGAATTTGATATCGCGTAAGATGTGTTGGTTAAAAAGAATAATACATCGAAATAAATAAGTCGAGAGATGAAAAGTGTTATTGTGCTCGAATATGAAAGGAAGATGATGCGAGGATAACAATGAGGGAAAGGAAATGAGGACGGAGGGAAGATAGGAAGATGAAATATGAAGATGAAAATAAAAGTAAGAAAAGAAGAGGGTGGGGAGGAGACGATGAGCGGAAGAGGTTCAGAAGAAGAGGAAGAGAGTTTGAAAGGATCAGGATGAAAAGGAGGATCAGAAGACTAAGTGAGTGGTAAAGTAGCTCGGAGGAGGCCTAGAAAGAGATAAAAAAAACGATATAAAGTACAAAGGCCCCACTATATTATATCAGAGAGAGAGAGAGAGAGAGAGAGAGAGAGAGAGAGAGAGAGAGAGAGAGAGAGAGAGAGAGAGAGAGAGAGAGAGAGAGAGAGAGAGAGAGAGAGAGAGAGAGAGAGAGAGAGAGAGAGAGAGAGAGAGAGAGAGAGAGAGATTGGTACAGGCGCCCGAGGGAGTGATCAATTTTATCTCATGTTAAAAAAAAGACGACTTACGTTCTCTCCAAACAGTCAGGGAGAGAAGGAAGGAGAGAAAAAGGAAAGAAACGAGAGGGAGAGAACGAAACCTGGAGGGAAAAGAGAAAGATGGAGAGAGGAAGGAAGGAGAAGAGTGAAGAGGAGAAGGAAGAAAGTAGATGAAAGGGAGGGAATAAATAACGGAATGAGAAAATGGAGGAAGAGATGGAGAGGAGAGAAGGATTGGAGGAAAGCAAGAGAAGGAATGGAGGAAACGTAGATAGCGTAATAAAACGAAATTGAAGGAAAGGAGGGAAGAATGGCGTCGGAGGGAATGAAGGAAGAGCGAGAGTTATGAGAGTGAAAGGGAAGGGGAGGGAAGGGAGGTAGGAGGAGGGAAGGAAGAGAAGAAGAGGAGGAGAAGGGAAGGTGGGTGAGGAGGAAGGCCTTATCTCTCGTCCCAGTCTAGTCATTTTGGCAACGTGAACAGGCGAGAAATTCATCATTGTCGTGGAGTTTATTTGTTTTATTTTTATTTTCATTTTATTTTTTTATTTTCGTGTTCGTATTCTCTCGGTAAGGTTGTGGTGTTTTTGTGGTGGTGGTGGTGGTGGTACTCTGCCTTACCATTACCACCACCACCGCCATCATCGTCATCACCACCACCTGCAACTCCATATAAAATTGCAACACCATCACTATTAACACCACCAGATATTGTCATTGCTATTACTTTACTAGTGTGTGTGTGTGTGTGTGTGTGTGTGTGTGTGTGTGTGTGTGTGTGTGTGTGTGTGTGTGTGTGTGTGTCTGTCTGTCTGTCTGTCTGTCTGTCTGTCTGTGTGTCTGTCTCTGTCTGTCTGTCTGTGTTTTCTTAATTTAAACCCTCTTTGTTATTATTTGGTTTCGTGAATGTCAACGAATCTCATTAGCTATATTATTAGTAGTATCACCATCCTGATTAGTATTGTTATTAGTATTATCATTACTACTACTACTACTACTACCACCACCACCACCACCAATACTATCATAATCTTCTACACCAGTCACTGTAAATCATCTTCTGGTCATTTTCTTCACCACACCTTCACCAAATCAATAATCCCAACAAGAAGTTTAAATTCACTTTCTCCACACACTGCGTTGGGCTTCCCTTTTTTATTTCCCTTTTTTTGTGGCCCCGAAAATCTAAAGGACGATCTCTCCTCATAAAGGCCGCCTCGACACGCCTCCTTTCCCTCCCTCCTCCTCCCCCATGCCCCTCTTCCCCTTCGTCTTCGCCTTTCATCCATCTTTCCTCTCCTTCGTCATCGCCCTTCGCCAACACTCACATCTTCCTCACTTATTTTTTTCCTTCATTTCTTTCCTCTCCATTTTTTTTCGTCCGCCTCCAATTTTTTTCATAGTCCCTTTTCCCTCGTTCACGCCTTTTCCCCTTTTTTTTCTCTACCTTTCTTCATTTCCTTCATCGCTATATTATTTTTCTTCCTTCCCTTCCCTCCCACCCTCCCAATTTTTCCTATCCGTATCTTTCTCGTATTTTCTCCCTCTCTCCTCCCTCCGGCGCCTCTTCCGCGTTCCCCTTTATCCTGTTTCCGCCTTTTCCTTATATTTTCTCTCCTTCTCTTGCCCTCACTTTCTTTTTATTTTCTCTCCACACAGCTGTCACTCTTTCCTCCCTGTTATCACACTTGTATCTAAGACCCGATAAGAGTGTCCTGCATCTGTCCACTTCTTTCGCTCTATCTCGTCTCTTCCGTCATTCAATATCTTCTTTTTCTCCTCCTCCTCCTGCTCTTCCTCTTCCTCCTCCTTGTCCGCCTTTTCCTGCCCCGTCGTTACTTCCCACACGTTTTCATATTTTCGTTTTCCTTTTACGGGTTTAGTTTTCGATAAAATTCAACGACAGCCTCCTCGTCCTCCTCTCCCTCTTCCTCCTCCTCCTTCCTGCCTTCCCCCTCGCGCCTGAAAACCATCGCTTCGTGTCCTATTTTTATTACATCCAGCAGGGACAAGGTGTTATGCGTCCAACTGTTTGCGTGTGTGTATGTGCGTATACCTGTTTGTGTCTGTGTATGTCGGTGTGTGTTATGTTGCTGTGTGGGGGGATGAGGGGGTGGAGGGGGGGGGGGTTGTGTGTGTGTGTGTGTGTGTGTGTGTGTGTGTGTGTGTGTGTTTACGTGTATCTCGTCTGCTTTTATCTGTATATTTATTTTATTGTGTATCGGTGAGAGAGAGAGAGAGAGAGAGAGAGAGAGAGACAGAGAGAGACAGAGAGAGACAGAGAGAGACAGAGAGAGACAGAGAGAGACAGAGAGAAGTTCAGAATAAATATCTAAAAACAACTTGAATTTTTATATAGAGACTGACGCGTTCATAGGGAGAAAGACACGCAGATACAGATATAGACTTGTATAGAAGACAAAGAAAAAACACTGACTACACGCAAACAGACATACAGACAGATACTCGGGTTTACATATACAGGCTTCCATCATCACATTCTCTCTCTCTCTCTCTCTCTCTCTCTCTCTCTCTCTCTCTCTCTCTCTCTCTCTCTCTCTCTCTCTCTCATTTACTCTTTTATCTCCCATTCTTCCTAATTTTCTTTTTTTCCTCCACCTTTTCCCTTTTTCACCACACACTCCTATCCATTTTTTCACATTTTACTTTTTTTTCTTTTCTCGCCCCCTGCATAATCTTTACCACACTCTCTGGGCGAAGTCAAACTATTATTATTATTATTATTATTATTATTATTATTATTATTATTATTATTATTATTATTATTATTATTATTATTATTATTATTATTATTATTATTATTATTATTATTATTATTATTATTATTATTATTATTATTGTTATTATCCCCAATTCTTCCCCATTTCCCTTTGTTTTTCCCCCCTTAGTCCCATTCACTATCTCACTATCTTCCAACGTATCCAGTTCGCCCTTTTTTCTCCCCTTATCACCTTCATCACATTGCGTCATCTTCCATTCTTCCCCCATTTTTCATTCTCCCCCTTAGCCTTTCATCACAGCCCCTTATCTCCTATTCTTCCCCATTTTCCCCCTTTTTTTCTTCCTCTCTTTATCCTCTTCACTGTATCTCACTATCTTCTTATCTATCCAATGCGCCCTTATTTTCTCCCCTTATTACCTTCATCACATCGCATCATCTTTCATTCTTCCAAATTCCTCCTTTTCTTCCTCCCCCTTAGCCCCTTCATCACATCCCGTTAGCGTCTATTATTAACCCGTTTTCTCCCCATTGCTTCCATTATTAACCATTTTCTCTCCTTGGCTTCTTTTCCCAACCTTTTTCCCCATTAGCTTCTACTATTAACTCCTCCCCCTTAGTTTCTTCAACACACCCCTTCCTTTCCTATTCTTCCCCATTTCCCCCCTTCCCCTCTTATCTCTCTCACGACACCCCATCATCTTCCATTCTTAACCATCTCCTCTTTTTTCTTCCCCTTATTTCCCATTCATCCATATTCCTTATCTGTTTCACTACATTCGTTATCTACCAGTTACTCTTCTTTTCCATTTTCTTATTTCCCCTTCATCCCCTTCACTATATCACATCATTTTTCATATCATTTCCTCTTTTTCTTCTCACCCCACCCCCATCCTCCTCCCCACATCCCTGCAGGTCCTATTCTAAGTTCCTTTTCTTCCCTTTTTCTCCCCTCTCACCGCCTGTTTCCATCGCCCTCTCACGCCTGGACCAGCTGCAATTTTTTTTTCAAGGAGAGGAAGGGGCGAAAAAAATATTATTAAAGCATTCTCTCCTTATTAATCCACTCGGCTCTTAAACAATTGAGTCGTATTTGTTGCAGCCGGGCACTTGACTGTTAATAATTTTTTTCAGTGTTATTTGCAACGGCAATATAACGCTCATAAAGAATCATGGCGCGCGTATATTAATTTTCCGGCGAATTTCAGGATAAAGATGTGTTTGCAATGCTAGTCGTGAATATATTACGTGGAAGGAAACTTATTATTGAAGCGAGTAAATGTATATATCGCTGTCTTTTGTGATGGCTGTGTTGTGAGTTGGGCAATCTGAAAA
This sequence comes from Eriocheir sinensis, assembly GCF_024679095.1. NCBI lineage: Eukaryota > Metazoa > Arthropoda > Malacostraca > Decapoda > Varunidae > Eriocheir > Eriocheir sinensis. The sequence goes on along the minus strand of NC_066545.1, from coordinate 8,234,869 downwards.
AAGCAAAAAATAAAGAAATAAAATAAAATAAAAATAAATAAATTCTCCCGGGCTGAATTCTTTACGCCCGAAAATAATGCTTGAGTATAATGAGATGCAATATTTTTTTAAGAGTGGGGAAGAACAAAGATATCAGCAACACCTACAAGCCACTAGAGGTGAGAGGATAGGGAAAGGAAGAGGAATAGGGAGGAGACTTAATAAGGGAAGGATGGAGAATAGATGAAGAATGAATGCAGGAAAACTAAGAAGAGGACTAGAGCTGTTATGCCCGCTGACGAAAGAAAGGAAAGGGTGGGAAGCAAATTTAAAGGAACAAGGCAGGAGAGGATGAGAGGAGGAAGATGGGATAGGGAAAAAAAATAAAACAGAGAAGGGGAGGTAGAAGCCTAAATAATGCATAAGAGGCAATGAATAAAGGAGAGAGAGGTAAGTGATAGGAAGGTGGAGAGAATATTAGAATAGAAAGTAAAGTATGAGGAAGGGGTAAAGGTGGGAAAGAGGGGGAAATTGGGAAGAGAAGATGGAGGGTTGAAATGACACACAGGAGGAAAGAAGAGACGGAGAGAATTAGGAGAGTGGAAGAGTAGTATAGAGTAGAGGAAGGGAGGGAGAGGAAGAAGGAAGGTAAGAGGGAGGGAGGGAAAATGGAGAGGAGGGGAGAGGTAAAGAGTAAAAAAAAAACGAGAAACAATAAGCAGAGAGAAAGAAGAGTAGGCAAGAAGAAGGGTGAGAGAAGGAGGGAGATGAGAAGGGAAGGTAGAAGGGAGGGAGAGATTAAAGGGGGAAGAGAAGAGCTAAAATGATGAACGGAAAACAAGGAGATAAAGAGATGGGGAGGTGAGTAAGCGAGGGGAAGGGGAGAGGGAGGAGGGAGAGGAGGGAGAATGAGTGGAAAAGATTAAGAAAGGATGAGGTGAGGTAAATGGATAAGAATGCACGAGAAACAGGAGGCAAGGAAGGGAGGGAGGGCGAGGTTGTGTGGGAGGGATAATGGAGGAATGGAGAGAGGGAGGGAGGGAAGAGGGGGGAGAAGAGGGACATCAGGAGCCTTGGGACTGAACTCATTTTTCCCACCTGTAAATTACCGGTGAAATATTGCGCTGAAAGTTTATAATCATCGTAAATTTCTTCATGGGAGGAATTGTTATTATTTTTTACCCTATTTTGTTTTTTTTACTTTGAACCTTCATTTAAGTGGCAATTGTATTATTATCTTTATTATTATTATTGTTATTTATTATTATTATTATTATTAATATTATTATTATTATTATTATTATTATTATTATTGTTATTGCTTGCTCCCGCATTTTTGTCGTTGTCCGTCTGTTTGTCCGTTACCCTATTATCTCAAAAACGGATTGATTTGTATTCACCAAAGACACGTGGAAGCATCCGTAGGTAAATATCTCAAACTGATTAACCTTTGGTTAAACTTCGAATACGAAACTGAATGATGGCGAATGAATAAAAAAGAACAATTACTGACTGAAGGACTTACTGGTGACCATACGGAAACACTCGTCCGTAATTTGATGATTATGAGCCTAAATAGCTGGCGATGCCTATTCTCAGGAATACGTAGTTTTATCATCATCATCATCATCATTTCCATTACAATAATTATCGTTATTAGTGTCAGGTGATTTGCTCTTTACCTGTGCGTCGGTGGGCCAGGCGTCGGGGGAGAGCACAGGTGTGGGGGTCGCGGGCCACATTAAGTTCTCGTCCATCATCTTCACCGCCACGCGGGGCGCGGCAACACAAAGGTAATCACGCTCGCTCGCCGCGCGCCTCACCTGGACCAGACAGGTGTGTTGTTTCTCCCACGCCCCGTCACGCCCTCTTTGCCTGCCTGCCCACACCACCTCCTCGTGTTTGTCCATGCCGCCACACCAACACGCGGCCTCTGCTCTCCTTTAGTTGGTGATCTATAAAGGGTTAATAGCCGTAATGTTGAGCCAGATAATTACCATTCCCTAACCTTCGTCCATCGTGTCAGATTGTACCGCACGTTATTTTGAAGATAATTTTGTAAGCCACCGTAGGTCTGCTTTGAGGCTTCTTAGGACCGTGTATTTGGGCGTTGATGGACGTAAGCTGCAGGGTGTGTTGCATAGCGTACAGCTGCAAGAGGGCTCAAGGGAATGCGTTGAGGGGTCGCCCTGCCTCCCCTTCCCTTCTCGGCGTCCCCTCGAATGCTGCTGTCACCCTCGCCGTCTGGGGAGGCGGGGGGGGGGGGGCTCTGGTGCCGCGTGGCGCTTATGTTTCCGCTCGTGCTCCACTGCTCCCCGCGGTGAATTGAACCCATTCTTTTGTTTCCTTTTGTTGCCCGTGACAAGAGGCTCCTTTGAACCCCATCATTTGGCGGAAAACATATAGGGGATGATACCAGGGGTGGCGCAAGGGTTATGACAGCCGGGTGGGTCGATATTCAATAGGGGAGGAAAGGTTAAAGGAAGAAGATGCGGCAGACAGAACAATCATCCCGCCCCGCTGCATGTCCCATGGGTCTTCCTCAAGTCCACCACCCCCCTTCCAATTTTCTCTCTCTCTCTCTCTCTCTCTCTCTCTCTCTCTCTCTCTCTCTCTCTCTCTCTCGTTTCCTCTCCATCCCTCCTTGAGGAAGGACTCACAACACCCACCCGCAAGCCACTCCGTCAACAGGAAATTGCCGGGATTGCGGGACTTAATTGGAAGCGACCTGGAGGCCACAGCGCTGGGCCACTGGGCCTTGGAGAGGCTGGGACGGGGCTGTGACAGGGCTGACTGGTCTACATGGGCTGGGACTGAGTGAATATTGGCTGGAGACGGGCTGGAGAGGGGGGGCGTTGAAGGGGCTGGATCAGTGGAGGATGAGAGGCTGTGTACAAGACTAAAGGGGCTGCAGTAACGAGAATCAGGGGAGGGAGATGGAGAAGTGAGATGACCAAGGCCTGCCACGCCTGGACGCAGCCTCCCGCCCCCCTCTCCCCACCCGTGGCTTCCTCTTAGCTCCTCGGCCACACACCTGAGCCCAGCAACGTCCTGACGTGTCTTGAATGTGTCCTCAGCGTGTCCCTGGTGTGTCGCTTTAGTCCGGGTGGGCCTCGAGCCGCCCCGCCCACCCGCCCGTCAGCCAACCAAGGCTTCCCCTTCACCAGCTGCTTTAGACTCTGCGATATATCATTTGTTTATATATTCCGCTAAAACTACTCTCCTTCATAAAGATATTAATTCATTGATGGACTTTCAACTGTTCCATGACGGGGGATTTAACTGTTTTGGTTGTATTGTGAAGCGTCGAGATCTTGCGTGTAGAGGTTACAAAAATAAAAAAAAAATCGTACAGTATTAAGTCTCAAAATTTCGTAATGGCTCAACGACTACCTAAAGAATATTGCTCGCTTTACCGACTATATACTTAGAGAAAAAAATGTTCGTGACCCTCAGCATAAAAAAAAATAATAATAATACTGTTTCCTCCATCAATCGACTTAACTCACGAACACAAAAAACGAACACTCAAGGAAGAAGGAATAGGAGCGCAAACGATGACCCAAACAAACACACGAACAAACGATGACCCAAACAAACACACGAACAAACGATGACCCAAACAAACACACGAACAAACGATGACCCAAACAAACACACGAACAAACAATGCCCCATCTAAACACACATACGAATAAAGTAAAAGACAAAAAACTAAGAAACCACTGAAAACACTAGAAAATAACAAAGACACATCGCACGCACAAATAACCAACGAAAAAATGGACTAAAACAAACAGACGAAGGAACCAGCGGCGGCATCTTGAGGGGGTCGAGGCGTGGGTGTATCACCATCATCATCATCATCATCATCATCATCATCATCACCACCACCGTTCATGACCTTCCGCACGAGACCATTGCATTAATAAGGACTTAGCGAAACAATGAAGGCGTCCATTATCAAGGAATCGCGGTGGTTTGCTGAGCTTTCCTTGGATCGATGCGGTAATAGAATGGGAGGGACAGGAAAGGAAGGGAAGGAATGGAAAGAGGGGAGGAGGGGAGAGGAAGGAAGAGTGAGGGGAGGAAGAGGAGAGGAAGGAAGAAGTGAGGAAAGGTCAGTACGGAGGAGAAACGAGGGGACAGGAAAGGAAGGAAGGGAGAGGGAAGAGGGGAGACAGGGGGAAAGAAGAGGGAGGCGGTGAGGAGGGGTATGAGATAGACAGGGGAAGAGGAAGGAAGAGGTGAGGAGAGTGAGAGAGAGGGAGAAGGAAGAGGTGAAAAGGGGTAGATGAAGGAAGAGGTGAAAAGTGGAAGGGGTAGAGGGGAAGAGGAAAGAAGAGGTGAGGAGGGAGAGGAAGAGTGAGAAAAGGGGAGAGAAAAGGGAAAAAGAGGAGGAAAAGGCAGATTAAAGAAAGGAAGATGAAGGTGAAGGAGGGAGAGAAGGGAAAAGGAGAATAGAAGTAGGACACAAGGGGAAAGAAGAGGGCGATGAAGGTGAGAATGAAGGAGGGAGAGAGAGAGGGGAGAGAAGTGTGGCTGTGATGGAGGGCGAAGGGAGGAAGGGAGATGATGGTGATAGTGTCGGCCGTGATGGTGTTAAGTTCTGGTAATAGTGTGTAACAACCCCAGAAGATGACGGTGCTGATGGTGGTGTTATTGGTGGTGGTGGTGGTGATGAGGGCGACGCGGCAGTTGAAAGAAAATGCTAATGGTAGAAACTGTAGAGCACTGAGATGGTGGTGGTGGTGGTGGTGGTAGTGGTGGTGGTGGTGGTGGTGGTGATTAATGGAGTTTGGAGGGGAAGGGTAGAATAGATAATGATTGTGACCGAAGTGATGATGGTGGTGGTGATAGCGGTGGTGACATGGGTGGAAACTAACGAGGAGGTAATGAATACGAGGATGTAATTAAAGGAGATTACTGTTTGAGAAGGAGGAGGATATAGTAGTAGTAGTAGTAGTAGTAGTAGTAGTAGTAAACGAACTCGTCATTGTATAACCATAGACTTTTTACTATTCTGTTTTTACTTACCTATACTTTGTACTTATTTTTATTACCTGTTTTTATTATCTACTACGGCTACTACAAGAAACGTAGCAGAAGTGGTAGAAGTAGGGAATTAAAGAGGCAGAAGAGTTTCATTGAGGAGAAGAGAGCTTAAAGAGGTCCTGCAGTAGTAGTAGTAGTAGTAGTAGTGGTAGTAGTGGTAGTGGCTCTGTTAATGCCATTCAAACGTCTTGTGAAAGCAGTCTGCCAACCACGTCATGCCCAGGGGAGGTGTGTGCGTGTGCATGTGTGTGTGTGTGGGGGGGGGGGGGGGTTCGTGCGCTCGTGCCTGGAGTTTTAAATGATTTATTTTCTTCATTTACATTTTTATGTTTTCTTTTGCAATTCATATTTATCTTTCCGCTTTGCTTCATTCCATTTTAAACTCTCTCTCTCGTTCTCTCTCTCTCTATCTTTTTCTATCTATCTCTTGCATTCTCCCGCGCATTAAGATGAAATATAATAAAGGGACAAAAAATATCGCGTAACTATAAGGTATCTTTAATTAAGGTACAATGAACCTCTCTGGGAAGGGATTCAACTATACGAAACTTTTAACATACTCGTCACTGATTCTTTTGCTCCAAGTATAATGCTTTAGACGATTATCCTCTCCTCCTCGTCCTCCTCATAATCTCCCCTCCCTAACTCCTTCAGGTATCCTTTTACCCCTCCCGAAATCAACGCCCTCCTACCTGCTTACCTCTTCCCCACCTCCCTTTATTACACCTGAATATCTCCCTTTATTCCCTCCTCCTGCTTTCCTTCAATTCCCACTAATGTTTTCTTTCCTTCTATTCCTCTTCTTATCATTCCGTTCTCCTCCTCACCGTCTACCTCTCCCCCTCTCTTTATGTTTCTCCCCTCTATCTCCTCTCCTTCCCTTCCTCTTATCTGACTCTCCCTTATTCAAACCCTCCTCTTTCCCTCTTGCCTCTCCCCCTTTTACTTCGATTTTCTTTCCTACGCATCATTTCCCTTCCTCCCTTCGTATCTTCTTTATTTTCTCGTGTCTCTTACCCTGTCTTTTGTATCCACCCTCATCATTATCCTCACTAATTTCATCTCACCATCATCAAAATTACTATTCAAAATTGCTAATGTTATTGTTACATTTTGTTTTCATTCTCATCCTCACACTCTTTTACGTTCCCTTATTTGTATTTTTTCTGCAGTCTTTAACTTTTCTTTATTTTTCTCTCTCTCTCGCCCCCTGTCTGCTTCCCTCTCTACTTTTCTCAGACTTCTCCCTCTCTCTTTCTCTTCTAAAGCCCCCAGCAATAAAGGCGCTAAAGTGTGTCCTTAAGAAGTGATAAAACGACTCTTCTCTCCGTATGTAAATAAGTGTGAATGAAACTCTTCGGTCATGCTAGAGAATTGTGGAAACTCCGATCCGACGCGTAATGTTGCAATAATGGGGAGGGGAGACCTTCATGTGTGTGTGTGTGAGAGAGAGAGAGAGAGAGAGAGAGAGAGAGAGAGAGAGAGAGAGAGAGAGAGAGAGAGAGAGAGAGAGAGAGAGAGAGAGAGAGAGAGCGGTTGTCATAAGGTCATAGAGGACAGAAAGCAAATGGAGAAAACAATAGAAAAATGGAAACAAGAACAACTCAAAAAATATTCAACTTGACTTTAGAGTAATAAAAAAAATACAGACATATAGAAGAAATAGATAAACAGATGGATAGAGAGATGTCATAGAGAATAGAATGGATAGGAGAAAATTATGAAAAAATAGACACAAAAACAACACAGCCACGAAAAAGAATATTCAACTTTGCTAAAATAAAAAAGAAAAGAAAAGACGAATCCACAACACTGAATCTGCAATCTCTCTCGTTTTCCTTCGGGCCTGCGGGCTTGTTTTTCTTTACTTCTATATTTTACTTCCCTTTGTGCTCTCGCCTGAAAGTGAATCACATGAACAATGAAAAAAAAAAGACCCTCTAGTTTGGAAATATATTAAAGAAAAATAATAATCAAAGCACAATAAGAATCAGTATAGGAAGAGCAAGATTAGAACAGACTCCCCCAAAAAAGCTGAGATATAAAAAGAGGGAAATAAAGAAAGAGAACGGAATAAGATATAAAAAACGGGAATAAGAGAAAGAGAACGGGAGGAAAGATATAAAAAACGGGAATATAAAAGAAAGAGAATGGGAAGTAAGATATAAAAAACGGGAATAAGAAAAAGAGAACGGGAGGAAAGATATAAAAAACGGGAATATAAAAGAAAGAGAATGGGAAGTAAGATATAAAAAAGCGGGAATATATATGAATGAGAACGGGAAGTAAGATATAAATAAAACGAATATAAAAGAAAGAGACGGAAAAAAAAGATAATACGCAGCCAGAGCGATTCCAGGGACGTAAGTAGATTTGCTATAATTCCAGAGTGAATGTCTATGATGATTACGTCTCATTTGCACGTGGAAAAAGTAATATAACGGCGAGAGAGAGAGAGAGAGAGAGAGAGAGAGAGAGAGAGAGAGAGAGAGAGAGAGAGAGAGAGAGAGAGAGAGAGAGAGAGAGAGAGAGAGAGAGAGAGAGAGAGAGAGAGAGAGAGAGAGAGAGAGAGAGAGAGAGAGAGAGAGAGAGAGAGAGAGAGAGAGAGAGAGTGAGCTCAGAGGGTCGAGTCGAGTTAAAACTGTTTAGTCCACCGTCAAAATAAGGTTGGGACTCCATTTTCTAAACGCCCGAGTAATTATTTTTCCCTCCTGCCCCAAACCCTGTCAAGTGAAGGGAGATTTTTAATGAAATTGTAGGAAGTTGGACAATGCAGCGTGACTCTGCCTCCTCGTCCTTCCTCCAGCCCTCCCTCCCCTCCTCCAAACCTTCGTCTCTTCCTCCATTCTTTGTTTCTTTGTTTCTTTCCTTCCTTTGTGTCCCTCCTTTCTTCTAAGCCCTCTGTTGCTTCTTCGTCTTTTTTTTTTTCACCACCCCTCACTCTATCCTCTTCTCCCTTTAACTTTTTTTGTTTGTTTTCCTTCTCCAGTTCATCACCTACTTCTTTCTCTGACCTTTCGTCCATCCACTTCTACCTCCTCTTAGGCCTCGTCCTCCTCCTCTTCCCTTTTTCTCTTGTTTATCCACTTTACCTTTATTTTTTCTGCCTTTCTTGACGTTTTTTTCCTGTTTTCAGTTCATCGATGACCGCACGACCTTTGATGACCCCACACTCTACTAACCAGGAAAAAAAGTCGGTTCGCAGGTGACCATCCTGAAACGAAGAGAAGAAAGGATTTAGTAATGAAAGTGGGCCAAAGGATACGAAAGGTGAGTACACATTTTAGGCTTAGCTCTTACCTTATTCTATTATTTGTTTTATTACAGTGCCGATTTTTTTTTTATATATATAGTAAAGGAAACAGCTCAAGGGCAAAAATCGCTTGTTCATTTTTCACATGGTTTTCTGATACATAAAATAAGCCTTTACATTCATACATCTTCCACGTACTAAAGAAAATACGATAGAGGGTACACTTGCTTATAAAAAAAATCTAGTACATGAAAAGAAAAAAAGATAATTCTGATACATTAAATAATATGCTACGTAGAAGGAAGGTTTGAAACGGTAAAAAAGCGACAATATGAAAAGAAAAAGAAAATAACAAGAAAAAGATTGCGAGAAAGATAGGCCGCGTCACAAAGAGAATTCCGGGAAACTTCCACAAAAAAAAGTCTTAGTCAGTGGAAAATAAAAACGAACCGAAAAATGTAAAATACCGAACGTTGCTCTTTCTTCCTCGCTCACTCCCGGCGCCATCATCATTCCCAGCGCCCTGCCAAGCCCTGCCCACGAGGTATTTTGTTTACGTTGTCATTCTCTTAAATTACTCCTGAGACTTTTTTCCCAGCATCATCATCATCATTATCATTCAATTACATTATTATTTCATTTTCTTGCTATTATTATCGTTCTTGCTTTGCTCTTTCTTCCTCGCTCACTCCCGGCGCCATCATCATTCCCTGCGCCCTGCCAAGCCCTGCCGAGCCCTGCCCACGAGGTATTTTGTTTACGTTGTCATTCTCGTATATTATTCCAGATGCTTTTTCCCAGCATTATTATCCTTATCATTTCATTACGTTCTTATTCCATTTTCTTACTATTATTATCGTTCTTGTCTTATCAGTTCTTTTTTCTCACTCCATTTATTAATCTTATCTCATTATTTTTCAGTACTTTTAATAAATTTCTTAAACGTCGTTATGGTCATTAGTATTAAGACTGTCATCATTAATATTAATTCCTTTACGTTTTTATTCCCCTCTCAGTTTTTATTATCCTTGTTGCCTTATTAAATAGTTTTGTTATTATTCTTCCATCTATTGCTATCTTCATCTTATTTTCTTTCACTGCTGTTGATATATTTCCTCAGCATAAATATTATCATTATCATCACCCGTTCCCTTAGACTGATATTCCGGCTTATTTTTTTTTATATTACCTTGCATATATTATCCTTATCGTTATCATTATCATATTTTCCCATTTTATAAGTATTATCATCGTTCTCTTTAAATCATTATCATGGTATATTTTTTTTTTCTGTTCTTCCAACTCCTACAATTCCTTCCAGACCTTTTCGTATTTTTCTTCCCGTCCTTCCTCGGGTTTCTTACTTCCTTCTGCTTCTTCCTACTCGTAATAAGTATCCTTCGTTTCTATTTTGTTCCGAGTCTCGTCTTGATTCTCTTTCCCCTCTGCTTCTCTTTCTCCTCTCTCTGAAGGGATGACAAAGAACAGGAAGAAGAAAACTGATGGTAATGGCCTTTTTTGTGACGAGTTCGGTCTCTCTCTCTCTCTCTCTCTCTCTCTCTCTCTCTCTCTCTCTCTCTCTCTCTCTCTCTCTCTCTCTCTCTCTCCATCTATCTTTCTATATCTATCAGTCTTTCTTTCCCTTTCTCTCTGTGTATGTGTCTGCTGCATAAGAGTTGCAAGAAAGGGAACCACTCAGGAATATTGAATGAAGGGGGAATATAGAAGGAGTAGGAAAGAAACAAATAATAAACAGAGGAAGAGAAAATAATAAAAACAAGGATAATTTAGGAAGTCGTACAGAATGAAATGAGCGGAGAAAAGAGCCGAGAAAAGATTAGATAAGAGAAAAAAAATTATAGCAATAGATGGAAGGACGAAGAGAAAAGGAGAGTAAATAAAAAAAAATTAAAAGCAAGGAAAACAAAGAAACTAGATTAAAGGAAATTTGCCAATGAATAAATAACGGAAGGAGGAGGGAAGAAGGGAACGGAAGTAAGCAAAGGAAAATATATAAGAGGAAGTAAGAAAGAAAAATAACAGGAAGAAGAGAGAAGGGGACGTTGAGAGGGACGGAGGCAGGGAAGGTAAGGGAGAGAGGAAAGAAGAGAGGGAAGAGGGAAGTGGAGGGAGGGGGAGGGAGAGAAGGGAGGGATCTGCTAGTTCATCAAAACTTACTCTTACACAATATTTCCAAGACTGTCGCATAGTTGACGACATAATGAAGGAGGGGAAGAGGGAGAGAGGGGGAGAGGGAGGGAGGGAAAGTGGAGAGAGGTTGAGGAGAAGAGCGAAGAAAATGAGATGGCGACAGGCAGGATGATGAGAGAAGGAGGAGAAGAGGAGAAACGAAAGGAGGAACGAAGGGAAAGAGAGAGTGAGAGGTAAGCAAAGCGAAAAGCAGAAATAGAGGAGAAGAAGGGAGATAATGATAATGATGATGATGATGATGATGTGAGAAAAATAGAATGTGATAATCCGGCCAGATAATATGAAAATGAGATAGAAAAAA
>NC_066545.1:8191570-8221570 GCF_024679095.1 Eriocheir sinensis | reverse complement strand
ACGTAACCCCGATTTACAAAAAAAGGAGATAAGAACGTTGCCCTAAACTACAGGCCTAAAAGTTTAACGTCAGTGGCTTGCAAAATCCTCGAGATTATTAGAGACAAACTTGTCAACCTCCTAGAAGAAATTAATATAATTTCTGGCACACCGTACGGTATCCGAAATAAGCGTTCTTGCTTAACGAATCTATTGGACTTCGTTCAAAGTATACACGATAACTGTGATAATCACGTCCCAAGCGAGGTCATATACCTGGACTTTCGGAAAGCCTTCGATAAAGTGCCACACGAGCGGCTCCTTAAAAAACTAAAAGTCGGCGGGTATAGGAAGAACCTTGACTGCATGAATAAGAGTTTGGCTCACCAACAGAAAACAGCGAGTTTTACTCAACGGGCAGGCTTCTGAGTGGCTGCCAGTCAATAATGGGGTGCCCCAGGGGTCGGTGCTGGGACCCATTCTCTTTATCTTATACATCAATGACTTGGAAGCGGGATTGAAATCCTCCCTATCAAAGTTTGCCGACGACACTAAAGTGGGCGGAAGGGCCCTCACGACTGCCGACTGTGAAGTCATCCAAAAAGACCTTGACCAGATCATCCAGTGGTCCGAAAAGTGGCAAATATCGTTCAACGTTGACAAATGCAAAGTCATGCACTTTGGCTCCAGAAATAGTTACCATTCATTTGACATGCATGGAAATCCTCTGCAGGTCGTGCAGGAAGAATCTGATCTTGGAGTCACTATCAGTAGTGACCTAAAACACGCAAAACACTGTAAATAAGCATATAACAAAGCCAACACTATTCTTGGGTTTATATCAAGAACTTCGAATATTAGACTCTGGAAGTAATGTTACCCTTATATAACTCAATGATAAGACCTCACCTTGAGTAGTATGCGGTACAGTTCTGGTCCCCTTGATTACAGAAAAGACATTGAACTATTACAAAGAATTCAGCGACGCGCTACAAAGATGATTCCACCCTTGAAGAGCGACTCAGGCGACTTAACCTCTTCGCGCTGGAAAATAGACAACTACGAGGGGATATGATTCAGGCCTTCAAGTACGTACCTAAAAAATTCAATAACGTCGACCAATCCAAGCTCTTTGAGCTACAGACAAACTCAAGAACTAGAAACAGTGGCCTGCCCATTCAAGGGAAGCGATGCAACACAGACATTGGTAGGAGTTTCTTCTCTAACCGAGTCATACGCCATTGGAACGACCTCCCTGCTGAAGTAGTAAGTGCAGAAACCATCAACTCCTTCAAAAATCGCATCGATCGTGACAACGGGAGTAAACTGAAAATACGCACCGAAATGCCTTGAACTGCTCTGCAGGCACCAAGTGACTGTCAGGCAGATCACGGCTCTACAGCAGGCAACCTCGTAATGAGCCAATAGGCTTTCAGTTGCCTGTCATTCCATGTTTCCATGTTTCCTCCTCCTCCTCCTCCCCCTCCTCCTCTTTTCGGTAAATAGACGCTGCTCACAGCTACCAAAACTTACCGGAAGAAAACATCTTAACTTTACTAAACCTGACTTCCTTGTGGTCTTGGCCGGCCAGGGGCGATGAGGACATAGAATTTTATTCGTCCTCCTCCTTCCTCTCTATCTTTTCCTTCTCCTCCTCCTTTTATCCCCCATCATCCTCTTCCTCTCCCTTTTCTCCCTATTCCTCTTTTTCCTCCTTTTCCTTTTTTTTCCTCCTCTTCCTCACTTCTTTTCCTCACTGCATTTCATCCTCTTCATCCTCTTAATTATCGTTCTCACCAATCATCTCATTCTCTTTGTATTTTTGTTTTATTTTTCTCTCCTAAATTGTCTTCCTTTTCATGTTCTTTTTCAGCATCCTCTTCAGTCTCATTTTCTTCCTCTTGCTCCTCTTCACCGTTGACATCCTCTTAATCTTCTCTCTTCACCATTCTCTTCACCCTCATCGTCTCTCTTCCTCTTCCTTAATTCTCTTCCTTACCGTCTTTTTCAGCCTCTTCCTCCTCTTAATTCTTTTTTCTCATCCCCCATCTCATTCTCGTACTTTTTTTTCTTTTACTCTCTTAACCAGTCCTCTTGCTTTTAATGTCCTTTCTCAGCATCCTCTTCAGCCTCATCTTCTTCCTCTTGCTCCTCTTCAGCCTCCTCTTCACCCCCATCGTCCCCTCGTAAGTGTAGTGTCGCGTGTGACCTCAAAACTTTAATTCCTCTCGAGTCATCGTCGTCAGGGTTTGGGCCTAAGGTGGTTTTCTTTAATGATGATCCGATCTGGCGTGGTGGTGGTGGTGGTGGTGGTGGTGAAGGTGAATGTAGTGAGTGATGACGTAGGCAGGTTTTTTGGGGGGTTACGACACGCGCACACACGCACACGCACGCACGCACGCGCACACACACACACACACACACACACACACACACACACACACACACACACACACACACACACACACACACGGGGGGGGGCGGGCCCACCAAAATTAGCTTGTCTATCATACCATTTAAAGGGTCTAATTTTTATCTCTGTATCTCTTCCTCCTCCTCCTCTTCCTTTTCCTTCTCCTCCTCTTCCTCCTTCTCCTTTTGTTAAGTTGCTTTTCTCTTTTTTTTCACGTAATTTTCCTCTCAAGTCATCTTCCTCATCTTCCTCCCTTCCCACGCTCCGGGTTTTTCCTCTTTCTAGTTTCTTCCTTTCTCGTCTTCCTCTCCTGCCTGCCACTTACTCCTCTTCCCTCTCCTGCCTCACTTGTCCACCTGCCTCAGTCTTTACCTGCTCGTTTACTCCTCTTCCTCTTCCCTGTCACACTGTTTCTCTATATTTTCTCTCGGTTCTTCATTTTGCTCCTCTTTCCCATTTCTCTTGATCTGTCTTTGTATTCACTTCTTCCCTCTCCATCCTTCTTTCTTCCTCTTCTTTGTCTTCTCCGCTGTCCCTTTATTCCTGTCACTCAGTATTCTCTTTTCCTTTTATCTTCTTCCTTTCTCCTCTTCTTCCTCCTCGTTCTCCTCGTTTTCGTTGTCGTCCTTGATTTCCTCCTCTTCATCGTCTTCAGTTTCTTCCTCTTCTCCTTCCCCTCTGTGTTCTCTTCCTCTCCTCTTCGTCATCCTCGCTGTCTTCTTCTTCTCCGTCCCCTCATTCGTGTTCTCGTTTCTTCCTCGTTCTTGGTAATTTCCTTTCTCCTTCGTTGTTATTCCCTCGCCTTCACCTCTTCATTTTCTTCTTTCCCTTCTCCCGCCATCATTTTCGCTTCTTCTTCTAATTCCCTCTTCATCTCCTCTTCCTCTTCTTCATTCTTGTCTTCGTTCTTTCCTCGTTCTTGGTAATTCCTTTTCTCCTTCGTTGTTATTCCCTCGCCCTTCGTTTTCTTCTTTCCCTTCTCCCGCCATCATTCTCGCCTCTTCTTCTAATTCCCTCTTCATCTCCTCCTCCTCCTCTTCTTTTTTATCGTCGTTCTTTCCTCGTTCTTGGTAATTCCCTTTCTCCTTCGTTGTTATTCCCTTGCTTTCACCTCTTCGTTTTCTTCTTTCCCTTTACCCGCCATCGTTCTCGCCTCTTCGTCTCCTTCCCCTCTTCATCCCCTCGACTTAACCACTCTCTTTGAAGCTTTTATGCGCATTTAAAGCGACTTCGGCGCTACACTGCATACAGAAAAAGGTGTTTTGTAAGTTGTTGGATCTTGTATTAAATCCCCCCCCCTTCCCCCCCCACCGACCCTCCTCTCCTCCTCTCCCCTACTCCCCTCCTCTTTTCCTCTCCTTCGCTTTCTTTCGTTTCTTCTTTTGCCTTCTCGTCCCCTTCATCTCCCTTCCCAAGAGGTTTTCACTTTCTTTCGTTTCATTCCCTTCGTTGTTCTATCTTTCCCTTTTGTTTTTTTATTTCTCTTTTTTCCTTTCGTCTTCTTCGTCTCCATCTCGTCCCCTTTTTTCTTAACTTTCTTTCCCTTCCTCGCTCGTCCACTTCTCTCCTCTCTTACCCTCTCTCTTGTTCATTTTTTTTACTTTCTCCAGTTCGTCCGCCTTTTCCTCGTCTTTCTCCCCTCCATCTCTCCTTCCTCCTGAACGTTCCTGCCTCCTCCTCATATCTCTCCCTCTCTCCTTCTCTCCCTCACGACCACGCCCCCTCCCTCCCTCCTCCCCACTTTACGCCCATGCCCCCTCCCGAGAACCTGAATGAATCTTTAGTCGGCAGTGTTTCCAGAAAAGGATTAGTGTTTTCCAAAGTGATGATGGCGGGGTTTTGTGGTCGCCTTGCAAACTCTCTCTCTCTCTCTCTCTCTCTCTCTCTCTCTCTCTCTCTCTCTCTCTCTGGCTCTGGCTCTGGCTCTGGCTCTCGCTCTCTCCCTAATCAATGACACCTGCAAACACACCTTGACTTTACCTGTGCTACGACCTGTCCTTTAGGCGTCTTTACTGCCCTCTTTATCCTCACCTGAGAGAGAGAGAGAGAGAGAGAGAGAGAGAGAGAGAGAGAGAGAGAGAGAGAAAAAAAACTACACCTACGAACACTATTATATAAACAGACATTCAGACGGAGGAAAAGGTGAAATCAATCCACTTCTTTTCGATATTTTTAAAGGAAATTGTAGTATACCTGTTTATGTATTATGGTGGAGGAAAGAAGGGGGGAGGGAGGGGGGGAGGGGAGCTTTTTATAAGAGCTTAGACGTAAAGGAAAGAGGCAGAGAGGAAAATCAGAAAAGAATAGAAATTAAAAGATAACGAAGAGGAAAGAGGGAGATAAGGAAATGGTAGCACTGAGGGAACGAGACCAAGGAAGAAGGTGGGAAGAGAGACGACGACAAGGAGGAGGAGGAGGAGGAGGAGGAGGAGGAGGAGAAGGTGTAGGGCGTGGCGGAGTATCGGATACAGATAAAGGGAAACATGGTGATGGAAAACCTATAATGGTGGGTGTATTCTGCGTGTGGCGAAGGAGGAGGAGGAGGAGGAGGAGGAGGAGGAGGAGGAGGAGGAGGAGGAGAGAAAAAAATCATGCGGGTCAAGGAGTCTGGGTCACATTTCGAAAGGAGGGAGATAAAGGAAGGGGAGAAGGGGGGGAGGAAAGGAGGCAAAGAAGGAAGAGGAGGGGGAAAAGCTGGAGATAAAGAAGGGAGAAGAGGGGGGAGGAAAAAGGAGAAAAACAAGAATGAGCACGAAAACGAGAAGGGGGACAAGGAGAAGGAGGAGGAGGAAGACGAGGAGGGAAAGAAAAAGGAGGAGAAGAAGGAGGAGGAGGAGGAGGAAGAGATATGAGTGTGGGGAAGGAGGGTTGAAAGAGATACGAGTCAGGGCGGAGAGAGGGGGGAGGAGGGAAAGCGTGGGAGGCAGAGGGAGGAGAAAGGGAAGGGAGTAGAAAGGAGATACATGAAATGGCATCGGGAGGAAGGAAAGAAAGGAGCGAAGGAAGGTTTAGGGATGGATGGAAGATGGCAGGAGAGGGAGTTAACGAGGAATAAATGAAAGGAGAATAGTCGATGGTAGAAAATATTGTAAAGCAGATGCATTCGTGTAAAAGACTCCATGTTGCAGTAAAGAAATTTGTTTAAAGTTTGCATCGAATTTCTATGAAGTTTTATTTAGTTTATTTTTCACACGAACCAGTTATTAACGACATAAGGTCTTCTCTACATCTAGGACTTCGTTTTGTGTCTAAAATGCCAACAAAAGGGAGAACAATCCGTTTACTTTTACCAACAATCATATTACAAACAGGTACATTACAGTTGACCTACCTGTTCTACGTATAGTTGTAATATCATGTTTTGTTATTTTTTGTTATTTTTTTACAACAAAGGAGACAGCTCAAGGGCAACAAAAAGTGTAGAAAAAAAGCCCGCTACTTGCCGCTCCCACAAAAGACAAAAGTAAAGAGTGGCCAAAAGAGAGGTCAATTTCGGGCGGAGAGGTGTCTTGATGCACACTTATTGAAAAAGGTCAAGTCACAGGCAGGAGGAAATACAGACGAAGGAAGGCTTTTCCAGAGTTTACCAGTGTGAGGTATGAAAGAGTGAAGATGCTGGCTAGCTCTTGCATAAGAGGTTTGGGCAGTATAAGGATGAGCTAGAGTAGAACGTCGAGTGCAGCGGGGCCGCGGTAGGGGAGAAGGCATGCAGTTAGCAAGTTCAGAAGAGCAGTCAGCATGAAAATATCGATAGAAGATTGAAAGAGAGGCAACATGGCGGCGGAATTTAAGAGGAAGAAGACTGTCAGTATGAGGAGGGGAGTTGATGAGACGAAGAGCCTTTGACTTTACTCTGTACAAAGAGAGCTGTGTGACTGGAGCCCTCCCACACATGTGATGCATGCTCCATACGAGGGCGGACAAGGCCCCTGTATATTGACAGCATCTGAGCGGGGGAGAAGAACTGGTGGAGACGATACAGAACGTCCAACCTCGACAAAGCTGATTTAGTGAGAGAGGAGATATGGAGTTCCAGTGGAGATTTTGAGTTAAGCGTTCTGCAGCCTCCAGTCTGGAATCATATAGTTCCTGTTGGGTTGGCCTTCTATCAAAAGAAGTTGAGTAATGCAGAGTAGAGTCATCGTCGTAAGAATGGATAGGACAGTTCGTTTTGGAAAGATCATCATCAGTGAACAACAGAAAGAGAGTAGGAGATAGGACAGAGCCCTGTGGGACACCACTGTTGATGGGTTTAGGGAAAAAACAGTGACCGTCTACTACAGCAGTGATAGATCGGTCAGAGAGGAAACTGGAGATAAAGGTACAGATAGAAGGATATAAACCGTAGGAGGGTGGTTTGGAAAGCAAAGATTTGTGCTAGACCCTATCAAAGGCTTTTGATATGTCTAGCGCAACAGCAAAAGTTTTACAGAAACGGCTAAGAGAGGATGACCAAGAGTAAGTTAGGAAAGCAAGATCACCAGCAGAACTCTACTTGCGGAACCCACACTGGCGATCAGAAAGAAGGTCAGAAGTGGATAGATGCTTAAGAAACTTCAGGTTAAGGATTGATTCAAAAGCTTTAGAATTTAGATGGACAAGAAAGTAAAGCTATAGGGCGGTAGTTTGGGGGACTGGAACGGTCACCCTTCTCAGGCACAGGCTGTATGAAGGCGTACTTCCAGCAGGAAGGAAAGGTAGATGTTGACAGGCAGAGGCGAAAGAGTTTAACCAGACAGGGTGTCAGCACGGAAGCACAGTTTTTAAGGACATTAGGAGGCACTCCATCAGGTCCATAAGCCTTCTGAGGGTTGACGTCAGAGATATATAATATATAAAATACTAGAATAAAAAAAAGTTTCCTTATTCCGTGTATGTATATCGTTTTATATTTATTGCTGTTTTATACAGACTGAATATTTACAGGAGAGGGAAACACAAATGTTATTCTATTCTAATCTATTTTGTTCTATTTCTAATCTGGTTTTGTGTTGTCTCATGAATGTTTAAGAAAGTAAGATTAAAAAACAGAATCACGAAAAAGCGAACTTGAATCCAATAAAATAAATCAAATTATATTCTAGTCCGAAGTCAAAAATAAAAGATTTATATATATATATATATATATATATATATATATATATATATATATATATATATATATATATATATATATATATATATATATATATATATATATATATATATATATACATCCTAAAAATATCAATTATATTCACAACTCCGAAAGGGAACTTGGAAAAGGAAAAGTGAAATGTTAAGTTTGCCGCCCCTCGCAAAAATTCCTGTGTATTCATAAGCCTAAAGAGGAAAGTTAAAAAGAAAAATATGATGAAAAAACGTCGACACTTTTCCCCGGAAGTCATTGTATCCGAAAGCCTTCAAAGGGAATTCGTGGAAAAAATGAAAACGATTTAACGAAGGCTGGATATTTTTTTTAAGTGAAGCTGCGAGTGCCAGAAAAAAAAGGACGAATGGAAGGAAGAAGGGAAGGAACAAATAAAGCAAGAATGGAAGCGAGAAAACGAAACAAGGGAAAAAGAAACAAGACGAAATATCACGACTGAACGCAAAAACAAAACAAAAAAAACATGAAGGGCCAACAAGGAAAAGAAGGAAAGAAAATAAGGAAAAAGAGAGAGAAACAAAATCCAAGGCAGAAGAAATTATTCACAGGTTAATCCTTGCTGGCACGTCTGAAACGACCTTGTGTGTGTGTGTGTGTGTGTGTGTGTGTGTGTGTGTGTGTGTGTGTGTGTTGGCCAATGAGCTGGATGCTAGGCGGAGGAACGGAGGAATGCACGGAGAGAAGGGGAAAAAAAAGTGTAGGAAAGGGAAATAAGTGGAGGTATACGGAGTAGGGAGAAAGGAGGGAAAAGCTTGGAGAAATGTTTAGGTGAAGGCTGGAGGAAAGATTGAGAGAGAAGACGAGGTGGAGAGAAGAGGGGAAAATAGGGTAAAGGGAGAGAGAATGGAAGGAACCGCTTGAAGAATGGAGGTGAGAGGGAGAGAGAGAGAGAGAGAGAGAGAGAGAGAGAGAGAGAGAGAGAGAGAGAGAGAGAGAGAGAGAGAGAGAGAGAGAGAGAGAGAGAGAGAGAGAGAGAGAGAGAGAGAGAGAGAGAGAGAGAGAGAGAGAGAGATAACGGGAAGTGTCGAGATAAAAAGAAAAGAATGGGAGATAAAAGAAATATATTGAAGAAAAATGGAAAGTGAATAAGAGTAGAGGAAAAGACAATAACGAGCCAAAAATGGAAAACAATGAAAAATAAAGATCAAGAAGGAATAAAAGAAAACGAAGCTAACGAGGGAGTGGGAAGAGGGAGAAGGATAGGAGAGAGGACAGGAAAATTAAAGGAAGAGGCTGTAAAAGGGAGAGAGAAAGAGGAGGGAGATGTACAGAAGACAGAAAGAGAGTGAGAAACTGAGAAAGGAGAGAAGGGAGACACAGAGAGAGAAAGAGAATGAGAGAACAAAGTGAAACGAACAAGATGAAGGAGGGTAAGGAATGGAGAAAGAGAATGAAAGAGGAGTTAAGAGGGAGGAGGAGGATAATGAGAAAGAGAATGAGAGAATAGTGAAATAGACAAGAGGAAGAAGACGAGAGAGAGAGAGAGAGAGAGAGAGAGAGAGAGAGAGAGAGAGAGAGAGAGAGAGAGAGAGAGAGAGAGAGAGAGAGAGAGAGAGAGAGAGAGAGAGAGAGAGAGAGAGAGACCTCCTTCAGCTCCTGGGAGACTACCTTCAAGGAAGGACCCTCCAGGTTGTCGTCAACGGGCAGACGTCCGACTCCTTGCCAGTGGAGGCATCAGTGCCACAGGGCTCAGTGCTAGGGCCAGTTCTGTGGAACATATATGTGGACGACCTTCTCCGGCAGCTGCCAACAGTCTCAGCTTACGCTGATGACTGCACTCTCTCCTGCATCTACCCCCGACAAGACTGTGGGCGAGCTGCTGACGAGGTCAATCAGCAGCTGAAGGTGCTACAGGAGTGGGGTGCCCGCTGGCAGGTGACCTTTGCCCCAGAGAAGACTCAGGCAATGGTGGTCTCTCGATCTCCCACTGCCGGGCCAGCAGTGGAGGGGAAGCTAAGCTTTGGTGGCGTCCCCCTCCCACTCCAGGAATCCGGAGTGGAAGTGGATCGAGGGCTACGGTTTGACAGCCACATCAAACACATTGCCCAAAAGGCCTCCCACAGAGTCTCCTGCCTGCGAAGGGTGGCCAGCTTCCTCGACAAAAAAGGGAGACTGTTGCTCTACAAGGCCCAGATACGGCCTTACCTGGAGTACGCTGCCCTCTCTTGGATGTCGTGTGCTGCCTCGCACAGCGGGAGACTCGACGCCATCCAGACACGGGCACTGCGACTGGTGGATGCGGCAGACCCCCCAACCGGGCAGGAAACTCTCAGCTCCGTCGACTCCTTGGAACACCGCAGGGACGTAGCTGCTCTTGTGGTGTTTCACAAGGCACAAGTGCAGGGAATGCCACATCTGGTGGGTTCACGCCAGCCTCCGAGAGTCACCACGCGGGACACGAGAGCGGTGCTATCCCGTGGTGACGCAGTGGAGGTGCCGTGTTCCCGTACCAGCCAGCACCAGCGCACCTTTTCGGGAAGAGTCTGCCGGATGTGGAACATGTTCACGGCCTGTGTACCAAACATCCGGGAGATGAACACCCAAAAAATAAAACTGTCGGCCCACCACTGGAGGGGCTCACTCCCCACTCCACTAACACTCGTGGTGGAGCAGTGACACGAGTGTAGTGTGCAGTGCGTTCACATATATTCTGTATTGTATGTTTTTTTATAGTATATATATTTTTTATAGTTTATGTAGTTATTTTTTATATAGATTTTATTCTGCCCTTTGAATAGGCAGCACACGACAGTGCACCTTTGGGTATGTAAATAGTATACATGTGCCTATGTTTAAATAAAAAGAGAGAGAGAGAGAGAGAGAGAGAGAGAGAGAGAGAGAGAGAGAGAGAGAGAGAGAGAGAGAGAGAGAGAGAGAGAGAGAGAAAGGGGGGGGTGAAAGAGGAAAGAGGAGGGAGAAGGAAAAGAGGGAGAGAGGGAAAGATAGACGAGGGAGAAGTTGAGAAGGGAGGAGAGGGAAAGGGCGGCAGGATGATCGAGAGGCTGAGGGAGAGGGAGAGATGGAAGAAGGGAGAGAGGAAGGGAGGGAGAGAGGAAGAGGGGAGTGTGTGTGTATGTTTTCTATCTGTCAGCCGGGCAGGACATAGTGTACAGAGGGGAACACACACACACACACACACACACACACACACACACACACACACACACACACACACACACACACACACACACACACACACACACACACACACACACACACACACACACACACACACACACACACACACACACACACACACACACACACACACACACACACACACACACACACAGACACACACACACACAGACACACACAGACACACACAGACACACACACACACACATACACACACATACACACAGTGCAAACAGACATACTAATACCCTGGTCCTTCTGAAGTCTCTCTCTACGTGGGTGACCTCTGACCTTTATAAGCAAACAAACGAACAAATCGCTCCGCTCAGTTCAAAGGAAAGTAATAATAATCATAATAAGACGAAGAAGAGGGAAAAGAAGAAGAAAAAGATGATTATGATGATGAAAGAAAGAAAAAGTAAATCAACAATAACACCAGTGACACCATCAGAAAGAATAAGAGCAATAGCGAGAAAAGAATATTATTGAAAGAAGGACGAAAAAGATAAAAGAAAATGGGGAAGAAGAAAAACATAATACGCTCAAAAGACAGGAAAGTAATAATAACAATAGTAAAATGAAGAAGAAAAGATTATGATGATGATGAAGAATGAAGAAGAAAAAGGAAAATAATAATAAGAGGAAAATAATGACGAAAATTGTAATGATAAAATATGGATCAGTGGAAATGGGAGAAAGAAACAAAGAAGAAGGGGAAACATTTTTAGTTTTTATGGAAATTCAATTCACATCAGCACGTAAAAGGAAGTGAAAGGGAAAAAAAATGTATATACACCAGCAAAATTATATTACAGAACCTCTTCATTGAGTGCACCGCCGAATAACGTAAAGCACTTCGTTTGCATATGAATGGAAGCGGAACAGCAATAATAATAGTGATAATGATGATAAAAATAATATAGTATAAGGATGATGATAATAGTGATAATAAAAGAGCTGAGTTCTCTGAAAAATACTTGAGTTTTCCTTCTTTTATTTCTTACTTCCTGCTTATCTCCAGCTATCCATTTTCCCTCCTCCTCCTCCTCCTCCTCCATATCCCTTTTCTCTTCTCCCTTCCTTGATAGAGAGAGAGAGAGAGAGAGAGAGAGAGAGAGAGAGAGAGAGAGAGAGAGAGAGAGAGAGAGAGAGAGAGAAAATATACGAAAGAGAAAGACGGAATAAAATAGAGAATTATGATAAAAGAAAACATGACAAAATTCTACGTCCGAAAATGATATTAAAGAATTTGACGCGCAACCGAGAGAGAGAGAGAGAGAGAGAGAGAGAGAGAGAGAGAGAGAGAGAGAGAGAGAGAGAGAGAGAGAGAGAGGTCTTTGTCGGGTCTGGCGGCGAATATGAAGCTCAATTTGGGTGTTTGAGTTGTGAAAGACGACGCCAAGCACACGCCCGCGGCAGGAAACTCAATTATTTCGCTTTGATCAAGAACCCGAGTAACTTTGGCGGCCCGCGCGAGGCAGGGAGAGAGATAGAGAGAATCATGGACGCCGAGGACCGACCAACAGCCGCGTGGAGACTAAATATGAATGGCTTTTATACGTGGTGCTGGCGAGGACGAGGACGAGGACGACAGAATGACAGGTCGAGAACGAGGAGACTAGATATTAATGGCTTTTGAGGAAGAGAACGACGAGGACGACAGGGTGAAAAGACTAAATCTGAATGTTTTTTTTATACACGTTGCTGGTGAGGACGAGGACGAGAGAGCGGAAGAAGAGGACGAGAACGACACAATAAGAGAAGACGACGAAAACAAGAGAACTAAATAAGATGGCGATATAATTACAGAAGACGACGAGGACGAGAGAACGGAAGAAGAGGACGAGAACAAGAGAACAAGAGAGGAGGACAAAGACGACACAACTAAATAGAATTAAAGAGGACGAGGACGAGAGAACGGAAGAAGAGGACAAGAACGACAGATCAAGAGAAGAGGAAAATGGCGACCTAGCTAAATAAGAGGACAAGAGTGATAAATAAGAGGACGGCAAATTGGAGAGAGGACGAGGACGGAGAGAAGGCTGAACACGGTGACAGACGAGGACGATGAAATGATTGCTTAAGGGACGAGGATGACGAGGACGCTGAAGTCTTATCTAAAACGATGAGGAAGCTGAAAATGAGGGCGAGGATAAAGAGAAGCTGAGGAAAAAGATTAAGGACGAGGACAAGAAGGATGAAACTGAAGAGAACGAGAACAAAAACAAAGACGAGAACGGCGATATACTTTTTGGAACTTTACTCACGATGAACTCGAAAAAAATTATTATCAAGCAGACACAAGATATTGATATACTCATTCACAAAGATAAAAATAAAAGTATGATAATTAAAAAAAAAAGCAATGTAAAAGTTGAACCAAGGCGAAACATAGGTAGAAAAACGGATAGAATGACCCACAATAAGAAACTTCAGCAAGGAATTAAACTTTAAATAATTTGAACTGAGTAAGTGAGTGGATAACAGGAGTGGGAGAGAGACGTCACAGAAAATTGAGACGGATGAAGATGAGGAGAAACGAGACGAAGCCAAACTCAGAATTACAGCGAATTCTGAAATGTGAAAAGGAAAAGAGAAAAGGATAATGAAGATGAAGAGAAAACCAGACGAAACGAAGCTCAGAATTCCAGTAAATTGAAAAATAGAAAAAAATAAGGATGATGAAGATTAGAAACGAGACGAGAAGAAAACTCATAATTAAAGGAAATAGTAAAATAAATAAAAAATGGAAGATAAATAAAATAAAAGTGAGGAAGATGAAGATTAGAGAAAACAAGACAAAACCAAACTCAAATTTATAGCGAAGTGAAGATTAAGAAAAAAAATAGGAAAAGGATAATTAAGATGAATAAATGGAGGAAAGAGACGAAACGAAACTCTAAAGAGAGAGAGAGAGAGAGAGAGAGAGAAAATAAATTGGTGCGCTGATATTGAAAGATAAAATTTATAAAAAAAATTCGGAGGAAAAAAATTAGGAGGAAGGAGCTGGAGGGAGCAAAATAGAACGAGGGAAAAAGACGTGGGGAAAGGGGAGGAAAGAGAAGAAAGGGAGGGAGGGAGGGTGAAGGGAAGGGGGGGAGGGTGGAAGGGAGGGCCGATCTTAAAGGGAGAAAGGCTGGATCTCTTTTCTAAACGTGTCTTTCACCTTTTTTTTTTAGGGGGAGGGAGGGGGGGTATGTTGCTGTTGAGGCTATCATCTTCAGGCTCAGAGGGAGGGAGGGAGGGAGGAAAGGAGGTAAGAAAAGAGAGAGGGAAGAAAGTGGAGTGGAAAGAGGGAAGAGGGAGAAGGAAAATAGAAAGAGATAAAGAGGAGAGAGAGAGAGAGAGAGAGAGAGAGAGAGTGAGAGTGAGAAAATGGAGGGGAAATCGAAATCTCACTAGGAGGGAGAGATAAGGAACCGTAGGCTTCGGTGAGGCGTTGGCGAGCGTGGAGGAAAACGAGGGAGGGAAGGAGGAGGAGGAGGAGGAGGAGGAGGAGGAGGAGATGGAGACTAAGATAGGGAAGAATACCGTAACACACAATACGAGAGGGAATTGGAGGAACTTTCTCTCTCTCTCTCTCTCTCTCTCTCTCTCTCTCTCTCTCTCTCTCTCTCTCTCTCTCTCCTCACTGTTTCCTCTCCCTCTCTCTCCCTCTCACCACCCTCGCTCTCTCCTTCCTCTTACTAACACTTGGTCGTTCGTCAGCATAATTAAGCCTTGCGAGGGGAAGAGGGAGCTAAGCCACAGAGGGACGTAGAGGTGGTGGTCGTGGGGCTGGTGAAGGGGAGTGTAAGCCTTGGGTGTTGGGTGTCCGTGGGTCCCCTCTCGCCTTCCCCCGGCCATTATGCCTAATACAGCCGCGCCCAGAGAGAGATGTCGAGGTGTTTCAAGAGTATTCTGAAACTCCCTTCCTTTACCTACCTCCCTCTTGCCTTTAGACCGTTTACTCACTTTACCGCCCTTTGGTACTGTATTTTTCTCTTTATTTACACTTTTGCCTCCTCTTTTCTCTCCCTTTATGTGTTAACTTCAGTCATTTACCTCCCTTTGCCTACCTCCCTCTTGCCTTTAGACCGTTTACTCACTTTACCGCTCTTTGGTATTGTATTTTTCTCTTTATTTACACTTTTGCCTCCTCTTTTCTCTCCCTTTACGTGTTAACCTAAGTCATTTACCTTCCTTTGCCTACCTCCCTCTTGCCTTTTGACCGTTTACTCACTTTACCGCCCTTTAGTATTTGTATTTTTCTCTTTATTTACATTTCTGCCTCCTCTTTTCTCTCCCTTTATGTGTTAACTTCAGTAATTTACCTTTCTTTGCCTACCTCCCTTTTGCCTTTAGACCGTTTGCTCACTTTACCGCCCTTTGGTATTGTCTTTTTCTTTTTATTTACGTTTCTGCCTCCTCTTTTCTCTCCCTTTACGTGTTAACTTCAGTAATTTACCTTTCTTTGCCTACCTCCCTCTTGCCTTCAGTCCGTTTACTCACTTTACCTCCCTTTAGTTTTGTCGTTTTCCCTTTATTTACACTTTTGTCTCCTCCTTTCCCTCCCTTTACACGTCTTACCTTCATCCATTTTCCTTCCTTTATCTCTTCCCTTTGGTCGTTTTCTCCATGTTCCTCCCTTTATGTTTGTCCCTTTCTCTGTTTTTATTGGTATTTCTGGCTTTTAAATTCTTTCCCTTCCTTTCTTTCCAGTCTCGTGTGTCCCTTTGCTCCCTTTTTCCTCCCTGCTTTTCCTTCCTCCCTGTCCTTTACCTCCCTTAATGTTTGTCCTTTTTGTCTTTTTATTAATATCTGTGATTTTTCTGAATTTCCCTTTTCTTTTCCTCTTTTCTCCTATGTCCCTTTTGCTCCCTTTGCCTTCCTCTTGCCTTTAGTCCTTTACCTCCCTTTTAAGTTTGTCCTTTTTGTCTTTTTATTAATATCTGTGATTTTTCTGTTCTTTCCCTTTCATTTTCCTCCTGTCTTCTATGTCCCTTCTCCTCCCTTTTCCTCCCTTTAACTCCCGTTGTTTGCCCCTTACTCGTTGTTGCATTAGTACGTCTGCTCCTTCCCTTCAGTCCTTTTCCTCCCTTTACCTCCCGCCTTCAACCCTTTTACTAACTTTACCTCTCTTTGTTTGTCCTTTTGTTTGTTTTTTTGTTAATATTTGTGTCACTTTTCCTCATTTTTTTCCTGTCGTATGTCTTTTTTCCTCTGCCGTCAGTCTTTTGTCCTTTTCCTTCTTTTAACACTCTTCCTTTTGTGATATTCCTCCCTTACCTTCCTTTATTATCCCTTTGTCCTCCTTGTATTAAAACCTCTGATTCCTTTTAGTTTATCTTTCTTTATCTGCCCCTTTCTTAGCTTTTTCCCAAATAAGAACTTTTTTGCTGTTTCATTAGTCTCATTACAGTCACATTATCTGTTTTATTTTCGCTACATTCACCGCTGTTTGTTTCCATACTTTTCCCTCAGTCATTTATTATTTTCAGCTCTTTCTTTCATTATTATATTTTGTTGCGTTGTTCCTTCTCTCGTATTTCATCTATTCTTCCTCACTGGCATCCTCTAAATTACCAATATCTTTGTTTTTCAAGTATATCTCCATCCCTTAAGACTTTTTTAAGATTCATCATTACTTTTTCTGCTGCTTTTCCCATTTTCCATTTTTTCATTATGTATTTTTCCCCTTTCAACAATCACTTTCCATTAAGATTATTTCTGTCTCTCCTTCCTCCCTCGTCCATTTATCATTTATTTCATTGTTATCAGATTCTATTACACGTTTTTCCTCTTT
The DNA here is from genome assembly GCF_024679095.1 of Eriocheir sinensis. Classification (NCBI taxonomy): domain Eukaryota; kingdom Metazoa; phylum Arthropoda; class Malacostraca; order Decapoda; family Varunidae; genus Eriocheir; species Eriocheir sinensis. The sequence goes on along the minus strand of NC_066545.1, from coordinate 8,205,106 downwards.
TCAGCTTTTTTCTCCATGTATTCTTTTCATATAACTTTCTCTCTCTCTCTCTCTCTCTCTCTCTCTCTCATCCATTTTTACCTAACCAATTCATCCGTTTTCTCCTCTTTCTTGCCTCCTTTCTCCTATCAGCCTTTTTTCTTCATCCATGTTATCCACCCTTTTTCTCTCCATTCTCCTTGCTTCCCCTTTCTTCTCTCATCCATCTATCCGTCTTTCTCATTCTGTTCATCTATTAAACATGCATATTTTGCTTCATGGTTTTCTCCTTCAATCTAATCATCCCTTCTTTTCTCCCTCCCTTCCTTCCCTTCCTCCATCTCCAATGCTTAACCTCCTTTTCATCCTTAATTCCTTCCTCGCACAATCTTATCATTCCTTCCTCACTCCCTTTCCCTTCCTTCATCTTTCCTTCCTCCCTCAATCTAATCATTCATTCATTCATCTCCCTTCCTTCATCTTCTCCTCTCCATATTTTTCTCCCTCTGCTTATTCCCTCCCTCCTCCATCAACCTGCCTTCATCTCCTCCACTCCTTAGCCTTCCTCTTCATCTTCTCTCTACGTCATTTTGCCCAAGAACTAATTAGACGAGACGCAACAGGAAAGTGGAAACTGCTCGAGATATTCCCGTAAGACAGGTGAAGAATTATGGGCTGATTAATTCGCCCACCTTGAACCCCGGGGGAGATAAAATTTTGGGAAACGTGAAATTTTAAAGTGCGGGAAAATGAAAGAAAATGTATAAATTGGTAGATATCCAGAGCAAAAGAAAACTTACTGTCATGCCTATACGAAGGAAAGGAGATAAAATTTGGGATAGGAAAAATTTAAGTCCTGGAAAATGAGAGAAAGTGTACAAACTGGTAGATATTCAAAGTAAAAGAAGACATACTGTGAAAGTTAAAGGTAGGATGGAAGAAAATACAAAGTGGTAGAAACTGAGTGCATAAAAAAGACTTACTGTGATGCCTAAAGTAAGGAAGACAGGAGTAGGAACCATATAATTTGAGTAGAAGGTATGAATAACCGTATGATAGTGTATAGGAAAAAAATGCGTAAAAGGGATAAACCTAAAATATAACGAAAAGCCAAACCAAAATTAATCTCAATCTGGAATTTTCTTTCGTACCCTTTTTTGTACTTAAATAATGGACGTGCGTGCCTTTATCTAGCCTACTAATTTGCTCCTTATTCTACCTCCTTTATCATAAAACCAATAGAAAGAAAAAAATACAAGAGTTAGACATCCCCAAAAATCTTATACCTATACATTCCATTCTTCCTTTTTAACACGAAAGAGAAAACAAACAAACAGAACAGTGGCTTAAAATTCGATTACACAAAGGTTAGTAATCGGATAAGGGACCCCTGAGATGCATGGGGATGGGGTAAGTGAATGAGTGAGTTAAGTGAGTAAGAGAAGGGATAAGTAAACCTGAAATGAATGCAAAGTAATTAAGCTAAGTGAGTAAGAGATGAATGCAAAGTAATTAAGTTAAGTGAGTAAGAGATGAATGCAAAGTAATTAAGTTAAGTGAGTAAGAGATGAATGCAAAGTAATTAAGTTAAGTGAGTAAGAGATGAATGCAAAGTAATTAAGTTAAGTGAGTAAGAGATGAATGCAAAGTAATTAAGCTAAGTGAGTAAGAGATGAATGCAAAGTAATTAAGTTGAGTAAGAGATGAATGCAAAGTAATTAAGTGAGTAAGAGATGAATGCAAAGTAATTAAGTTAAGTGAGTAAGAGATGAATGCAAAGTAATTAAGTTAAGTGAGTAAGAGAAAGGAGTAAGTAAACCTTCAGATGAATGCAAAGTAATAAAGTGAAGTAAGAAAAGTAAATAAACCTTGAAATGAATGCAAAGTAAATGAGTGAAGCAAGAAAAGTGAGTAAGTAAACCATGAGACGAATACAAAGAAATAAACGAGTCTCTGTTGACATCGCTATCGTTCTCCTCACCCGTTTGTCTCTGTTTACTAACTCCTCGGCTGCTGTTTGTTATTCTCTTACTCTGCGTCTTTGTAGCCATTTATTCAGTTCTGTGCCCTCTCTCTCTCTCTCTCTCTCTCTCTCTCTCTCTCTCTCTCTCTCTTGATATATTTCTTCATCTTCCTTGTTCTTGTCCTTGTCCTCCTCCTCCTCGCACTGTTCTCTCTCTCCTTGATCTTGCTCTCTCCTCCTCCTCTTCTCTGTCATCTCACTTTCTCTCTCGTCCCTCTTCTAACGGTACAAAAAAAGACAAAAAGAGAAGAACCTGTGATGCATATTTCGGGCTAAGTCACGCTCGAGAGAGAGAGAGAGAGAGAGAGAGAGAGAGAGAGAGAGAGAAAAGATATTAATGGCGGGCTATCCTTCTGCTCTTCCGGGAGGGTGTACCAAAGGGCTGAAGCAGGTGTTGACGCGGCTAATTAATCGGTGAATGATTCTGAGCCATATTGATTAAGGTTCAGGAAGCCACGGGGATCTGAAGAGGAGGAGGAGGAGGAGGAGGAGGAGGAGACAAAACATAGTAAAAAGCAAGAAAAGGCAAAAATTATTAAAGTTTAGAAATAAGAATGAAAAGACGAAAAGGAAGATTATAATAGGTAGAGGAGAAGGAGGAGGAGGTGAAGGAGGAGGGGTGGACGAAGACAAAACATGATGAAAAAGAAAAAAAAGTAAAAAAAATATTGGTAGAAGAATATTAGAAGGGATAGAAAGAGAATGAAAGAGCAAGGAGGAAGACTAGAAAAGGTAGGAAAAGAGGAAGGAGGAGGAGGAGGAGGAGGAGGAGGAGGAGGAGGAGGAGGAGGAGGAGGAGAGGTAGGAGGAGGAGGAGGAGGAGAGGTAGGAGGAGGAGGAGGAGGAGGAGGAGGAGGAGGAGGAGGAGGAGGAGGAGGAGGAGGAGGAGGAGGAGAAGGAGGAGGAGGAGGAGGAGGAGGTGGAAGAGGAGGAGGAGGAGGAGGAGGAGGAGGAGGAAAAGGTGGAGCAGGAGGAGGAGGAGGAGGAGGAGGAGGAGGAGGAGGAGGAGGAGAAGGAGGAGGAGGAGGAGGAGGAGGTGGAGGAGGAGGAGGAGGAGGAGGAGGAGGAGGAGGAGAAGGAGCTTAAGAAAGGTCTTGCGAATGGAAGGCGTAACACAAGCACACAAGTAAACAACAACAAAAAAAGTAAACCATGTGGAAAAGCAAAACCAATGTACACGAAAAGGAAAATTAAGAAAGGTAGAGGAAGAAGTGGAAGAAGGAAGAGGAGGCATAGAAAGAAGTGAATAAATAATAAAAGTAAACAAAACTTGGGAAAATGAAGCCATGTCCAACGAGTATGAGAAAATATATATTGTGAAAGTTGCCGGAGACGAGAAAATAAGAAAATAAAAAGAGAAAAAACGGAGAAAAGAGGATGGAAGGGAACAAAAGAGACATTTGGGGGATTCGTGAGACAAAGAAGTCTATTTGTGGGAGGAAAAGAGAAAAAATGAGAGGTCGACTGAGCAAAAACGGTTAGCGGAGGAAAACTAATAACCCCGGAGAGAGAGAGAGAGAGAGAGAGAGAGAGAGAGAGAGAGAGAGAGAGAAGGAGGGAAGAAAGAAAGAAAAAGAAAAAGAAAGAATGACTGAATGAAAAGAAAGAAGAGAGAGAAAAAGGAAAACAGTCAAAAAAGGAAAAAAGAAAAAAGAAAGAAAAAAAAAGTAATGAAAGACAAAGACAAAAAGAAATAGAAAAGAGAGAGAGAGAGAGAGAGAGAGAGAGAGCAATTGCCACTCATGAAGATAGAAAAAAAAAGGCGAATAATTAAAAAAAGAAAAGAAAAGGAAACCGATTTTTATTCCCTCACTGAATTCTCGTGTTTGCAAAGACTAATAAAATAAATGAATAATGAATAACAACTGATCAGGAGATAATCGATAAACATTATTAGATATATTAACTGTCGCAAAATAGATATCATTACAATTCATTAAAGGTTTATATAATATTTTCATCTCATTTCAGGCGGCGCGGGAGGTAAAAAAAAACTTGATTGAAAATATTTAATTATGTAAAAATGTTGAGTTTTTGTATGGCGAAATGTGGGAAAAATGCCGCCGGTGATTCAGTTCCGTCCATGAATAAGTTGTTGCGGGGAATGAAATCGTGTCTGTCTGTTTGTTTATGTTTTTTGTCACCTGGCCAGATTTACCTTACATATTAATTAAGGGAAGGGACACCAATTCTCAGGTATATTTTTTTCACCATTTTTTTTATTCATTTTCGAGTCTCCTTTTTATTTTATTTCGTGGTTTTCTTATTACTTATCATTCACAAATTCTTTGGTGTATTATTTTTTCTTACCATCTTCATCCAGTTTTTAGGTTATTTTTTTCACCGTCTTATTAATCCCTTTTCGAGTCTCATTTTTACTTTAACTCGTGCTTTTCTTATTATTATTCATACACAAACTCTTAGGTATATAATTTTTTTACTATTTTCATTCCTTTCAAAGTCTGCTTCTTCCTTTCTTTCATGGTTCCTATTATTATTCATTTTCCTTCAGAGACAAATGCTTATAATATTCCCCCTTCATACATCGTTCATCCCCGTCTTTCAGTCATTGGACGTATTTCTAATTTCCAACCCTTCCATTATCCATCTTTATCCTCTAGCATAATCTCTTCTCATCACCTCCCTCCATTTCTTCCTTCCTTCCCCTTCTACATCACAGCCCTCATTACACACCACGCCCTTCCTCCTTCATCCCTGCCTTTCCCGCCCTTCATCTCTTCCTCTTTCACGTTCCTCCTTATTAAGCCATTCTCTCTTTCACGTGCTTCGTTCCTCATTCATCTCCTTCACCCTCCTTATCTCTATCGTTTCATCATTCACATTCCCACTTCTCTCTATTTATCCTCCCTATCTCCCTTTCCTTCTTTTTTCACACCCTTTCTTACGCCATCATTCCTTGCTTCCCTGTCCCTCTCCCGTTATCATACGCATCATTTTCTATTGAATTCTTATTCCCGACTACTTCTCTTCCTCTTTTCCTCCATGATTCCCTTCCTCTTTCATCCCTCCTTTATCCCTTTGTCTCCCTACACCGCCTTCCTCTCACACCTTCGCCCTTTCTCCCTTTCCCTCCTTTATCCCTTTGTCTCCCTACACCACCTTCCTCTCACACCTTCGCCCTTTCTCCCTTTCCCTCCTTTATCCCTTTGTCTCCCTACACCACCTTCCTCTCACACCTTCGCCCTTTCTCCCTTTCCCTCCTTTATCCTTTTGTCTCCCTTCACCACATTCCTCTCACACCTTCGCCCTTTCTCCCTTTCCCTCCATTATCCCTTTGTCTCCCTACACCACCTTCCGCTTTCACACCTTCACCCTTTCTCCCTTCCTTACCTAAATACATCCCTTCCTTTTCACACCATTTCTTACCCCTTCCTTTCCATCCTTTCCTCTTCACACCCCTTCCCTGTCTCCCTACATTCCTACCCTTTCATATCCTTCCCTCCCTTTTTTCCTACATCCCCCCCTCCTCTTTCACACCACTTCCTTGTCTCCCTTCATCCCTTCCTCTTTCACAACCCCGTCACCCACTCCTAATCTACCTACATCCCCCCCATTCCGCTTCCACACCCTTCCCTGTCTCCCTCCATCCCTTCTGCGTCTTGGCCTCACGACGGGCTCCACACAATGATTAAGAGGCTAATGACAACAAATGGTTCTTATCGCACGGATGGAGGGGAGAGAATGTGTCGTAGGCTCCCAGATTAGCATAGTTTATGGTCCCCTTCTCGCGGCTGATTTTCGTTTCGTCTGGTAATGGTTTTCTGTTAATGTGTAAGGGCGGGTGGGGGGGGGGGTAGAGGGAAAGGGGGAGACGAACGATAATTATAAAGTTCTTTCCCTTATTTCCCTCCCCCACCCAGTGTGTGTGTGTGTGTGTGTGTGTGTGTGTGTGTGTGTGTGTGTGTGTGTGTGTGTGTGTCAGCCATCAGCGTGAACCGAGTGGGTAATTCCTTATCAGAAAGAAAATGGTTGACAGCAAAACCCACTCTTGAATGTTTGTATTAAATGAGGCTTTCACTTCTGTTTGCTGTTTTTTTGTTGTTGTTTTTGTATTCTTAAGTTAATTCGGGTTTTCTTAATTTCCGTTTTCTGTTTTGTGTGTTTTCTGTTTGGTGTCGTTTTCTGTTAGTTGTCTTGTTGGGTCTCTCTCTCTCTCTCTCTCTCTCTCTCTCTCTCAATGACTTTTTCCCTCCGCTGTTCATGCGCATTTTTCTTAATTATATTTTCCTTCCCTTCATTAAAACCTTCCTTCCTCCTATTGTTTATGCGCCTCCTTCTCCTCCTCCTCCTCCTCCTCCTCCTCCTCCTCCTCTGACTACTCCTCCGGCCTCTCCCTCTCCATTGTTTCCCCTATTTTTCTGTGCATAAGCTTCTCCTCCTCCTCCTCCTCTTCCTCCTCCTCCTCCTCCTCCTCCTCCTCCTCCTCCTCCTCCTCTTCCTCCTCCTCCTCTTCCTCCTCCTCGCAAGCACTGTATACCTATCATGCAAAATAGTGAAAAGAAATCCAAATATTTATACTACGTGAAGAGAGAGAGAGAGAGAGAGAGAGAGAGAGAGAGAGAGAGAGAGAGAGAGAGAGAGAGAGAGAGTACAACTAGAATCGATGTATAGCTGTATGGATTAAGACTTTTGATCTTTTTTTTTTTGCTCTCTCTCTCTCTCTCTCTCTTTTCCCTTGGGCTGTTGAGGTTCCCTTTAAACTTTTTTTTTCTAATGCGTCTATCGTAGAAAGAAACATTTTTCCTGCGGTATATCGGTTCTTCCCATTTTACTCCTCTTTCTCCACCTGCTCCTCCTGCTCCTCCTCCTCCTCCAAATCCATCCTTCCTTTTTTCTTTCTCCGTTATTTTCTTCTATCCTCTTTCTCTTTCTGTTTTGTAATTAGAATCCGCCTTCATTAGTATTAGTAGAATTTTCCCTTTATATTTTTTTTTTCCTCCTCCCCCATCTCACATTTTATCTTTTACCTGTTTTTCTTCTTTTATCTCCGGTTCCAATCACCTTCTTTTCTTGTTCTTCTTCATCCTCTTTTTGCTGATGTCATTGGTGTTATTGTTGTTTTACTTCCATTTTCTTTTTGTTGTTGTTGTTCTCCTTCATCTTCATCTTTCTTTTCTTCATTTTTTTCATCTTCTTTACCCTCCTCTAATGTATCCTTCTTTGTCCTCGTGTTTGTTTCCAGTGTCGTAATTTAAATCCACCATCGTTGTCATTTATGATCATTTTCTTCCTTTTTTTCTTACTTGTCTTTACGTTAATTCTTTCTCCCTTATTTCCCATTCTTCTCCTTCACCTTTTTCTTCTTTTCTTGTTTCCCCTTTCACACATTTTCTTGTTGCTGCTCTTAAAGTTTTATTGTTGCTTTCATCTTCTGCTTCTTCTTTTTCTTCTGCTCCTTCTTCTTTTTCCTCTTCTGCATCTTTTTCTTCTGATTCTTGTTATTCTTTTACTTCTTCTTCTTCTTCTTCTTGGTCTTCTTGGTCTTCTTCTTCTTCTTCTTCTTCTTCTTCTTCTTCTTGGTCTTCTTCTTCTTCTTCTTCTTCTTCTTCTTCTTCTTCTTCTTCTTCTTCTTGGTCTTCTTCTTCTTCTTCTTCTTCTTCTTCTTCTTCTTGGTCTTGGTCTTCTTCTTCTTCTTCTTCTTCTTGGTCTTCTTCTTCTTCTTCTTCTTCTTCTTCTTCTTGGTCTTCTTCTTCTTCTTCTTCGTCCTCTTCTTCTTCTTCGTCCTCTTCTTCTTCTTCTTCTTCTTCTTCTTCTTCCGCCACGACACCCACCCGGATCTCGCCTCGTCCTCGGCTAAGATTTATGCCTCAAAGCTTGTGTTGTCTTGTTATCCTGTCGCCGTCGTCCTGAGTCCTGCTATAAATATTCCTTCAGCTGGCAAAATTCTGCTTTATGCCTCTCTCTCTCTCTCTCTCTCTCTCTCTCTCTCTCTCTCTCTCTCTCTCTCTCTCTCTCTCTCTCTCTCTCATCAGCCGTTCTCTCGTTTTCCTACTTTCCCCTTCGTGACTTCTCCTCCCTTCCATATATATATTCCTCTTTCCTCTCCTATCCATGTATTTTTTCCTTCCTCTTTATCTCGTATGTGTGTGTGCCGGGGGGGGGCTTTGTGTGTGTGTGTGTGTGTGTGTGTGTGTGTGTGTGTATAAGTGAAGCATGCACGCACTTACTCTACTACACACCCTCCCTCTCCCCACCCTCCCTCTCCCTCCCTCTCCCCTCCCTCTCCCCTCTATTTCCCCTCCACTTCCCCTCCCTTTTCCCTACCCTTCTCTCCTCTCTCCTGTGGCTCACCTACCGGATGTGTTTTTTTTTCTTTCTTTTTTCTTTATTTCCTCGCCGCTCTACGCAACGTTTTGAGCATAAAAAAGGATCCGCACCCTTTTTGCGTACGCTCGATTCTGCTTCCCGTCCCCCAAAGACATCTGCGGAACATCCCGGCAGAGAATATATATAGATGGAGAGTTTGGTTGGTCTCCCCTGTGGGTATGCGCTCTCTCTCTCTCTCTCTCTCTCTCTCTCTCTCTCTCTCTCTCTCTCTCTCTCTCTCTCTCTCTCTCTCTCTCTCTCTCTCTCTCTCTTCCATCTTTTTTTTCTCTTTCCTCTCCAGTTTTCTCATTTTCCTTCCTTCTTCCTCTTCCTCTAATTCTCCTGTTCCTTTCTCATCTCTTATTCAGTCTCAGTCTTTCGCTTTCTCGTTCCCTGTAACTGTAGCTTCATAATCTTTTTTCCCCTCCTCTCTTCCTCTTTCTCTTCCTCCTTTCATCTGTCTTTCTCTTTCATGGTCCGACGTCCCCCTACCCTTTCTTCTGTTCTCTTTTCCATTATTTTTCTTTCCTATTTATCTTATATCTCGTTCCTCTTCTGTTAATTTTATCTTTATTATTATTTTCCTTTAATTCTGTATTCTTATTTTCTCTGTTAATCTTTTTTCTCCTTCCTCTATTTCATTTATATTCTATCTTTTCTGTATATTTTTCTTGTCCGTCCTTCCTGTCTTTTCACCTCCTGTAATCCTTCTTTCCTCTGTATATGCTTCTATTTTTTATCATCTTTCTTACGTGTATTTTTCCTTTTTATCCTTCCTCTCCTTCCCCTTTCTTCCGTGTATTTTTCCTTTTTATCCTTCCTCTCCTTCCCTTCTCTGTTCTTTTCCTCAGTTCCTTTTATCTCTTCCGGCCTCTCCTTTTATCTCTTTATCTCTCGTCCTCTCTCTCCTTTCCTCTCACGGTTGCTTTTTCTCTTAATTATAAAATCTCATCCTTATTTTATTTGTTTTATTTTGCTCATCCTTCCTCTTCTTCCATATCCTATTGCTCCTTCTTCACTATGTTTCTCTTCCCTCTCCCTCTCCTATTGTTTTCCATATCTCGTTTAAGCTTCCTCACTTTCCATCTTGTTATCTCCTTTCCTATGCTCCTCTTCCCTCTCCTGTTCTCTCCTTATATCTCACCATCTCCCTGTCCTCTCCTTATATCTCACCATCTCCCTGTCCTCTCCCTCTGTCTCTCCCTCTCCTCTCCCTCTGTCTCTCCCTCTCCCGTTCCCTCTCTCCCTCTTATCTCTTCATCGGCCGGCCTTTCCCTCATTTCCTCTCGCCCAGCCCTCGCTCGCTCGGTGCCGACAGTCGAGAATCGTGTGGTGAATGTACTTGATTAGCCGTCGGGTCCTTGGGAACGTGGACAGGTGAAGCCGCTCCGCTCACCTGTTACTCATTTAATTAACGTTCTGTTCCCATTCATTCCTGCAGGTGGACGGCGCCGGTTCGTGTGTGTCTGTCCGGGTCTATCTGTTCCTCTATCCCCTTCAAAAGCACTCTTCTATTCTACTATTCTCTCTCTCTCTCTCTCTCTCTCTCTCTCTCTCTCTCTCTCTCTCTCTCTCTCTCTCTCTCTCTCTCTCTCTCTCTCTCTCTCTCTCTCTCTCTCTCTCTCTCTCTCTCTCTCATACCTTTTCTTCTTCCCTTGATTTCTTCCCTTCTCACTCATTTCCCAGTTCTCTCTCTCTCTCTCTCTCTCTCTCTCTCTCTCTCTCTCTCTCTCTCTCTCTCTCTCTCTCTCCATTAAGTTTTATTTGCATTTTTTTTTCCTCTCTTCCCGGTCTAAATGCAGAGACAAAGTGACATTAATAATAAACGTACGAGCTGCGCTTTGACGATATGTTTTAATGGTGTTCTCTCGTGGAATTCCTCACTATATGTCTCTATCCTCCTTTAATGTGATGTCTGAGATGGCAAGAGTTTCCCGTTCCATTACCTGACATTACACACACACACACACACACACACACACACACAGACACAGACACAGACACACAGACGCACAGACGCATTCACTGGCCCAGGGATCATTTGCTCTTTAACTTATTCCGTATCCTTTTTTTTTTATATCCTAGTAAGTTCGTAAAAAAAAAGAGTGCTGAGTAGAGGGCGGAGCGAGAGAGGTACGTATTTCCGCGCTATAAAAAGGCTAAGGTAATGTCGTACTTTTATGCAGATTAGTGAAACAATAACCGTGATGTAAGTTATGGGGCAACTGTTTTCATTCGCCCCTCATTTCCTGCCTCTCCCATAACCGATGCTGTTGATGAGAGAGAGAGAGAGAGAGAGAGAGAGAGAGAGAGAGAAACTATGATTAGGAGGAGGAAAGAAGATAATAAAATATGGGAGAGAAAAAGATATAGAGGGATGAAAGGAGAAAAGGAAAGAAAAAATGAGAGAAAAAGGAAAAAACGAAGGAAAGAAAATAGGAGAGAGAGAGAGAGAGAGAGAGAGAGAGAGAGAGAGAGAGAGAGACAGAGACAGAGACAGAGACAGAGAGACAGAGAGAGAGAGAATGACGGGGGTTACGTGCGCCGCTCATTTCGTGAATCTATTAGTATTTTTTTTGGCAAAGGAATTAAAGCAGTGTAGTGATTGGATTGGATCGCCCTTTGCGCCGAACACCGTATTGATACCTTAATGAGAACCCCGCGCTCACTCCCCCGCGTTCAACAGCTACATATTACGGCTGCGTGCTACATGTGTTTCTCTCTCTCTCTCTCTCTCTCTCTCTCTCTCTCTCTCCCAAAACTCTACGGATCCCTCACTTCCTATTCCGTTTTGAGCTCATTATTTGTTTGCACTTTTTCAGGATGTTTTATTTTTCTTTTTTACTTTTTTTTACGGAGTGTTGCGTTCGTGGTTTTTTTTACTTGTAATTGCCGGTAGGTATTTTTTTTCCTATGGGTCACTGTATTTTTTCTTTTTACTAACTTTTTTCTTATACTTTCCATCGTCAGGTAAGGATTATACTCGTTATTTTGTCGGTTTTGTTGATATTGTTGGTGGTGGTTGTGTTGGTGATGGTAGAGAGTTTTCATGCTTTCGTGAACATTATTACTATTATTATTATGCTTTCGTGAACATTATTACTATTATTATTACTTACTACCATTACCTTTGTCGTCATTTCACTGTTAGACATTACATATTTCATCCGTTCAGTGTGACAGGTGCGGTGGCGTGCGGTGGAAATTATGGATAGATTTAAATGGATCTGGATATGATAGAGCTGAAGGGGCCAAGGTCAATATTCATCAACGTATCGGGTTCCCAGTGCAACTGTTTTCCAAGGCCACAGAATATTAACAGGGTTTTAGTAAATGTTTTTCCGTTCATGGCCCAGAAGTCGGGTACAACTATAGCTTGGATCACAAAACAATACATGAAAATCCCAGCATCTTTAACGAGAGGCTTTTCGAGGAGACGAACTGAGCTGCCGATACGTTTAAGAATACGATCTCAAGATTACCGTTGGGATTGACGAGGATGAACAGAATTAGGAATTTTAGACGGTTCGGAAACAATGTAAGGGAGTCGTAACTGAGATAACGTGGATATTTGCGGGGGAGACTGATTGATTAGGGGAGAGATGATGGGTATATAGGGAGAGTAATGATGAAGATGGAGCTGCCAAGAAAGAGGGAAAGGGAAAGGCCAAAGGAGAGAAGGTTTATGAGTGTGGTGAAGGGAAACATGAAGGCAGTTAGCGTGACAGAGGAAGATGTAGAGGACGGGAAGAGATGGAAACTGATGATCCGCTGTGGCGACCTCTAACGGGAAGAGCCGAAAGGAGTCTCTATTACTTTTCCTTGAACGCCGTAATGGGTTTTGGTTTCTTTGAGGTTACATGTTCGACGCAATATATAGAGAGAGCAGATGTGTTATAGGTGTGTTTGCATTTAGTTCAGAACAGGTGTATTGGTGGGTTGCTTATATTACCTGTGTGTGTGTTGTGGTGTTGGTGTGTTGCCCAAGACTCTTTAATGTTACATGGTTGACGCCATATACAGTGACCAGGTGGGTTGAAGGTGTATTACAATTAGCTCAGGTGTGTTGGTGTGTTGCATAAGTTACCTGTGTGTCTCCTGATATTGGTACACGTGTTGAAGGGGTGATCCATATGTTACCTCTGTGTTGTACCTGTATTGTAGTGTTGCATAGAGGCTGTAGGCATGTATGTATTGCTATGGTGGTGGGCTTAAAGTAACCCTAGAGAGCAGGAGAGAGGTAATAGAGCGTGGATGGTAGATGTGCGTGTGGACGTAGATGGGGATGTGGCGGTAGGCGGGAAAGGGGTCTAGACACCATCCAGGCCTCTTTCGCTTTATTTTGGGCCATGCTTTTTCCCCTCCTTTTTTTCCCCTTCCTATTTTTCCCGGAGACTTTTTTCCCCCGTTGCCTCCAGCCGCCGCTTTCCCTGGCAACAACAGTGGTCTGGCGCTCCTTTTTTAGGCGCATCGGATCCCCTAAAAATTGAAACTCGTGTAGATCAGCTTTATTTTTAGTGCTTTGTGTGTGTGTGTGTGTGTGTGTGTGTGTGTGTGTGTGTGTGTGTGTGTGTGTATTTGCTTGCATCTGGGTGAAGGGATGACAGAGAGAGGGAAAGAGAGAGAGAGAGAGTTTGTGTGTATAAATTGAGTTTGCATATTTAAAATTATATTATAAATGAATTTATGGGCATTCGCGTGCGTGTATGTTCGTGCGTCTGTTGTTTTGCCGACATGGTTTTATATTAGCATTGTACCCGAGAGAGAGAGAGAGAGAGAGAGAGAGAGAGAGAGAGAGAGAGAGAGAGAGAGAGAGGCAGTATAAAATCTCCATCTATTGATAAAAATGCGTTTAGCTTGTAAAAATCTCTCTCTCTCTCTCTCTCTCTCTCTCTCTCTCTCTCTCTCTCTCTCTCTCTCTCATCACTGCCATGGATTTATCGTTCTCAGAATCCTTCCATTCATGACGTTTTTACGCGGTTTTGTTTCCAAGGGACTCTTTTTCTTTATGGTTCTCTTTATCCATACACGGCTTCATATTCAAGTGTCCTCCTGCATATTTTCTTATGTTTTACTCATCTCTACGACTCCCTTTTCCTCCCTCTTCCCTTCCCGTTCCTTCCTCGTCTCCATCAAATCACGGGATCGTTCTGACAGGTCTTCAATACCTCGCGTCTCCCTGTCTAAAACCGTTTCCCGTTTCCCTA
>NC_066545.1:8131570-8186570 GCF_024679095.1 Eriocheir sinensis | reverse complement strand
AAAGGAAAAGAGAGGAAGACGAAGAGCTAGAGAGGTAGACAGTGACTGGAGAGAGGCCCAAAAAATATTTTTAAAATTTAGAAAAAAAACGTATGAGAGAATGACGTAGGATTAAAAACAAACTGATGAAAAAGATTAAAAAAATATAGAGGATAATGGAGCTAAGGGTAACCAGGAAGGACAATTGCAAGCTATATAAAAAGGGAAAGATAACGAGGATATTATGATGATGCTAATGAAGGAAGAGGAGGAGGAGGAGAAGAAAGAGGGGAAAGAGGTAGTAGGAGAACAATCGGAAAATAAAAAGAGAGAAGAGGAGAGAGAGAGAGAGAGAGAGAGAGAGAGAGAGAGAGAGAGAGAGAGAGAGAGAGAGAGAGAGAGAGAGAGAGAGAGAGAGAGAGAGAACACAAATGACAACACAAGGCTAAGGCAATATACAAACGCGTGCATATATAGAACCAAACGGAGGATCGGAGAAAAAGTTAAAACAGATATTGAAGGCGAAAGAAAAGGAATAAAAGAGAGAGAGAGAGAGAGAGAGAGAGAGAGAGAGAGAAAGGTGCGCCGCCGCGAATGGAGGATATAATAACCAACACGGCCTAACATAACGCCGCCATCTCGAGTCAGGCGGTGGAGTGTAATGCCCCGGAGTCCATCACGTCTGCAGCAGGCGAGCATAACTGCGCCGGGGAACGAGATATAAAGAGTTTCGTCTGCAGGAACGGGTGGAGGAGGAGGAGAAGAAGGTAGCGACTGGGAAGGAGGAGGAGGTTGTGGTAGGGGTTGGGAAGAGGGAGGAGGAGAAATTGTGGCTGTGATTGTTGAGGAGGAGTTGGAGGAGGAGTAGGTTGTGGTTGCGTCTGGGAAGGAAGAGGAGGAGGAGAAGTAGGTGATTGTGACTTGAGAAGGAGGAGGAGGAGGTTGTGGTAGCGTCTGGGAAGGAGGTGGTGGTGGTTGTGAGTGCTTGGGAGGAGGACGAAGTAAAGGAGGAGGAGAAGCAGGAGGCAAGGCGTCTGGCAGGGTCGTTATATTAGCGTAATGGTAGTTAGCATGTGATTAGACCAGAGGTAGTTAGGTCGTTACGTGGCTTGATTGTGGTAGTTAGTGAGTCGTTGAGTTTTGGTGAGAAGGAGGATTTTGGTCGTTTGCGTGGCCTGGGGTGCGGATATGAGGTGTTGCGTGAGGTGGGGTGGGGTGTGGGTGGGTGGATTGCAGTGCGGTGAGTGAGGAAGAAGTGTGGAGGGGCGGCGTGGAAGTGGTTAGTTTTATAAATGTATGTGGAAGAGTAAATCGGTGAGGGTTTCCTGATGTGGTGGTTAGTGGTAGTGTGTGGAGTGACAGTGTTGAGAGGAAGGCTCGGGAAGGATCGTTAGGTTGTGGTGGTGGTGGTGAAGTGATTACTACGAAACTGGTGGTGATTATGGTGGTGGCAAAGACGTTTAGGTGAATTATATCCGACGATGCAGTGGTGTTGAAATGGCGGAATGGTGTCTGCAGGTAGTGGTGTTTGTAATGTGGTGTTGGTGGTGTGCTGTGTTGGTGTTAATTTGGAATGAAGTAAGAGAGTGTGGTTGTGGTGGTAGTGGCGGCGTTGGTTGCAGCGTGTAGTGATAATGGTTCTTGCAGTGGTGGTGATGATAGTCGCGGTGTTGGTTCTGGTGGTGCTGGTGTGGAGGTAATGATGATGATACGGCTTATGATAATGAGTGAACATGAGTTGAAATACGCTTTATATAGTTTTGTGCGGCGAAGTTAGTGAAACGCGAAATTAAGTGACCGTAGAGTTTATCGGCGCAAAAGTTCATTTTTAGTAAGAACGACATACAAATATTACATAACAGAAATATATAAAAATGTCGTCTCATATAAATCTGATCAAGATAAATAAAAAAATATCCTTGTTTTAATGTCAAGAACGTAACTCTAAGGCAAAATAAGCCCTGCTACGCACTGCTCCTGTGATTCAAATACACAGAATATTTCCAAGTAGTTAAAAGTATACGAGCTTTTACGAAATATTTAAAAAGCCTCCGAAAAAGGTACAAACAATATGACGAAAATAAAATAAATGCTTATTGAAATTAAATGTTATCAGATGCATTTACGTGTCTGGAAAATAACTGTAAAAAGAAAAGTGCTTGATAATTTTTGCTAATATTTCATCCCACGCAGCATCCATCCACCTTTTTAAAACAATACCTCCACAAATAAAGATATCATGGAAGTGATGGAAACAGGAATGGGTAAAGGAGTCTGTGAAGCATATCGTACACACTAACACAATTATACGGACCTAGATATAAACAAGGAAAGAAAGGGAAGGAGGATGAAAGGAAACACAAGGGAAAGGAAGAGGAGGGAAAAAGGAGTGTATACCATATAATACACACTAACAATATGCTACCCACTTACACGGAGAAGGGTTTAAAGAAGAGAAGGAACGGGAGGAGAAGGAAAGGAAACACAAGGGAAAGGAACAGAAGGGGAAAGGATGTGTGTGAATCATCTAATACACACCAATACCATTACCTCTTTTTTTACAGTGAAGGAAGTAGCTCAAGGGCAAAAAGAAAAGAAAAAAGGGCGCTAATCACTGCCCCTATGAAGCCCGGAAACGAGTGTAAAGACATAAATGCAAAGGGGGAGAAAGGAAGGAGAGACAAAGGAAAGGAACAGAAGGAGAAAGGAGTTTACGGGTCAAATCATACACACTAACACCATTACCTGCACGAAAAAGAGTGCGTAGAAGGAAACACAATGGAGGAAAAGGGAAGGAGATACAAGCCAAAGCAAGAGAAGAAGAAAGGAGTTTACGGGCCAAATCATACACACTTGTCGGCCGTCTCGCGAGCTCTCCCCGGCCTTATAGCGGGCTCTCCCCTCGCTCCTTCCCTGCTTTTTTATCGCCCCTCAAACTTAAGTGGAAGGATTTATATAAGGCTGAGTACTGGAGGGTGTAGGCGATCACAAATCCTGGCGTTTATATCCCTGCGAGAGAGAGAGAGAGAGAGAGAGAGAGAGAGAGAGAGAGAGAGAGAGAGAGAGAGAGAGAGAGAGAGAGAGAGAGAGAGAGAGAGAGAGAGAGAGAGAGAGAGTAGCAGCAGCATCACAACACACGAACTTTACAAACACAATCATGATAAGTAAAGGAAAGGAGAGGAAAAGGGAAATAGATAGGATTGGAAAGGAGAAGGAAGGGAAATAGGCTCTGAAAAGAATGGAAATAAAAGGAAATTGTGCTCTGAAGGAAAAGGAAGAGAGAGGAAAATATTGGAGAGTAAAGGAGATAAAGGGAAAAGGGAAAAAGAGCAATAATTAACAAAGAAAAGTAAACCAAAGGAAAGCAAAATAGTCTAGCAAGGGAAATAAAGGAAGTAAAGGAAAGAGGAAATGAATAAAAAAACAAAGGAAAGGAAGATAAAGTAAGCTGGGAAGTAGAAAATATAATGAATAGTAAAGCAAATCAAAGCAAACAAGTCTATTAAAGGAATAGGATGTAAAGGAAAGGGGAAAATAATCATGAACTCAGTGAAAGAAATGGGAGGGAAAGTAAACTGGAAAGGAAACAAAAGGAAAAGTCTAGCAAGGGAAAATGATGTCAAGGAAGAGGAAAACTCAGGGAAACGATAGGGAGGGAAAGTAAGTTGGAAAGGAGAAAAAGTAATGGAAAAGAAAGTAAAGAAAAGGGGTCTAGCAAGGAAAAATGAAGTAAAGGAGGAGCAGAAGCTAAATCCATAAACACAGGAAAGGGAAAGGGAAGAAAAGTAAGCTGGAAAGCAAAATAAAGAAGTCTAGCAATGGAACGAGAAGCACAGGAAAGGGGAAGAGTATCATAAACTCGAGAAAACGAAAGGGAGGGAAGTAAGCTTCATCTACAGACACAAACCACTGCCGTCTTTCAAGGTAAGATGAACACCGGCCTTTCATCACGGGGGAAGTGTCTACGGCGCATGGCTGACACAGGGGCCGAGGAAGCGTGAAATAAAGGAGGGTCTTACTCAGGCGGCGGGTAGCTCATGCTGGGGCGGCGTGACACTGCGGGGACGGGAGCCAGCGACGGGAGGGTGCCGGGGGAGATGCATATAAATAAGAGAGAGAGAGAGAGAGAGAGAGAGAGAGAGAGAGAGAGAGAGAGAGAGAGAGTTATGATTAGTGGTGTAGAGTTGATGAAGGTTGAGAGGGAGGATGTGAAAGAATTTATGGAGAAAAGAAAAGGTATACGTAAAACAAGGTACGAGTATAATCGGCAGAGAAAAGGAAAGGTATATAGCAACGTATAGATATAGTAGGTATAATAAGTGGAGAAAAGGCAAGGTATAGAAAAGGGTAGATGTATAATAAGTATAATGGGTGGAAAAAGGACAGGTAGATCAATTATAGGTAAAATAGGTATGATAACTAGAGAAAAGTTGGAAATGTTGGAAAGAGTTGGGGAAAAGGAATAGCAAAGGGAAGCAGCTTAAGGGCAACAAAAAGAAAGTGTAGAAAAAAAGCCCGCTGAATGGTATAGAAGTGTTTATCATGGAAGTCCCTAAACAATAGATGTAATAGTGTAATGTAAATGAAAGGCAAAGAGGCGTTTAGTAATCAGCTATAATTCTGCATGAAAAAATAATTCATACTCGTATTGCTATCAAATGATGCAAACATTGCTCTGATATGTGTCATTTTTAAGTGCCAAAAGCTTTCAAATTAACGGCGGAATGTAAAATTAAGCTCATCACTATTATTATTGTTGTTATTATTATTATTATTATTATTATTATTACTATTATCTTTCGGTTGTAGAGATGTAAGGTCATTCATTTTTAGTGTCTCTGTGATTTTTCCAAAATTTAAGCCGAATTCAATTTATTGGTTCCTCGTAAGCTAAATTAGGATTCTTTTTAAGAGCATTTTGTGATTAGCATTGTACCCGAGAGAGAGAGAGAGAGAGAGAGAGAGAGAGAGAGAGAGAGAGAGAGAGAGAGAGAGAGAGAGAGAGAGAGAGAGAGAGAGAGAGAGAGAGAGAGAGAGAGAGAGAGAGAGAGAGAGAGAGAGAGAGAGAGAGAAATTGGAGTATTTGGGTTCGTGCCTGTCCCTCTGTGTGTTTGGTGGTGGTGGTGATGTGGGTGTGTGCGTGTGTGTGTGTGTGTATATGTGTGTGTGTGTGTGTGTGTGTGTGTGTGTGTGTGTGTGTGTGTGTGTGTGTGTGTGTGTGTGTGTGTGTGGAAAGGTCAGGAATGTGAACCATCCCAGGAAGCGGACTAATTTTGCCGTTTGTGACATCTTTATGGATCTGCGGCTCCCTACACACACACACACACACACACACACACACACACACACACACACACACACCCTCCTCAATCTCGTGCATTTCTCTCTTTGGCTTTTCTCTCTCTCTCTACAGGAACGATACCCGTACCGTACGATATCTCCCCCGCCCCCTAACGCCCTCCGCCGCCGCCGCGAGCTGCACCAAATCCCGGCAAACAACGCCGCGAGAGAATCGGATTTACAAATAAAAAACACAAGGTTCTTACAAGAAATCATTTGGACGGTCCCGATGCTACATATAAATAGTGTACCGTCTCCCGCTCCCTCTCCCCCATAGCCTCTCCCCAACCCCGTTATTGGCAATCTATTTTCTGATTGGATCTTTTACCGGTTGGTGAGCTCAGTTGCCGAGGTTCCCGCCAAGTGTGTTGCCCTGCTGCCAGATGCACGCTTCATGCATAAAGATTGTTCTGTCAGCGCCGTGTGGTGGGCGTTGCGGCGGCGGCACGGCTCCCCTGTGTCATGCGGCGGCCCCCGTGGAGTCTATTGCAAAGGCTTTAGTATCATCTTAGCGTCAGCGGCTGGCGTACGACACTCTCAGCAACTGGCGGCGGGTGGCGGCGCGTCGTTGCTGACACGGGAAGGAAAATCTTATCGCAATTTTCTGGGAGGCAAGGCATGCGACGTTGGTTAATATCGTAACGTTTGGTCTTCTTATCTGAGGAGGCCGTGGCAGGCTGGCTGGCGGCTGACGGCGGGGATGACGAGGCCTGACGGGTGCCTGTCACCGGCCTCGTCCTTCCGCAGCCGCGTGTTCCGCCGCCGCCGCCGCCACACTCCCTTGGGGAAATTATTAAAAATTCCGCCAAGTAAACATGCGCCGGTGTTACGCCTTCCCCGTAGTTACCATCCTCCTATTGGGGCCCAGGAATGTTCATAGTGTATGTGTGTGTGTGTGTGTGTGTGTGTGTGTGTGTGTGTGTGTGTGTGTGTGTGTGTGTGTGTGTGTGTGTGCGTGCGTGCGTACGCGCGAGCGCGCGGTCACAATGCTGCGTAAATTAAATTTATTGTGATCCAGTCACTCAACAACGAAGGCTTGATATTACTCATGAAAAATATATTCCTTCTGTTCATAAGCATCTCCATTTCCTTTCTTGACCCTCCTTTCATCGCCCTTTCCTTCCCTACCTTACACTTTCCGTAGCGTACCCTACCCATTCTTTTACTCCCCTTATGCAAGATGCAAACACCAGCAATCCTTTTCATTTTATCGTGAGCTGACGTAGAACCTAACAACATTATGTATACATCCTCCAGCTCAGCGCTTACTTCAAATTCCTCCCGCTCAGCCCTCCCTTATCCCCTTCCCTTCCCTTGTGAAGCCTCCACCCGCCCTTTGTGTCCCTCCTCCCATCCGCCCCTTACTTATCCCCTCGTCTGCCCCTCACCTCTCCCTCCCTACTACCGTCCTGTTTACCTTATTCTGTGCCCCTTCCTGAGTCCTCTCCCCTCCCCATGTGTAAGCCTTCCTCCTCCCCTCCCCTTTTCACCCTCTCTCGTCTCCTCACTGACCCCTCTTCCTCCCCCTTCCTTCGTCCTCTCCCCCCCTTCTATGTTTAAGCCTTCTCCCTCCTTTCCCCTGTTCATCTTCCTTCTTCTGCTCCTCTCTGACCCCTCTTCCTCCCCCTTCCTGCGTCATCTCCCTCTCTCCCCCTGTATATGTAAGCCTTCACCCTCCCCTCCCCTGTTTTATCTTCCCTCCCCTTATGCTCCTCTCTGACCCCTCTTCCTCTTCCCTCCTCCCCTCCCTCATCCCGTCTCTGCCCCTTCCTGACCCCTCTTCCTGCCGCTTCCTCATCTCTCCTCCCGGCCCCGGTGTGCGCCTCCTCCCGCCCTCACTGTTGAGACATCAGTGGCACGACGCGGCCTGAAAGCCTGCTGTCGCCCGCCGCTGTGGTGCATTGTTTGTTTTAGCCGAGCCTGACATCCCTACGAGGACTGCGGCGCGAGTAGAGGGAGAGGAACGGAGAGGGACAGAGAGGCACGAAGAGAGGGATAGAGGAGGAGGAGGAGGAGAGGGACGGAACAGCACACACACACACTCTAGGTATACAGAAGGGCCGCAGCGTATAGCGCCATGCAGCACATAAACAAAGACCCGTGATGGGACTCCTGACAGTTAATCTCTCTCCCTTTCCTTCCATATATCTTCTAGTTCTTCCTATCTGGCTTACTGATTTGGTGGCCGCTCTGTCTGTTTTTTTTTTTTATTCCTTTCCACTCTTACTATATGTATTTCCCTGTTTTTTATTCCTTTCCATTCTCTTACTATGTGTATTTCCCTCCCTCTCCTTAAATACGAATAAATTTTGATTCATTTCTCCCTTTCCTTCCATATATCTCCTGGTTCTTCCTATCTAGCTTACTGATTTGGTAGCCGGTCTTTCTCTTCTTTTT
The DNA here is from genome assembly GCF_024679095.1 of Eriocheir sinensis. NCBI lineage: Eukaryota > Metazoa > Arthropoda > Malacostraca > Decapoda > Varunidae > Eriocheir > Eriocheir sinensis. The sequence continues at coordinate 8,178,854 of NC_066545.1, read as the reverse complement.
ATTCCTTTCTATTCTCTTATTATATGTATTTCCCTCCCTCTCTTCTTAAATGCGAATAAATTTTGATTCCTTTCTCCCTTTCCTTCCATATATCTCCTAGTTCTTCCTATCTAGCTTGTTGAATTGTTGGCCGCGCTCTCGCTTTCTTTTATATTCCTTTCAATTCTCTCTCTCTTTAAATGTATCTCGGTTCCTTTCTTCTTAAATATATCCTCATTCATCTCTCTCCCTTTCCTTCCATACATATAGCTTTTCCTATCTTGCTTCCTGATTTATTGGCCGCTCTTTCTCCTTTTTTATATTCCTTTCAGTTTTCTCTTTTTTATATATTTCGCTTCCTTTCTTCTTAAATATATCCTCATTCATCTCTCCCTTTCCTTTCATATAATCTCCTATTTCTTCCTATCTAGTTTCCTGGTTTGCTGGCCGCTCTTTCTCTTGTTCCTTTCAATTCTGTCTATCTTCGTGTCTCGCTCCCTTTCCTCTTAAGTATATCTCTGTTAATCTCTTTCCCTTTCCTTTCATATATCTCCTAATTCTTCTTATCTAACTTACTGCTTTGTTGGCCGCTCTTTCTTTTCTCTTTCATTCCTATCAATTATCTGTATCTATATAATTCTGTCTCTTTCCGCTTCCTCTAAAATACATCTTTGTTAATCCTATCACTATTGTTCCCTTTTTCATCCTCCAATTTCCACCCTTTTTCCTATTCCATCCCTTCGATCGGTGCAGTTTGCTTCCTTGCTCCTGGTTCGCTTACCCTTCTGTCTCTATTTTCTGAACATACCCGTAAAAAGGAGACCCATCCGGCAAGATTTAAGTTTAACGCACGACAGCTTCACTTAACGCTACGCAGTTTTCGACCTCCGCGCTGCAGTTTTTATACCAACACGATACAATTCCACCTACGCTACGCTCTGCCGCTACGATTTCAGACGGGTTTGCTCGCTCTCTCTCTCTCTCTCTCTCTCTCTCTCTCTCTCTCTCTCTCTCTCTCTCTCTCTCTCTCTCTCTCTCTCTCTCTCTCTCTCTCTCTCTCTCTCTCTCTCTCTCTCTCTCTCTCTCTCTCTCTCTCTCTCTCTCTCTCTCTCTCTCCTTATGTTTTCTAGGAGAGAGAAAAAAAGAGGGAAAATATGTTAGTTATATTTTATTCGTGTATTACATTTGTGTGGCACGTGGATAAGTGTAGTTGTGTATTACTTTTATTGCGGGTATGTTTTTGTTTGTTTTCCTGCATATTAGAGAAACGAAGTGTCTGGTCTGTCTTTAAGTTTTGTGTTAGTAATATTTTTTTCTTTTTCGGTTTGTGGATAACGAAATAGAGAGGATGCATGAAATTACCTGTATTTATGTCCCTAATTCTATTCAACAAAAGTATACGGCTCTGTTCTATATTATATTCGTGTTATATATATACAATTTTTACTACAGAGGCAACAGCTCGGTTTATATTGCTTATATGTATACCGTCTCTTTCAGAAGTGTTCATCCGGCAGAAGCGTTCCCCCATCACCGAGGAGGCAGATATTAGGTGCTCGAACTCCAGAGACACACACGGAAAACGAAAAAAAGAGGCACGAAAATAAAGGTGAGCGTAACAGTAAAATAAACACACATTGCATGCCGCGGCGCCTAAGAACAAACAGCCTCGCGCGGTGTTACTCACGTCTCATATCTTTCTCTTCGCCCCGACGCCTCCCATCCCAGAAATAGGCTGATGCTCCGAGCGTGTGGAGGAGGAGGAGGAGGAGGAGGAGGTGTAGGTGGAGGAAAGGAAAAAAGTATAAAGAAAATGATAATCGAAATATTGATTCCTCGAGGTGTGCATTTTGCTGGAGGAAACAGAGACGTCGCGAGTGCCCCCGGCGTGTGTGTGTGTGTGTGTGTGTGTGTGTGTGTGTGTGTGTGTGTGTGTGTGTGTGTGTGTGTGTGTGTGTGTGTGTGTGTGTGTGTGTGTGTTCTCGATGGCGCGTCGTTTGGTTTATGGATATGTTTCCCGACGGCGGATATGGGGATGGGTTTTTTTTCCATACGTATATTTCTTTCCAACGACATCCTACGAAAAAAAAAGTATAAACCGAAAATTCTTGGCTGTTGGCTGAATATCGATGTTACCTTTAGATTTATAACGGCATAGGTTTACACTTACAAACGCTCGCTTACTTAGAGGTGTATTTAAATAACTTAGAAGAGTATTTTAATATCTGGGACAAACAATTCAATAACTTAGAGATGTACTTAAACTGTCATTCAAGCATTTATTGTAAGATTAGACTCATGCGCCAGACAGTCGGACAAATCTTTACAACAGACTCCAATGACTTAGATTTTCTTTTCCTTTTTTTTATTTCCTTCCCAATACATAATCGTAACTTTTTTTTCCGGTCCACTGTCATCACGTCAACCACTTTTCCATCGAGGACTTCCATTAATGTCACAGAACGTTATTCTAGCTTACTGACTGTGTTCCTAACCGCCTCAATACCCTTCACTTCTCGACCCAATATTAGGTCTGAAAGTTAGTGAATACCGAATCTATAAGTTTAGGGTTGTATATAAATGGCTAATGGTTTCAAATATACTGATGCAGGAGTCTTTATCAGTCGATTAAAGAACCATCAAGGAAACAATGAAAAAGGTGAATGAAACAATGATCGGAAACAATGATCTAATATGTTCAAGCTTTTACAATAGCTTTAAAAGGTTAAGTGCAGATGAAAAGAAAGGATAACAGTAAGAACAGTAAAAACAATACCGATAATAGTAATAATAATAAAATGAACGAAATCGAGTCTAGGCAGAACACTACACTTTTCACTACACTTTTAAAGAGAGAGAGAGAGAGAGAGAGAGAGAGAGAGAGAGAGAGAGAGAGAGAGAGAGAGAGAGAGAGAGAGAGAGAGAGAGAGAGAGAGAGAGAGAGAGAGAGAGAGAGAGAGAGAGAGAGAGAGAACGTCCTCGCCTGCATGTCTGTCTGTCTGTCTGGGTACTGTTAAGAATCTGTGCGTGCGTTATCAAGGGTAGCGGCGGCCCTGTGCATCTCCTTCCAATATACTCTCTCTCTCTCTCTCTCTCTCTGTTTTCGTTACCTTGCTTGTTTATTTGTTTGTTTGTGTGTGCGTGCGTGCGTGGGAGTATTAGTGTCCATTTTATCGAAGCTTCTGCACGTGTTTGAAATCCATTTGATAGAGAACACACACACACACACACACACACACACACACACACACACACACACAATACAGCCGGACTACAAAAGATCCGCTGGTCCATTTACACAAATCATTGATGTAGAAGACGTAGAACAAAGAAAAGGAGGAACAGAAGGGACAGATGGAGGGACGGAGAGAGAGAGAGAGAGAGAGAGAGAGAGAGAGAGAGAGAGAGAGATAGCAGCACAGTGACAAAGAAAGAGAAAGAAAGAGACAGTAAATCATTAAAAAAGCGTGTAAAAGAATAATGGTCGGGTGCAACATATGAGAAAAATATATAGCGGATTATAACTCTCTCTCTCTCTCTCGCTCTCTCTCCCCTGGTGTGTGATTTCACTTACTTTACCGAACATTTATAGAGAAACACGAAGAAAGTCGTGTTGGGAGGAGACAAATACAAGACTAAGAGAAGAAGGAGGAGGAGGAGGAGAAGACGACGTGACTAGTGCTCCCTTAAGAAGAAGGAATGGAAAGTAGCTACTGAGAGAGAGAGAGAGAGAGAGAGAGAGAGAGAGAATGCACGACGTTTATCAAGTTAACTACGCGCGCCTTATTTTTCTTCCCCAACTGCTGCCTTCCACAAGTCCCGGCCGGAAAAGTCATGTTCGGGTTTACGTCTGCAATCCCGCGTGAAGCCCGGACCGGACTGCCTGCTGCAAAGCCGGGCAAGGGGATTTTCTCTCTCTCTCTCTCTCTCTCTCTCTCTCTCTCTCTCTCTCTCTCTCTCTCTCTCTCTCTCTCTCTCTCTCTCTCTCTCTCTCTCTCTCTCTCTCTCTCTCTCTCTCTCTCTCTGTAAAACGCACACACACACACACATACATTGCTTTAAAGATAAACCCTATACATAAACTTTTATTATATTTATCACCTGGTCCATATTAAAGTCTGTACGTTAATGAGGATGTTTAACTAATAAATTATATGGGAAAGAAATTCTCGTTCCAACAGCATCACGGTGGGAATATTTATCACTAGTAAGAATGAGTTATGAAACTATACACGTGTCAACTTAAATCATTTTATTTACTACATGTTGGAAGGTTGCATCAAAGGTAGATACTATGGCAATCTTTGTAAGGCGACATTACAGTTATTTATAATATAATACTAGATAATACATTTTCATCATTTATAAAATTGAAGGTAGTATAGAATATATTAAACAAATTATGTAGACCTTTACTGCGGTCATCGTGTTACACATGAAAATTAACAATGTAAATCAGAGTTTAAGTAGATTGTACGAGCACTTTACGTCCGGCCATAAAATTATTTAGGGCTACAGGATAACACTTCATGAGTTTTCAGTATTATTTACCTGGACAGTAATTTGATAAAGCCCACACGAATATATTAACGCAATATTCGAAACACACATGTCAGCCTCAATGTCTATGGTATTATTTTTTTTTACCGAAAACAAACGGTAATCCCGAAAATATATTAAATGAAATGTTAATGGAACAAATCGCACTTGGAGTAGTGTACAACATTCTCGTACAAACACACAAACACCAGAAAATAAAAATGCATTACGATGTACATGGAAACAAGGAAAATAGCAAATAAATGTACCACGCCAGACACGACAGCAGTGTAAAAAAAATATAGAACACAATAAACAAATCAACAGAGAAATACTACAAAAGAATACACAAAGCACGGACAGATGGACAAAACAATGTTGAAAATATATCACATTTATTGGGAGACAAACTGATGACGGAAATAATTGGACAGAAGATTAGCCAACAGTGATACGGATCAACAACATGAACAACAAAACAATAATAGAAACGTTACCACCACTACGACCACAACAGTAAAGTAAACAAACACACACCAGTGAGGGATCAAGCAAATCTCATTAAGCGAGCCATTACTAGTGCCAAGGTTCCCTACGATAGCTACAGTTTTTCTGCAACCATTTAGTGACGAGACAAAAATCCGGATAAACAAATATACACAACTGAGCACTAATACTCGTTCCACTGACCTAAATAAAGTAACAGAGGGACTTCAGATAGACAAACAAGCACAGGTAGATGGAAAGACAGGTATATGTGTCGCTCAATAGATTAAATAGATATGAGATTTATGTCAGGAAGTTAATAATCTCTCACTGACATAAGTAGATTAACAGACGAATTTCACATAGACAAACAAGCACACAGATTGATGAAAAGATAGGTTGATGGATGGATGTCTCGGCCGATAGATTAAATAGATACTTTTAGTCAAGAAGGCCAACAACAATAACAACACGTCATGAAATTAGTATGTGAGGACGCTAGGGCCTAATGAACACAAAAGCAGGTGGACATACGTGCAAACAAGGCAGGTACATATACATAATTATGGCCCAAGACTCATACTTTGATTTTATGGCGCGTACGTGTGTTTAATTAAAGATTATTTAGTAAACTTGTTGCGACTCCGTGCCGGGATAGCAAATGGCTTTCTCTCTCTCTGGCTCTCCTCTCTCTCTCTCTCTCTCTGGCTCTCCTCTCTCACTATGGCTCTCCTCTCTCTCTCACTATGGCTCTCTCTCACTATGGCTCTCCTCTCTCTCTCTCTCTCTCTCTCTCTCTCTCTCTCTCTCTCTCTCTCTCTCTCTCTCTCTCTCTCCGGAGCAAGAGGAAGGGAGGAGGACGAGTAAAGGAAGGAAACAGAAGGGAAGGGAAGGAGAAGGGGGAAGTAAAGGAAGGGAAGGAGAAGGGAGGAGGGAGAAGTAAAGGGAGACAAGGGAGGAGGGAAGGGAAGGTGGGAAGGTAAAGGAAGGGAGGGAGAAGAGAAGGAATTATGCAACCTCCCCCTCTCTCAAACACACAAAAAAAGACATACAACCAAACATACAAACACAACACAAAACACACACAGGCACAGGCACACCCACACACAGACAGAGAGCAAAGGTCGTTGGGCAGCTGTTCAGTTTCCGCCCCGCCACAGCCTGCAGCACACGCATAAACACACAGCGCACACTACTAATCACATTATACATAGTTAATTTATTATGTCGGTTGTGCCATCATCGCCGACACAATTACACGTAGCTTTGAAGGCATGATTATCGTCCATTAATCATTATCGTTGAGTTGGAAATAAACAATAAAAACACCCACATTATTCATTATTCTTCATTGACTTTTACTGAATGTGTGTTCTTTGTGTGATATATTGTGGTGTTCTCTTTTTTGGTGGATGCTTATTATTGTTTTCTTACATATGCTGACATTTTAATTTATGTTTTCAGGTGAGGCGAACGAGGAAGCGACAGCGTTGACGGTAAAGGTTGTCTGTGTGTTTGTTTTTGTCTGTGTCTGGATCTCTCTCTCTCTCTCTCTCTCTCTCTCTCTCTCTCTCTCTCTCTCTCTCTCTCTCTCTCTCTCTCTCTCTCTCTCTCTCTCTCTCTCTCTCTCTCTCTCTTTTTTCCCATGCATCTGTTCCTCCGTTATGCTCTCTCTTTTCCCATGCATCTGTTCCTCCGTTATGCTCTCTCTTTTCCCATGCATCTGTTCCTCCGTTATGCATGTCGTGCGCACAAAATATTAAACCAAACTAATAGTACTGTGTGTGTGTGTGTGTGTGTGTGTGTGTGTGTGTGTGTGTGTTTAAGGCTGAATTGCCAGTAATAAAGAAAATTATATGACAGGTAATGGAAGCAAATTAATTACTTACGTACACAGCCAATGAACCGTGTGTGTGTGTGTGTGTGCGTGCGTGTGCGTGCGTGCGTGCGTGCGTGTGTGTGTGTGTGTGTGCGCGTGCGTGCGTGTGTGAATCCTGGAGTGACACAAAGGCCTTTAGTCAGTGTTTTCCATTCATAGTATTCATCCTTCATACATTTTATATTCTGAGAGAGAGAGAGAGAGAGAGAGAGAGAGAGAGAGAGAAATTTTACGTAATATTTACATAGATGGAAAATTTTGTCGAGTTGGAATTCTTTATTAACACGATAAATAGTTTAAGGGCCACGGCAGCAGACAGATGAAGAGGGAGGAGGAGAAATGTAGAAGGACATGGAAGAGGGAAAAATAGAGAGAGAGAGTAAAAGTAGCAGGATTATAAGGAAGAAGGAGAGCAGGAGGAGGAAGAAGAACGTGATCAGTAGGAGGAGGAGGAGGAGAGGAATAGATATGTAGTAAGATTTGGAAGAGGAAAATATATAGTGAGAATGAACAAGAGTAGAAGAAAGAGGAAGGAGGAAAGAATAAGATTAAGAGGAGGGATAAGAGGAGGGAGAGGAAGTAAGGAAGAGGAAAACAAAGCGAAAGAACAAGAGTAGCAGGATTTTAAGGAAGGAGAGCAGAAGGAGGAGAAGTGGGAGAGAATTAGATTAGGAGGAAAAGGAAGAACAGCAGGCTATTTAATTATGCTTTATACAACAAGATAGATTACGCAGCGGCCCAGAGCTATACAATAATAAGTTTCTATATGCATCGAGAAAGCACAGCGGGGGTAGGTACACACACGCACACACACACACCTTGTTAGCCTGCCGTGCCGTGCCGTGTGTGTGTGTGTGTGTGTGTGTGTGTGTGTGTGTGTGTGTGTGTGTGTGTAGTAATAGTAGCCGCAAAATACTAAATCCCACTCAAGCATAATCAGTGTTGTAGTGTGTGTGTGTGTGTGTGAGAGAGAGAGAGAGAGAGAGAGAGAGAGAGAGAGAGAGAGAGAGAGAGAGAGAGAGAGAGAGAGAGAGAGAGAGAGAGACTGTAACCGCTCACTGCCAAGGTCAATTTAGTTTATAATATCCTAACGTAGCCCCCCTCATAGCTATAACAGGAGGAAAAAAATAAGGCGAGGTAGGGAAGAGCAGGCGGGAGGGAGCGTGGCACTAAAGGGGATGAACCTCGGTGTTATCCAGGCTGTAAAGAGGGGAGGGGAGGGGAGGAGGGGGAAGGAGGAAGGGGAATAGGGAAGGCAAGATAATGTATTTAATTACCCGCATTATCTCGCCACTAATCCTGTCGCCCCCTCGTGGTTATGGCGCGGGATTTCGTGGGTCTTTAAAGGCGGGGCTGTGCAGGTATGTGTGCTCAGGTGTGAAGGGTGTTTAAAGTGTGTGTGTGTGTGTGTGTGTGTGTGTGTGTGTGTGTGTGTGTGTGTGTGTGTGTGTTTTAGAGAGCGCGCACACACACACACACACACACACACACACACACACACACACACACACACACACACACACACACACACAGGCTCCTAAATAAACAAACCTTAATTAATGAGAGAGACGAGTGTTCTCATAACCTCAGGCACTTCCTCCTCCTCCTCTTATGTCTCTTTATCCTCTACTTATCTATTCTCTTCTTTTTTAATACCAACCCTTTCTCCCTTACCTATTCTGTCCTCTAGCTATTTTCTGTTCCGTATAACGACAAGCATCTCTTTTTTTTTCTCTATCCATCTGTGCCCTTTTCCTTTTCTTCTCCCGGTCTTTTCCTGTTCTTTACTCCTACCCTTCCTTCCACTTCACGTTTCATATCTCAGTTCCCTCCTCCACATTCCTTTTCCCCCAGCCCTCAAACCGTTCTATCCCTTTCTCTCTTCATTCCTCCCGTCTTTGCTTCTAACACCATCCCTTAATCTCCATTCCCCTTTTGTTTATCTTCCTCTCAAAACCTTCCCTTCGTCGCCTCTCCCTTCCCTCCATCTATTCAACTTGCTTCTCTTCTCTAATTTGTTATAATGCACTTCTCTGCTCCCTCTCTTTCTCCCCCTTTTCTCTCCCTCTCACCCTCCATTTCATTTATCTCTCACGCCCCTCTCCTCCCTTCCCCCCTCCTCGCCATCCTACACATGAAGTTTTCTCTCGCCACTTCGTCAGGAGACTCGTCACAACTAAGTAATATATCGTGGTAGTCAGGATGGGACATTGTAACATTTGAATCCTCCTGCTGCTCTTCTTCCTCTTATTGCATGTGATTTTAGGCCTTCCTCTTCACCATCATTATCTCTACTACCTTCTCCTCCACGTTCTCATCGCTTGCCACGCCCGCGCCTTCTCTTTTCTTCAGTGCCGCCGCCATGCTACTTTGCTGCTTCAGTACACCTTTAACCTGAAATTCAAGCTAATATTGGAATTTTTATAACACTGCTTCCGTCCTCGTCTACTTGGTCATTTAAAACAAAACATCTGCCAGAGTCATAAACTGCCGATTTAGACGACAGCGCTGCAAAACTGAACGGTCATATTCACCAGACAAAGCAGGAAGAATATAATGTAGTCTGGAAAACTGGCGAGGTGTGAACTCTTGTCAAGTCAAGAAAATGTTCATATTTATTTGATAACAGATCATATCATTTCTCACATGTTTCAACTCAATGTTACAGAGAACTGTTCATTTTACTTATATGCACTCAGTGGGATGGTTCGTGCTAATTGGCGATTATTTTATTATGCCAGTGAAGGCGACACTCCCATCATCGTTCCCACTGCTTGCCACATAAAATCTTACTCACCTGGGTAAAGAGACGCCGTTCATCAGCAGGACGAGCTGACAAGCGACCACCACCAGACGCGCTGCCACTCACTAGTAGTTTGGAGGCAGAAAGGGAGCGCCTGACACCGCCATATGTTGGATTGATTTTCAATGTAACTTTATTATTGTGCTCAGCGGAGGAAACGAATGAATAGTGAAGTAATCAAATCTAATAAGTAAATACATAAAACAGTTTTTATTATTATTATTTTTTTTTTTTTACGTTGCCTATTGCGCCGGTAGGCATCTTCCCGGTGGGGCCTGATGGTCGGCCCAAGGCTTCTTACAGGTGGGGCCTGATGGTCGGCCCAGCCCGTTCTGGCGCAGGCGAGTATTTATAGTGGCGCCATCTTGCGTTGGCTCATGCTGCCCCCCTGAACTCGTTCTTGATTCGCTTGGACGGCTTCCTCTAGAGTCCGGGTTGATGGGTGGTCTTCAGGACAGCATGTGGGTAGTTTTAAGCCACTCGGCGGTGACTGAAAAATCCGAGTGGTAGCGTGGGGATTCGAACCCGCGTCGTCCATCACGCGGCGAATGTGGGTCCAGTACGCTACCAGTTCGGCCACCGCCGAATGAGGGAGATTTGATGTTTCATGAGGTAAATTTTGAATGGACGAAAACAACAATAATCACAAGCAATAAATAAGAAAAACAAAAACAAAATCCGACAGGGAAAGTAGGGAACACGCACACCTACACACACACACACACACACACACACACACACACACACACACACACACACACACACACACACACACACACACACACACACACACACACACACACACACACACACACACACACACACACACACACACACACACACACACACACACACACACACACACACACACACACACACACACACACACACACACACACACACACACACACACACACACACACACACACACACACACACACACACACACACACACACACACACACACACACACACACACACACACACACACACACACACACACACACACACACACACACACACACACACACACACACACACACACACACACACACACACACACACACACACACACACACACACACACACACACACACACACACACACACACACACACACACACACACACACACACACGTCCCTGCGCCCCAAACAAACAAGCAAAGTTTCTCCACCTAATCAAGTTAATCGCACAGCTTAAGGTATCGCGAGAATAAACTTGGTGTGAGTCTAATGTACCTCGCACGCAACGACGGCGGCGAGACGATCTTTGCGAGGAAGAGGAGGAGAAGGACATAAATAAGAGCAAGGAAAGGAAGTAACCATCTTGTTTCCTCCACTGTTAATTAGTCGAAATGGTAAAACTGTTTAGTACGTTTTATCTTTAATCTCATGTACTGAAAGAATACTCTGCAGACGGTTTGAAAGTGGCAAAAAAAAAGTTAAAGCAAATCATATATGTCGCTCGAAAGAACTCCTGAATTAACCTAAAACTTTGCATTCCTTATTTATGAATCTAATAAAAAAACAAGGAAAATGTAAACAAAAAGATATAATTGTTCGCTGAATACACATGAAAACACAAACAAACGAACAATAATGAAGAAACTTTGATTATTCTCCCGCTTCTCCGGAAATGTCAGTGCGGTAGTCCTCCTCCTCTTCCTTTTCTTCCTCTTTCCCCTCCTCCCCCCACCCCTTGCATGATAGGTGTGACGCCCGAACACCTGTCGACTAGGCATGACACGCGGAAGTTAGTCATCACGCGAATAAAACTCCTGCAAACACCCACCTGTGTGTGTGGAGAGAGAGAGAGAGAGAGAGAGAGAGAGAGAGAGAGGTTTCTGTGCATTTTTTTTCTCCTGACACACACACACACACACACACACACACACACACACACTATCGGATCGTACACACACTTTACAGCCTTTCAGTTATTCATATTATTTAAAACATCCGACGCTTCAATACTGTACAGTCGATGCCAGCACAGGAAGTAACACCAGACTGTTCTAAATTATTCTTTGCTGCCGCGTTTGTTTCAATTACCGGCCGTGCGACATTTTACTCTCTTCCTTTCTATTACTTTTGAACTTAATATTTTGACAGAACAGCAAATATCACGAGACCGAGCTACTTCAGTGCTATATTTCCGTTAAGTAAGCAATCTTTCATACTGCTATTAATACCACTACTACCACTACTACTAACAATAATGATAATAATGTTAATAATACGAATAATATCAACGCAAAAGCAGTTGAGGAAATAAAATCAAAAGAGAAAAAGCGAAAGAAGATAGGAAAGAAGAAGCTTACGAAGAAAATAACTAACTATTTCGAGAGCAATTCCACTTCCCTTTAATAATGTCTGACCAGGATTCTCTCTCTCTCTCTCTCTCTCTCTCTCTCTCTCTCTCTCTCTCTCATTAGTCTCGTTCCTCGCCTCTCCCTCCTTTTCCGATCCGATTCTTTCTTTCCATTTTCTCAACCCTCCTCCTAATGTTTTTCCAATTAATCGGAGAAAAAGTAATTCTCTCCCAATTAAACTCTCTGGTATCGGCCTGAGAGCGCTGGGGGTCACGATATACCTCGCTTTGGCTCATGTTTAGGAGCGAGAAAAGACAGAGAGGAAGAAAGAGGGAGAGAGAGAGAGAGGGTTTGTGGCGGTTGGTAGGGGAAGGGTTTGAGGGAGAAGGGCAGAGGGGGCGGTAAGGGAGTGGTTTAAGGAAGGGTTGAGAAAGGAGTATGTGGAAAGAGTTTGTCAGAATCGATGAAGAAAGGCAGAGCAAGAGGCGGGATAAATATAAAGTTTTTTTCCTTTTCTTTCTGAGCGGGAGAGATTTTCGTAATTCTGGCTTGGGAGTAGGATGGATGTTGCTAGTTTGGAGAGAGAGAGAGAGAGAGAGAGAGAGAGAGAGAGAGAGAGAGAGAGAGAGAGAGAAAAGAGTCAGTTAGTATAGGAGCAAGGATCGAAAGAAGGGAAAAAAAGGCATCTGTTAGTGTTTATAGTCTGAAAAAAAAGACAGTTGGATTTTCGGCACAGAAGAGAAATGAAGAAAAAAAATGGAGGAGGATTTCAAGACATTTCATTGGCTGGCATCAAGAAGGAGGCTTGAGATAGTTTAAGGAGGGGGAAAATGGCCTCTTAAGACATTTTATCAGGATTAGAGAAGGTTTGTGAGGTACTTTTGATCGGGGGAGAAGGTGTAAGAAGGTTTTAGTAATGGTTAGAAGGGAGAGGGATGAGTGAGGGGATGAGGGGATTGCATGCACTAGGGGAAAAAGTGGAATTACAGGTGTGTGAGGAATGAGGGAAGGACATGTGTATGGGAATGAGGTTGATAGCTTTTAGTACTAGTTAAGGGGAGAGGGATGAGTTGGGCTGTTAGGGTATGAGGGGATGGCATGTGTGAGGAATGAGGGAATGACAAGTATATGGGAATGAGGTTGATAGCTTTTAGTAATAGTTAAGGGGAGAGGGATGAGTGAGGGGATGAGGGGATTGCATGCACGAGGGGAATGAGTGGAATTACAGGTGTATGAGGAATGAGGGAATGACGGATGTAGTGGAATATTATTGATGTGTGTTAGGAAAGCAGAGAGGGCAAGGAGAGGGATTACAACTGTGTGACGAATGAGGGAATGGCGTACAGTTGAATGACATTGATGGTAGGTGTGGATCGAAGATTTGTTATGGGAAACTTTCATATGTTTGGGTAGGAGATGATAGAATGGGACGGGAAGGTGAATCAATGAAAGCAAGAGCAGAGGGAAGCGTAAGCAATGGAAATTAAGAGAGAAAAGAAAGAAAAAATTATGAAAGGAAAGGAGAAAAGCAGAAAGCAAGGGAAGAAAACAGAATTATAAGCTAAATGAAGTGCAGGGAAGGGGAGAAAGGTGAGGGGAAAGACAAGGAAATTAAATAACTGGATAAAATGGAAAGTCGGGCGAAAATGGAGTAAAAAGGAATAATGACGCAAAGTGCAAGAAAGGGAATAACAGGAAATATAAGAATGTATGAGCAATGCAATAAAAAGGATATGATAAGAATTAGGAGAGGGGAGGAAAAGAGAGAGGGAACGATAAAGGAAGGAGAACAAAGCGGTGTAGTGAAAAATAAAGAATAGGAAGGATAAAAAAATAGAGAAGGGAAAAGATGGAACGAAAAGAATAGGAAGAAAAGGGAACAGGATAAAGACAAGAATAAATGATAGTCAAGGAAAAAGAAGGAATAAAATAGGAAAGGGAAGGGAAGGATAAGGGAAGAAAGGGGATTGGAAAAAGATGGGATCGAGGGAATGTGATCTTGTCTTTTCTTCTCTTCTGAATGGATCCTTCTCTCTCTCTCTCTCTCTCTCTCTCTCTCTCTCTCTCTCTCTCTCTCTCTCTCTCTCTCTCTCTCTCTCTCTCTCTCTCTCTCTCTCTCTCTCTCTCTCTCTCTCTCTCTCTCTCTCTCTCTCTCTCTCTCTCTCTCTCGCTCTCTCTCTCTCTCTCTCTCTCTCTCTCTCTCTCTCTCTCTCTCTCTCTCTCTCTCTCTCTCTCTCTCTCTCTCTCTCTCTCTCTCTCTCTCTCTCTCATTTCTTCGTTTTTTCAGCTCGTACAAGAGAGAGAGAGAGAGAGAGAGAGAGAGAGAGAGAGAGAACCGGAGACGGAGTATAAGTTAGAGAAGGATGAGGACAAGTTCGAGGAGGAAAAGAAGAAGAGGAGGAGGAGGAGGAGGAGGAGGAAAGTCAACGGTTCCCAACTATTGACACGGAGAAAAATCCAATTTGTTATCAGTTGAAGGGAAAACCGGTGTCTTGGAGGGAAGAAGGAAGAGAAAGAAAGTAGGAGGAGGAGGAGGAGGAGGAGGAGGAGCGTCGAGGTGAGGGATGAGGAAGAGAAAAAAAAAGGAGCAAGGACGAGGAGGAGGGAAAAAAAGGAGGAGATTAAGGTGGACGAAAAATGAGACAAGAAAGATGTATTTAATAAGCGAAAAATTAACTGGACGGAGCCTTGATTGCGAACCGGGAAAAAAAGGGAAAAAGAAAAATGGTCTGCCGAAGTTGATGAGAACGTTGGGATGAGAAAATAAGAGAGGGAAGAATGAAACATAATAACTGGGAAGAGGAGGAGGAAGAGGAAGAGGAGGAGGCGGAAAAAATTGAGCAGGAGAAAATGAAAGAATAGAAAGAAGAAGAGATACGTAGAGGAGGAGGAGAAGGAAGAGGAAGAGGAAGACATTGAGCAGGGAAAATGGAAGAAGAGGAGAAATAAGAGTAAGGGGAGGAGAAAGAAAAGGAAGAGTAGGAGAAAGAAGAGTAAGAGGAGGAGGGTGAAGAAGGAAAACGAAGAAAAAATAGAGCTGGAGAAAATTAAAGAATAGGAAAAGGAAGAGAAGAAGAAGGGGGAGTAGGAGGAAGAGGAGAAGGAAGAAGAGGAGGAGGAAAAGCAATGATGGCCGCGTGAGTCACCAAGAGACCTGATGAGGTTGACCTGAAGGAAAGTTTTATTCCTCCTCCTCCTCCTCCTTTATCTACTGTTCCTCCTAGTTCACTTTTCTTTCATTCCCTCTTCCTCACCATTGTCCTTTTTTCTCTCCCTTTTTATTATTCTTCCTCCTGCTCATCTTCCCCCTCCTCCTTCTCCTCCCTCCTACTAAACCAAAGCCTGTATCCCTCCTCCTTGTTCCCTCCCCAGCTCATCCGCCTTTTCTTTCACAAAATCTGGACCGGTTGATTTTCCCTTCCACTTATTTCCGTTCTCACTGTGTATCTTTCTCCTCTTATTCTATCTATCTATCTATTATCACTGTCTATCCTCTCTTTTTCCCCTATTATTTTGTCTATTTCCATATTAACGTGTAGGTGCTCTCTCATTTTATAGTTGTGTGATAATGCTAATTGGTTTATTTGTACACCTATCTATTTCTTTCTTCTTTTATACATCACTTGATTCCGACGGGCCAATGAATGGAATGAAGAAAACATAGACAATGATGCCGCCACCTACAACAAATGGAAGGTTTATATGGAAAAGGTGTTTTCTGTTGAAGATGATGATGAAGACTCTGCCAATGATGATGACACTACAATGAATGGAAGCTTTACATGCAAAAGGTGTTTTCGGTGGACAATGATGATAACACCTACAATGAATGGAAGGCTCTTCCGGAAAGGGTGTTTGCGATGAAAGACCTTGACGATGTCAACAAGGTTGAGGAAGCCACTGATATGGATGGCACTGTTGCACACGAGGCGCCCCTGAGCTAGGGGAAGCCTCTCGGTGCAGTCAAAGTGCCAGAGGCAGGGATGATTCCCGTCAAGGCGAGGTCCCTTCACCAGCGGCCGCCACAGCTTCCTACGCTTACCGTAGCCTCACCATGCCTCACAGATTCATGGCCCGCCTCGCAGGGCCCAGTGACCGCCTGCTGGAGGATCTGCAGTGGAACCACGGCGTCAGCATCGTGTGGGTCAGGCAAACCCTTCACATCAAGGGTCACAGAGACGTCGTCCTGCAGTGCCACTGCCTCATGCGCGGCGAGGTCGCCGAGTGCCGGAGGCGCGAGGCCGCTGAGGCCTGTGGTCCGTGATGGGCTCTTTACCACCGTGTTTCTTATCGTTGTCGTTATACCCACCTCCCCAGCAAGATCACAACAGATCACTTTATTCTGTTGGGTCATCATGATCCGGTTCCCGAGTCTTGGGTCACGGCTCAGGTCCAGGAACCCGGAACCTGGGGACGGATCAGGTTTGAGGGACGAGGCGTTGACACCTGCAGCCAACATCAAAAGTTATCTCTTATATTTCTCAACGAGTTAATTAAGCAAGTTAATATAATCTTGACAGCCGTAAAAGAGAGAGAGAGAGAGAGAGTCTACCTTTACAAAGTCCATTTAATCAGAGCTCCTTATAATCTGACTCTCCTCTCGACTCTCCACTTCCTTTGTACAACACTCAGCCTCTCCTATTAACTTCTTCCCCCCTCCTACCTCTCCTCCCTCTTCCTCCACTCCCCTTCTCCCTTCCTTTTCCTTTACTCAGCTTCTCCTAACAAGCTTCTTTATCCCCCCTTCCTCCTCTTCTACCTCTCTTCCTTCTTCCACTTTACTTTCCACTCCTCTTCTCCCTTCCTCTTCCTTTTCCATTACTCCTCCACCTCTCCCTCCCTCCTCCTCCCCTCCTCCCTCTCCTACCTCTCCTCCCTCTTCCACTTTTCTCTCCACTCAGCCTTCTTTCCTCCAATTTTCATTCCTCTTCTCCCTTTCTCACCCTCTCCTGTTAAGCCTTTTCTCCCTCCCTTCCTTCCTTCCTTCCTCTTCCACTTTTCCTTCCATTCCTCTTCTCCCTTTCTCTTCCCTTTTCACTCTTACCCCTCTCCCTTCCTCAGTTTCTCGTATATGCTTGATCCCCCTCCCTTCCTACCTTTGCTCCCTCTTCCTCTTCTTTTCCTCTTCCCTTTCCACTCCTCCCCCCCTCCCTCCGTCACACCTTTCCCAGGTAAGCCAAGCGTAAAGAAACTTCTCACATCTTGAATGGGATTCCAGACTTGCTGCTTAAATCTCTCTCTCTCGCTCTCGCTCTCTCTTCTCTCTTCTCTCTCTCTCCATTTTGATGAAGGTGAATGGGAAGGAAGTTGTGCAAGTGGAAGTATTAAGAGGAGAAGGGAGGGAGGGAAGAGGGAGGGGGTAGGAAAAGGGGCCCCAACCACTATTATCGTAACTAAAATCCTGTATTGTAACCATTCTATCCCATTTCTCTCTCTCCTCTTTGTCTCTTCTCTTTTCTCTCCACCTTCTCCCTCTATTTCTCATCATAGTCTCTTCCTTCTCCTCCACTTTTTTCCTAAATACTCCTCCGATTCTTCTTTCAGTAACCACCTCTTCCATCTTCCTCCTCCATCGCTTCCTCTGCCTTTTCCATCTTCCTCCTCCCTCACAGTATCTCCTCCCTTTCCCTTCCATCGTCTTCCTATTTCCTCCATTGCTTCCTCTTCCTCTCCATCTCCCTCCTTCCCCTTCCATCGTCACGTTCTCTCCGAAGAAGGTGGAGGAAACGTGACGGTTGGGTCCTGCCGACGTGAGGGAAAGAGAGGGAAAGATGAAAAGAGAGAGTGACACATGGAAGATGAGGGGGGATTAAAGACGATGGAAAGGGAAGAACTGAGGGAAGAAGAAGGTGAGAGATGAAGGGACAGGGATAATAAAAGAAGGAAGAACGAGGGTGAAGAAACAGAGGAAAGGGAAATGACTGAGGGAAGGGGCGGGGGAGAGAGGGACTGCGGGAGATATGAAATGGGGGAAAGAAAATGGAGAAACTGAAGAGAGGAAAAACGATGAAAGGGGGAAAGAGAGATGGGGAGGAAAGACATAAGAGAAAATGAGGGAAGGAGAGGAGAGAGGAATGGGAGGAAGCAAAATCTAGAGAAAGGGTAAGGGAAGGAAAAGACAGGAAGGGGTAGCCATGAAATATGAGTGAATTTGGCAGGAAGGGAGGAAGTGGAGGGCGGAAGAAAAAATTGGGAGAGAGAAAAGTGTTGGAGGGAAAAAGGAAGGAACGGAGGAAAACAGCGACAAAGTAAGGTTAGGGAAAACTTACGCCATTATTTTCATGGGTTTTTTTCATTCTTTATTTATTTTCTTCACTTCCTTTCCTGCATTTTCTTATTCCTTTTTTTCATTCTCAATTATGTTTTTTTTTTCATTATTTTTTCTTTCTCTCCTTTGCTTCCTCTCCTTCATTTTCCTGCTTTCCTTTTCCTCATGTTTTTCTTTCATTATTTCTTCCTTCTTTGCTTCCTCTTTTATTTCCTTGCTTTCCTTTCATTATTTCTTCCTTCTTTCCTTTTTTGCTTCCTCTCCTTCATTTTCTTGCTTTCCTTTTCGTTATCAGTTATTTTTCTTCCATTATTTCGTCCTTCCTTTGTTTGTCCTCCTTTCCTTCTTTACTTCCTTCTTCCTCAAACATCTTTTATCTCCTTGTGTCTTTTCCATTCCTTCCTTCTTTCTGATATCCTCTTCCCTCTTTCGTTCTTCCACCTTTGCTTCTTCCTTCCTCTCTTCCACCTGTCCTTCTTCCTTCCTCAGTTATTTTTTTCTTCCCTCTCTTCTCAATTTATCTTCTCCATTCTTCTCTCCTTCGTTCGTTCTTCTTCCTCAATAACTTTCCTCCTATTTCTTCTCTCTCAATTTCCGATTTTCTTCTCTCCTCTGACAGTTCTCCCTTTACTTTTTCCTTTCTCAGGTTTTATTCCTCTCCTTCCTTCCTTCCCTTCCCTGCCTCCTACATACCTACTTCCTCCAGCCTCCTTCTCTCTTTAGTTTTTTCCTTTGTTTTTCCTCCATTAATTTCCTATTCCTCATTTTTTCATCCTTCCCTCTTCCTTCCTCCTTCCCTCGTTCTTCACTTCCTCCTTTCCTCCTTCCTTCCTCCTTCCTCCTCTTTTTTTCCTTCTTCCTACTCCTCACTTTCTTCCTTTCTATTCCTCACTTTCTTTCTTCCTTTTCTTTCCTGTCTTTCTATTTCTCCCTTTCTTTCTTTCTTCCTCTTCCTTCCCTTCTTCCTATTTCTCGCTTTTTTCCTTTTTCCTTCTCTCCTTCCTACTCTTCCCTCCTTCCTCCCGAGATGCAAACGGTCATACTAACTAGATCACCCCCATCGTGAAATCAAGAGGAACACGCTAGACGGAACCTCCTCCTCCTCCTCCTCCTCCTCATTGAAGGTTAAATCCCTCCTCGACTTCACAACTTCTTGGATTCCTTCAGTCTCTTCTTTCTTTCCTCTTTTTTTTCTCCTCCTCTTTACTTACTGTGTCTACATCCGCTTTATAAGATTTGGTTTTCTCTTATTTCCCTTCTCTTCTACCCTTTGTCATTCTCTTCTTCCTCACTTTTACTCCTTTACCTCCTTTCCTTCTTTACCTCCTTCCCTTCTCTTCTACTTCATTCTTTATCTTCTATCTCCTTTTCTACCTCTTTTCCCTCTCTTCTAACTTCTTCCCTTTCTCTTCTAACTCCTTTCCTTCTCTTCAGACTCCTCCTCCTCTTTCTCTTCTAACTCCATTTCTTCTTTATAAATTGCTTTCCTTTTCGTCTTTCTGCTTTCCCTTTTTTCTACGTCCTTTTCTTCTCTTCTACGTTCTTTCCTTTCCTTTCTCATGTACCTCCTTTCCTTCTTCTCTTCTCTCCCTTCTCTTCTCCCGGCTTCTTTTTTTCTCCCATGTCTTCGCCTGGATCTCGGCCAACTCCTGATCTTTCTCTTCGCCTCTTTCTCTCTCTCGTTCTTCTTTCACGGTTATCTTGTTCGCTTTACTTCAGTGTTTTGGTCGGTAAGTTTAGATGCTGTTTATGTTGCTGTCGGTTTGTCTTCATGTTCGTTGGGATGTGATTATTTTTATTGCGTCTGTTTGTTGTTTTCTGTCTTCGTTTTCTTCATAACTTCTTTGACTTTTCCTTCTTTTCCAAATCATCTTTCATTCCCCTCATCATTTTTATGCCTATTCTCTTTTTTCCTTTGGTTCTCATTCTCTTCTTCTTCTTCTTCTTTCTTCTTCTTCCTCTTCTTTCCTCAAGTTTATTTTCCTTCTTCTTTGGCCAAAACACGAATCTCATTTCTTACCCTTTACCTGTTATTTTTATTTTCTTCTTTTTCTTCTGTTTTTCTTCATCTTCTTTTTCTTCTGCTGCTGCTTCTTTTTCTTCTTCTATTTTCTTCTTCTTCTTCTTCTAATCTTTCTTTCATCGACTCTTCCAAACTTTTCCCAAACCCTTCTTATCTTCATTGGTATTTGCTCTTCCTGGTTCCTGGTACTTTTTCCTCCTCCTCCGCCTCCTCCTCCTCCTTCTTCTCTTCCTCCTCCTCCCTCCTCCTCCGCCTCCTCCTCCTCCTCCTTCTCTTCCTCCTCCTCCTCTTCGCCCTCCTCTTCCTCCTCCTCGTCCTCTTCCTCCTCCTCCTCCTCCTCCTTCCACCTGGCCATACTAATGACCCTCCCAATGTCACTCACCCCCAAGAGGCCAAACGTGTGCTGGATAGAGGAGGAGGAGGAAGAGAAGTAAGAAGAGGAGGATATGAAGAAGTAGAAAAAGAAGAAGACGACAACGAAGAAGACGCAAAGACGAAGAATACAAGGAAATAGACACGAAGACAAAGAAGGCGATGACGAAGAAGACGAAGACGAAGAAGAAAAAGAAGAAAAAAAGCAAGAAATAACATGAACAAGCAACAAAATCTCGAACAAGAAAAATATATAAACCAAGAACCAAATAAAAAGTAGAAAGAACAAGAAAATAACAGGAGGCGAAATGTAAGAGAAGTGGGAGAAGAGGAGGATGAGGAGAGGCAGTAGAGGAGGAGGAGGAAGAAGAAGAGGCGAGACAGACAGACGCGAGGCAACAGCTGCAGATGTATACTACTACTCGTAGGTGATGTGTGTGTACCCCTGTGTGCGTAAATTACACACACACACACACACACACACACACACACACACACACACACACAATCTTCAGAGAGAGAGAGAGAGAGAGAGAGAGAGAGAGAGAGAGAGAGAGAGAGAGTTAGGAAGTATAGTGCATGAACCGTACAGTGTGTGGTGGAGACTGAGAGACATCTGGCGGTGAGAGGTGGAAGGAGGTGTGTTGTGTGTTATGGGGAGGGAAGAGGAGAAGGAGGAGGAGGAGGAAGGGAAGGAAAGAGGAAAGGAAGGAAGAGGGAGGAAGAGAAAAGATTTAAGGTAGATGATGTGGACTGGAAGAATGAAGGGATGCAGAGAGAGAGAGAGAGAGAGAGAGAGAGAGAGAGAGAGAGAGATGAATACTGAAGATACATACAAACCGACACAGACATACACGCAAACGTACATAGAGAAAAAAATATATAAACTGGAAAAATATAGGTAAAGGAAAAACTGAAAAGAGAGGATGAGAGCAAGGGCGACTGAAAATGAGAGATGGAGGGACCTAAAACAAAAATATGATCGAAGATAATATTTAGAAAGGAAAAAATGTAAATACGGCGAAAGAGAAAAAGGAAATCACACCGAAACAAAAAAAAATGAAAAGACCGCGAAAGGTAAAATGAAAATACATAAAAAAAGAAAACATGGAAAAACAGCGACAGAAGAAAATGAAAATACACGAAAGAAAAAAAGGAAAAGTGAAGGGAAAAAAATGAACTTGAGGATTTGCAATAGAGAGGAAGCTGTGAAGAGAGGGAGGAAAGGTGTCATCGGCATACTTTGAGATACAGAAGGAAAAATGGAAAACAACCGCCTGAAGGGAAAGTGGAATAAAGGTGTAAAGAAGAAGGAGGAGCAAAGAAAGGAACTAGAGAAAGGAAATTTGTCTTAGGCCTACGGTGAGATAAGAAACAAGGAAAAAGACTAAAGAAACCCCCTCAAGTGAAAGAAGAAAAAAGAAACAAAGAATAAGAATGAGGTGGAAAGTAAGAGAAAGGAAAGAGGGAAGCTGTAGAGAGAGGGAGGAAATTTGTCAGCATAGGCCTACGGAGAAATACAGAAGAAATAAAAGGTATACAGAAGAAGGAGGAGGACGAGGAAACTATAGGAAAGAGGGAAGCTGTAGAGAGAGAAAGGAAATTTGTCATAGGCCTACGGTGAGGTAAGGAAGAAGGAAAGGAAAAGAAAATAAGACGCCTGAAGGGAAAGTAGGGGGAAAAAAAGTATTACTAGTGTGAATTTTTTAGTAAGCAGCGCATCCACAATATATTTTAAGAGGGTCCATTTTTACTGCCCTGAGGCTAACAGATGCTCCGGGAAATTTACATCTCTGCCTCCTGCGAGACCTGGGAACCCATTTCACACACACACACACACGTTGGAATTATTCTCACATTGTGTTCCTTTGCATCTTATATTAGTGTTAAGTGTCCTCCTCCTCTTCCTCTTCTCTTCCTCTGGTTCCTTTTTCTCCCCCTCATCCTCGTTCTCTTTCTGCCCCTCATCTTCCTCCTCTTCCTGTTTTTGCTCCTCGTCTTCATCCTGCTCTCCTCTTCCTCTTTTCCACCCTCTTCTTCCTCCTCTTCCTGTCCCTCATCTTCCTCTTCCTCTTTTTGCTCCTCATCTTCATCTCCATCTTTCTCTTTCTCACCCTCTTCTTCCTTCTTTCTTCCCTTTAGGAGATAATGCTAATCCCGAATAAGACTTTCATCTCCTTAACTCAAATTACCACCACAATTACAGCCACAATCTTGTCCTCCTCCTCCTCCTCCTCTTTGTCCCTCTCCTCTTTCAAATCTGCCTCGAACTCTTCCACTCTCCACATCTTCCTCTTTTTTTTCCATTTATTTTCTCTTTTCTCTGTTTTTCCTCTTTTTTCCATCTTTTTTTTCATTTATTTTGTCATATCTCTTTGTTTTCCTCTTTTCCCTTACTCCTCTTCCTTTTTCCTGCCTCTTTTTTCCATTTATTTTCCATTTAGTTTGTTTTCCTCCTCTTTTCCCTTACTCCTTTTCCTTTTTCCTTCCTCTTTTTTTCCATTTAGTTTCTTTTCTCTGTTTTCTTCCTCTTTTCCCTTACTCCTTTTTCCTTTTGTTTTTCATTTATTTTGTCATATTTCTTTGTTTTTCCTCTTTTCCGTTACTTCACATCCCTTTCTTTCTTGCCCTTAAAACTTCACTCTTATTTTGGGGGCAATATAAAAGAATGAAAAATGGGAGAGAAAAAGAACAGCCGCCAACACCAATATACCTCGCAGGAAAAAAAACGATACAAAAAAAAAAGGAGCAGCAACCACAACAACCAATCAGAATCTTCGGTTAAATTCCTTCAGCCAATGAGATTTCCTGATTGAACTACAGCAGAGAGAGAGAGAGAATACTAAGCCGGAACGTACAAAGGCAGACCGATTCCAACCTGTGTCTGAGGAAAGAACTCAGGATTAACCGCAGAGAGAGAGAGAGAGAGAGAGAGAGAGAGAGAGAGAGAGAGAGAGAGAGAGAGAATACTAAGCCGGAACGTACAAAGGCAGACCGATTCCAACCTGTGTCTGAGGAAAGAACTCAGGATTAACCGCAGAGAGAGAGAGAGAAAGGGGCTCTGTAATTTCAAGTCCATGAGTGAGTGAGAGTCAGTGAGCGAGCTAGTCAGTCAGAGTGTGTGTGTGTGTGTGTGTGTGCGCGTTTGTGTGTGTAAAGAGCGAGAGTAGAGACAGACAGACATACAGAGAGAGTGAAGAAAAATGTGAAGAAAAAATATAAAAGAAAAAAGGAGGGCAAGAGAGAGACCCCGACTTCTCCTCAAGACTCAAAGGAATTTCATTTGGATTGAAATCAACGTTGAAGACTGTGGTTGTGAATACTCTAATGGTCAGTATGGGAGGGAGGGGGGGAGGGGGAAGAAGGAAATTGAAGGAGGGACAGAAATAATGGAGAAACGAGATGGATAAAGAGAGGGAGAAAGAGAAGGTGGGGGGGGGGGATAATATGAAAGAGAATGAGGTATGTGGAAAGGAGAATGGCGAGGGAAGGTATTAAAGGAAGAACTGAAATGATAGAGAAATTAAAGGGATGAATAGCAGGAGAGAGAGAAAGGAGGAGGATGGAGAATATAAAAGAGAATGAAGTATATGGAAAGGAGAATGGGGAGGGAAGGTATTGAAGGAAGAACAGAAATAATGGAGAAACGAGATGGATGAATGAAGGGAGTGAGAGGGGGAATAGAAAATAATAGCAAGAGAAGGAAATATGTAAGAAGGGAGAGGAAAGACTGGAGGGACAGAAATAATGGAGAAAGGAGAAGAATGAATGAAAAGAAGAAGGGGGGTAGTAAATAAGAGATAGAGAAAAGGAAAGGAATTATGTACAAAGAAGAATAAGTAGATGGAGGAAAAAGATTGAAGGAGGAACAGAAATAATGGAGAAATGAAAGATACTTGGAGGGAAGGAGAGGGATTAGAAAATGGGGGATAGAGAAGTAAGAGAAGGAAATACATAGAAAGGAAGAGAGTAGGAAGGGAAGAGAAAGGTTGAAGGAAAGAGAGAACGCAGAGGAAAGGAGAAAGGATAAGAAATAGAAGAGACAGAAAGAGAAGTAAGAAAAGATGTAGAAAGACGAAGGGTACGGATGGAGAAAAAACGAGAGGGGACGAGATAAAATGATGATAGGAAAGAAGGGAAGAAGAGAAATGGGTGAGGAGAGAGATGCTGTGAGAGAATAAAATGTGGATACGAAGAAAAGACTAGGAAAGAGAAAGGTAGAAGAAGGAAGCTGAGATGGAGAAATCGTAGAAGAAAAAGGAGACGAAGGAAAGGAAAAAAAGCCAAGGAGGAATAACGAGAGTAAAAAATGGAAAAGACTTTGGGATTAGGAAAGAAGCAGGGATGAGGAAAAAGAAGGGGGAAAGGAAAGATAAGGAAAGTAATGGAGAGGAGGAAAGGAGGAAGATGTGGAATGAGGGAGGAAAGGAAGTGTGAATAGAAAATGGGATCTGAAGTTTGAAATGGAAAAAAACGGAAGGATAGAAAAAGAAGGGAGAGATTAAAGGACGGAAATTAAAAAATGGGGAGATGAAGCAAATAGAAGAGGAAAGTAGGGTGAGAAGAAATTAAGAAAAATTAAAAGGAGAGAAACAAAGAGATTGGAAGAGAGGAATAGTATTAAGACGGAAAGAAGGATAAAGAGAACAGAATCTGATGAACTACTATTTTCAAAAGATAACTGAGAGAGGAATAGAAGAAAATAGAAGAGAGAAAAGGATAATATGGATAAAATAGAAACTACTGAACTTACATTACAAAAAGAAAGCAGATAGAAGAAAAGGAAATAATGAAAATATGGGAAAGAGTAAAGGACGAAAAAGGAGTAATCAGAATTCCATGATGTGATATTTTGAAAAAGGAAAATCTGATGGAAGAAAAGAAGGGAAGAAAAAAGAGAAAATATAGTCTGATGAAGTGACAATTTAAAGGGAAAATAAGAAAATGAGAGAGAGAAAAGGATGAGTAGAGAAAATTTTCTGCGACAAACTAATAGAAGGAAATTAAGAGAGGAATGGAAAAGAAAAAAGACGAATACAGAGAAAATCAAGAAATGGAACGAAGGAAAGTGAAAAGAGAAAAAATCCGACGAACTAAAATTTTGAGAGGAAAAGGCAGAGAAAATATATAAAATGATGAACTGACAACTTGAAGCGAAAAGAAGGAAATAGACCAGGAGAGGCGAGGACGAATAAAGAAAACCAACTCCGATGAACTAAAATTTTGAAAGGAAATACGAGGAACAGGAAACAATTAGAGGAAAAGACGATTGAATGGAAAGATAGTATGATGAATTTAGAAAGAGAAAAACGAGAGCAGAAAAGAAGGTAAAGAAGGAATAGAGAAAACAAAACCCGATGAACTTAAAATTTTGAGAGGAAAAAAACGAGAAGGCACAAGAGCAGAGGAAAAGACTAATAGGAAGAAAATATAACCTAATGAAGAGAAAAACGAGAGCAGAACAGAAGGTAAAGGAGGAATAGAGAAGATAAAACCCAATAAACTTAAAATTTTGAAAGGAAGAAAAACGAGAAGGTAAAAGCAGAGGAGGAGAAGAACAGAGAGAAACTTAATCTGATGAAGGAGGAAGAAAAAGCTAAGAGGAGAAAGGAAAGGACGGAAATAGAAGAAAAGTCCAGTGAACTTAAAATTTTGAAAGGAAGAAAAACTAGAAGGTAAAACAAAAGGATAAGACGAATAGAGTGAAAATAGAATCTGATGAACTAACATTGAGAAAGAGAAAAACGAGCCCCGAAAAGAAGGACGCAGCAGAAGAAGGTAAACGGCCGTGTACACACAACGCAACGAGGTTAATTAATGTGTACACACGCGTACACAAATACACACAGTCTCTCTCTCTCTCTCTCTCTCTCTCTCTCTCTCTCTCTCTCTCTCTCTCTCTCTCTCTCTCTCTCTCTCTTCCCATCATTCACACGCTTCATTTTCACCCAACTTTTCCCTGATTTATGCTTTTTATCTTCGTTTTCTTTCACTAATTTCGCCCTTTTTCCTATCTATCTTTTTCTCTTGGTGTGCGTGTGTGTTCCCCAGTCTCCTTCCTCCTGCTGCTCCTCATCCTGTCCTTCAGCCTCTCCTTCCCCGTCACTTCATCACTCCCTTCCTTCCTTCCTTAGTCCCTAACCATTAATTATTGATCCTATTTATTCAGCATCTCTCTCTCTCTCTCTCTCTCTCTCTCTCTCTCTCTCTCTCTCTCTCTCTCTCTCTCTCCCTTCCTCCCTCCTAACGCTCCCACCTCCTCCGCTCTCCTTATTACGCCCTCAAAAAAGGCTTCGAAACGTGCCTCGGATAAAATGAAGCCCCGAAGGAAGCATCTGAACCGCCGCCTCCTGCTTGACCCTTTAGTTCGAAGCAGGAGTTTTGGGGCTTCGTGTTTCGCTCGATCTTGTGAAATGGGTCTTTAATTTCGTCGTCTCCATCTTGTTTTATTTTCGTTTGTTGATTTGTTGTTTTAGATGATGAATAGGAAGAAGAGGAAGATATATAAGAAGAGAAGGGGATTAAGGAAGAGGAGATAGGGACAGAGGAAAAGAAGTATATGGAGGAGAAGGAGATAAATGAGGAGGGAATGGAAGAGGAGGAACCGTTTTTTTCTCTTCCTATTGCTTCTCATCCTTTAATAATCATCCCAACTATCTCTGCCCTCCTCCTGCTCCTCCTCCATTTTCTATTATTACTACTTCTTATTCTTCTTCTCCTCCTTCCATGTTCTGTTCCTCCTCCTCCTCCTCCTCTTTCTCCATTTTCTATCATCACTACTTCTTATTCTTCTTCTCCTCCTTCCATGTTCTGTTCCTCCTCCTCCGTCTCTTCCACCTCCTCCTCCTCCTCCTCCTCCTCCTCCTCCTCCTCATTAGGCATTAGACAAAATCCACTTAGCGTCCAACTTAATTATGTGATTATCAGTAATTAATCTATTAAGGTCGATGATGATGGCCGATGAACATTATGTTGATGGCGGTGGTGGCGGAGGGGGTGGTGGGTGATGTCTGTCTGTCTTCCTGTCTGATTCTGTGTGTGTCTGTATGTGGTGATGATGATTCTGTCTGTTGTCCTGTCTGTCCATCTATTTCTGTGTCTGTGTTGTGTTGGAAATTGCAGTGATTGGTTATGTCTGCCTTCCTGTCTGTATGTCTATTTCTGTGTGTATTTGTTATGGTAGTGGTTTTATCTGTCTAACTTATCCTGTTCTCTTGTTATCTATTCTATCTTTTATCTTATCTATTTCTGTCAATTCTTTACCTATCTATCTATCTATCTATCTATCTTTACCATCTATCCATCTCCCTACACTCATTAATCTACCTGTCCACTTATCTACCTTCCTATAAACCGCCCTATTTCCTATTAACATAACGAGACAGTTTCCTTATAATTAGTGAAATAAGGCCTACACACTCCCTTCCCTTCCCCCTAACCTTACACAACCCTCCCTCCCTCCCGTCCCTCCTCCCCCTGCTCCCACCCCCCCCCCCTAGGCCCTCCCAGTCTCCCTATACCTCAAACGTTGGCTGTCCTATCTACCTTCACCTTTACTCCCTTCTACTTCCCCGCTCTTACTTCCCTTCTTTTTCTACAGTACTCAGTGTCCCCTTATTCCCTTTCTTCTTCAACGTTCTTAATTTTCCCTCTTTCTTCTCTACTGATCTTTCCCTTATTAACTTTCTACTTCCTTTTCTACCTCCTCCTACGCCAACCTTACATCTTATCTTCTCAATTATTCCTCTCTACTTCCCCTCTCCTACTTCTTCCCTCTAACGCAGTTCATCTTTCTTTAATACCTTTCTTCTTCCCTAACCATCTTCCTTTCAATTCCTCTCTCCCCTTCTTTTACTTTCTTCCTCTTCCTACCCTAATCATCATCATTTTATATACCTTTCTTCTCCTTATTTTCCACTTTTTCCTATTCCACCCATTCTTTCCTTAATCACCTTCTTTCCATTGTTCTACCCCTCTATACTTTCATTAATCCCATTCTCGGCCTTTTCCTTTTTCGTAACTCTCCATTCTTTAATCCATTCTCTTCCCCCTCAGCCCCTTCTACTTCCCCTCTTATTCTCCTCTCATCTGGATCCCGTGACATTTTCTTCTATACTATACTTTTTCTCTCGTAACCCCCTCATTATCCTTCCTATTCTTTCATCTTCGTCCTTCCCCTCTTAAGTGAATCCCGTGCCATTTTCTTCTCCCTATCATACTTCCGTAACTCCCTCATTACCCTGTTTTTTCGGCTTCGTCCTAATCCCTATGTTTTTAAGTTCTAACCCCCTCATCTTTCCTCCCTCTCCCCCCTCTCATCTTTCCTCCCTCCCCTTCTTACCACATCTGTTCTTTCGTTACCCTTTCCCTTCATCTCGGTTAATTAGGTTAGTTCCCCTCCCTCCGTTTTCTCATTATTTCCCCATTTTGATTACTCCTTTTGTTCGTCTCTTCCCCTTTATTCCTCCTTTCTCCTGTTCAACGATCTTTTACCTTCTTCACATACATTTTCTTTCCCTTGACCTCTTTTTTCTCAGTATTTATGTTCCTGCTCATTTCTTTCCCCTGACGTTCCCCCTTCTCTCACTTTGTATATTTTTTTGTTGATTCCAGTAGTTCCTCTCTTCCCCTCTTTACAAATCTTTTAACCTTCTCCTTCCAGTTTCTTTTCCCACTTCCTCTCTTCCCCTCTTTACAGATCTTTTAACTTTCTCCTTCCAGTTTCTTTTCCCCTTATCTTCCTTTCTCCCATACTCTTTTTGTTCCTCTTTCCGTAACCCCCCTTCCTTCCTACCTTCCCTTCCCCTTCACATG
Organism: Eriocheir sinensis; assembly: GCF_024679095.1. Classification (NCBI taxonomy): domain Eukaryota; kingdom Metazoa; phylum Arthropoda; class Malacostraca; order Decapoda; family Varunidae; genus Eriocheir; species Eriocheir sinensis. The sequence goes on along the minus strand of NC_066545.1, from coordinate 8,149,379 downwards.
TACTTTCATTCTCCTTATCTTCCTCATTTTTTCTCACTTGTACCGCTGTTCTCAGCTGCCTCCCCCCCCACCTCCTCCCTTCCCCCCTTTTCAATCTATAACCGTTTCCTTCACATCTTCCCTCTCACCTTTCATTTTCCTCATTTCACTCACTTCTTTTGTTCCTCTTCCCTTACTCTCCCATCTCCCCCTCCTCCCCCTTCCGTCTTCCCTGCTTTTCAATCTCCAGCAATCTCCTTCACCCATCGCTCCACCTGTTACTGTCGCCGCCTGCTCCTCCTCCCCCATCCTCCTTCCAACCCTCACCCCCAACTGGTATATCGAGGCCTAAAGACACGTTTCTCACAGGATGGCGCGAGATAATGTTTTAAGGGAAATGTTTTACTTAAGCCTAAAATATTTCACCCTCCTCTTGTTACTATTTTTCCCCTCTTTATTTTTTTTTTCGTTTATATTTTTGGGGAGTCGATACTATGCACGACGTAATTAGTTCGCTCATCCTTCCGACAAAACTTATTTTTCCTCCGGAGATATATTTTGTCACTTTTTTTTTTTTAGTTAAGATGGTAAATTTGGCGATCAGTAGTGGCGGTGTAGTAAGATGGTGGTAGTAATAGTAGTGGTAGTAGCAGTAGCAGTGATGAAGAAAAGAAAGGATGATTAATAATAAAAACAACAATAACATCAATAATAATAATAATAATAATAATAATAATATGAAGAAAAAGCCGGTTTACCAATTTCAGTTCAGGGCTAAGAAAAATAACTCCCTTGCTCAAGACAATTAATGTTTAACTTTTTTGTTTTTTTCATGTGTAATACCTGTTTACAATTTCTTCCTCCTCCACCTACTCTCCTCTGACTTCTCTTTCTCCTCCTATTCCTCCTCTTCCTCGACTTCTCCTCTTCTTCCTTCTCTTCCTCCTCACACACATTTTTCCTTCCTTTCCTAATATATTCCTAATTTATACACTGACAGTATGCAAACAAGGCAGCTTCAGTACTCTTGATATTCCCCGTGCGTTGCATTATTATTATTATTATTATTATTATTATTATTATTATTATTATTATTATTACAGAGAAAGAGAAAATAGAACACAAACTCAACGACCCCCCCCCCCCTCCCACACACACACACACGGGGTACACAAAACTCATGAATGTTTAATGTGAGACGTAAAATAAAAAAGAGTAAGTTCAGCCTCTTCGTCGTACATCTTGCGAGTTCCCAGCTAGTAAACTTTCCCAGGGAGGAGGAGGAAGAAGAAGGAAGAGGAGGAAGAAAAGTAGAAAGAGGAACAAGAAGAGCAAGAACAAGAGTTAGACTACAGCAACAAGAGGAGAAAAAAATACTAAAAATACATAAACAAAAAAAAAAGAAAAAAAATACTAATAAAAGTGCAGAAATACGAAACGCAGGATACACAGCTGCTAGAGTCTTACAGAAACATCCTACAATCACATCCTACAGGGGAGACCCAAACAATACTCCCTATATAACCCATCCAAAGACATATCCTAAAGAGTGAATCCTTGAGACATTATTTTTTTTGTCATGTGGTAAGGGACACAGACTAAGAACCAACCCAAAGACGTAAGAGAAAAAAAGCCCCACCACACACTGCCCCATCGAAGTAACCCAGACGAAGATACATAAAAAGGTCTCTCTAATATTATTCTACAAGTGTCCTATATAAATACGTCTTTCAAGGAGTACAACGCAACGGTCTCTCTAAAATTGGACTCAGGTAATGATGAAAAAGGTTGGAATTGACAGGTGAGGTGAGGAAAGGACTAATGTCATTCCAGAAGTGCCCTATACAGATGCGTTTATAAAGGAGTTCTACGGATGGTCCTCGCTGAAATAGAACTCATGTGATGGAAAAAAAAGGTGGGAATGGCCAGGTGCGACGCCTCTGCTGCAAGTAAATACGTAAGCAGGTGAGCGATGCGTTATTACAACCTGAGCAAACCCCAGGAATGCAAAGGCGAGAGTGCAAAATAAACGAAAAAAAAAATAATACGCATAAACCCCTAATAATGAACGGGGAGGACGTATTTTGTACATCTAACACATGCACACGCACATGCACACGCACAAACGAGGGACGGTCAGTAGCAGGAGCAATATCCATTAATTTTAATACTAATAAATACGAAGCTACGTGCGAGGAATGACACAATGCATATCGTTAATGTAATGAGACAACGGAGAGGAGGAGGAGGGGGAGGATAAGTAAGAGGAAGGAGAGGAATACATAGGAAGAACAGACACCAGAAGACCTGTCGGTCTATGGCGAGGGTGTCTGTTTACTACCGCTACTACTAGTAAACTACGTGTGGTAGGACGGGATAGAATAGGTGAAGGCTCCTCCCCACCCACCTCTCCCTCCGGCAACGTGCCGGCAGGAAACAGTTAGAAGAGAACACCATGTGCCTTTAAGGAAGAAAGGGACATGGAAATTTTACAGTAAAGAGAGAAATAAGAGGAAATTACTACCCTTAACTTACGCTACTGGTGACCTAAGCTGTGGGGGAAACTAATGTCTTCAGGTTTTACTCGTGCTGCAGGCTGCCTGAGACACACGAAAAAGGGTCAGTAAACAGTGTATGTAGTTGAGTCATAAATATAAAAATAAATAAATAAATTAACGCTAGTATTAAATTGGACTGCTCACGATGGGGTGAGATGTAGTTTCAGGGATTACCGGTAGAGGCTTGATCCTCGTTTACCTTCGGTACAGGGGTACGCTCCAGTATCCTGTTAACTTTACTGTTCCCACACCTCACTGCCTGAAACATATAAAAGGGTCAGTAAAATCTTATATCCCTGAAATACTTATCCAATGAAGACTTGAAGCTATTAAATACTCTGTGCGCTAACTACTGACGCTGGGAGTCTATTCCAGTGATCGACGACTCTATTATTGAAATAACTTCTGCGCGCCAATGTGTTACATCGGTTTCCCTTTAACTTCATACCGTTGCTGCGTGTTATGTCATACGTCAAGTTACGGAGCGCTGGAATTTGTTTGGTTGCTCGTCGCTGTATCCTTTCTAGCAAAACTTGATCTTTTATATAACTCGGTGACCAGAACTGAACGGCGGCAACATTGGCCTTTTTCCACACTAGAGGCAGACTAGCCTGTGCTAATGACTTGTTGAACATTAACGTTATGGGTAATTCTAGCTAAAGAAGGAGGAGAAGGATAAGTAAGAGGAAGGAGGAGAATAAGAACAAGTAGTAATAGGAAGAAGAATGCAAGTAAAACAATGACAAAACAACAATCAGCGTAAATTAGCAAAGAATAATAATAGAAAGGAGAAAGGAAAAATATTATGAACAGTGGGAAGGAAATGATAGTATATGAAGGACAAAATGAGGCCAACCAAATCTTTACCAGCATGTGTCTATAAGGACAGATAGAAGGAGGAGGAGGAGGAGGAGCGACACGATAAGAGGGAAGACGGAGAACGGGGTGGCCATCAGGGTAAGGTGAAGTCTGCGAATGAAGGCAAAGTAGAGAAAAGTTTAAGCAAGAGGCGAGGAGATGGGAGAAAAGCTATAAAGGACAGTCACAGAGGAAAGAAAAGGAAAAGAAGAAGAATAGAAGCAGTGAGGTTAAGAGAAGAGGAAGAAGAAGGAAGAGGATAAAAAAGAAGCAAGATAAGAGACGACGGATACTAGCATACGGAGAAAGAGGAATAGGAAAGAAAAGATGAGTAGTAGGAGGAGCAGGAAAGAGGTAGGAGGGTACAGGAAGAGGAGGAAGGAAAAGGACACGAAAGTAAGCAGAAGCAAAAAAAAAAAATAAATAAATAAAAAAACAACCGTTTGCAGCATAAGGAAGATAAATAAAAGGATACATTAGAGGAGGAAGAGCAGGATAAGAAGCAGGAAGGCAAAGAGTCAGTATATAGGTAGGAGGGTACAGGAAGAGGAGGAAGGAAAAGGAGACGAATGTACGTAGAAGCAAAAAAAAGAGCCGAACGTTTGTGGCATAAGGAAGATGAATAAAAGGTAAGAGTAGAGGAGGAAGAGCAGGATAAGAAGCGGGAGGGTAAAGGGTCAGTGTGAGGTAAGGTCAGTCCCCGTGTAGGCAGGAAGGTAAGCAGGTCACGCCGTCGCAAAGGAAGATTCACAGCTCTCATAAAACCCCCGGAAGAGGATACATGACGAGCGATCTTGTCAAAAATGTTTCCCTCGAACTGGACACGCGGCTGCCACGTCCCCCTCCCCGCCCCCCCGCCCTTTCCCTCCCGTACCCCACCTCCATCACTGCAATGTAACCGTGACGAACGAGGACGAGGAAAAGGAGGAAGAGGAAGTTGGTGTATGAGGATCGAAGACGAGTAGCGTAGATGTTTTGGGTGTGTAATGTTTTTCCTTTTTCTCTTCTTCTTTCAGGTTTTTTTGTCTCCCGTATTCCACTAAGGCTAAAGAAGAAGAAGAAAAGAGGTGGAGGTGGGATTCCTGTTTTGGTCAAAGAAGTGGACAAGAAGGAAGAGGAGCAGAAGAAGAACAGAAGAGGACAGCATCTAATTTCCCTTGTCCCGTTTCAGACCTGAGAGAGAGAGAGATGGAGGAAAAGGGGGGGGGGGGGAATGGAGGAGGGGAAGAGTAAGGAAGAAGGGAGAGGAAGGAAGAGAGAGAGAGGTGGATATTTTCTCTCTCCATCTCACTTTTCCCTCTATATTTGGCTGTCTGTCCCCATTGCTATATTTCTCTTCTTTCTCTCATTCCTCCTCCTCCTCCTTCGAGCTTTAATTGCCCCCATGTCGGTCAATAAATTTCTACTATTTGCCGAGTTTTGGATTACGTCCGTCTGTCTATCTCTCTTCGTGTGTGTGTGTGTGTGTGTGTGTGTGTGTGTGTGTGTGTGTGTTTAGTCCAGGTATTCAACATTCTGCGTTTCTATGTCAGTTTATATTCATTAACTTCTGGATGTTTTTTTTACTTCAGGTTAATATGTACAACTTTTTCTTCATTTGCTATTTTTAAAACTGTCTGCGTGTGTGTTGCCAGAACTAAAGCCATATATATTATTTTTAATCTTACTCCCACACTCATTTCTCTTTCTCATACAGTTAGAGAACATGAGTAACAAGAGAAAATGGGATAAGAGAACAGACAAAAAAAAAAGAGAAAAGAGAAAAATAAGAGAGGATAAGAGACAATGGAAAAGGGTGAGAGGACAAAAGAAGAGAAAAAGGACTAGAGAGGAGAACAGACAAATGGAAAAAAAAGGAAAAAGAAGGATTCAAAAGCAACGAAAACGCTACGAACAAGCAAAAAGGACGTGGTGATGACTCCCCTGCGGCCGTGTTCATCTCCTTAATGTGTCACACCTGCCAATGGAACACACCTGAGAAGAGAGAGAGAGAGAGAGAGAGAATGCTGAATAAATAGGATCAATAATTAATGGTTAGGGACTAAGGAAGGAAGGAAGGGAGTGATGAAGTGACGGGGAAGGAGAGGCTGAAGGACAGGATGAGGAGCAGCAGGAGGAAGGAGACTGGGGAACACACACACACACCAAGAGAAAAGATAGATAGGAAAAAGGGCGAAATTAGTGAAAGAAAACGAAGATAAAAAGCATAAATCAGGGAAAAGTTGGGTGAAAATGAAGCGTGTGAATGATGGGAAGAAAGGAAGAAAGAATGAAAAAAGGACGAACGGACGAGAGAGAGAGAGAGAGAGAGAGAGAGAGAGAGAGAGGCAAAGGGTATTAAGTTAATTGTTTCCTCTGAGTCTTCAAGCCCCGTCCATAAATCCTCGGGTCAAATTACTCAGATCAAGCCTCCGTGTGTGTGTGTGTGTGTGTGTGTGTGTGTGTGTGTGTGTGTGTGTGTGTGTGTGTGTGTGTGTGTGTGTGTGTGTGTGTGTGCTTGAGGACCGTTTATCTCTCGCCGAGTCCTGAGGGGAATAAGAGAAAGAAGTAAAACTGAAAATCTATAGTTTTCTTACCCCCTCCCCCTCCCTCCCCTCTCTCTCTCTCTCTCTCTCTCTCTCTCTCTCTCTCTCTCTCTCTCTCTCTCTCTCTCTCTCTCTCTCTCTCGTAGGTACAGAGAGAGAGAGAGAGAGAGAGAGTCAATAGACCGGTAGATCCGGCTGAGAACTCTTAAAACTAACTCCCTAAAAATAGTAAAGAAAAACACGACGATATCACAGTAACTTTTGCCCGGGAGATAAAAGTAGTTTCTCTTGAGTAGGAGGAGGAGGAGGAGGAGGAGGAGGAAGAGAGTGAGAACGTGATGGATGAAGAGGAAGAAAAGGAGAACGAAGACTACGACGAAAAAGAACAATATAAATAAAGGCCTTCCCCAACGCTCTCCACGTCTGATGTTAGTGTACCCCATCTTGCTCCGGCAAATGCTCTAATACTTCAACCTGGTCCTTTGTCTTCCCACACATTTGTTTTTCTGTAAGTAAGTCTACGCATTTGACTTGCCGTATTTCATTACTGATTCTTAACTGTCGCTCCCCAATCCATGAAGCTCGGTGGTCACGGAGTTTTAGTTAATGTAGTGCTGCCACATCCTTTATCATGTCTGAATTTCCAGTAAAAATAAAGCCAATTTCATTCATCGTTTCTCCATCAGGGCTTTTCCTGGGTAAATTTCTTGGTCGTACTTTTCTTAAGCAATTTGTTAATGACTTATCCTGTTTCATTCCACAAATTTAGCTTATTAATTTGCTGTTGCGTATCTTGTACCTATTTCAAAATGCGAATTAATGTTTCAATTAATGTGTTTGGACCCTAATTTGACGTTAACGCATCACTCTTGATAACTAATTTCATGCTTCATGGCTACTTCAATATTTCCGTATAACTTTTCTATGTTATCGCCACAGGAAGACTTCCAAAATAAAAATAAAATAAATGCTTCTGGAAATTTTAAAACTTCTGTCTCTGCCTCACCTAATATCATGTCTGTTTTCTCTCTCTCTCTCTCTCTCTCTCTCTCTCTCTCTCTCTCTCTCTCTCTCTCTCTCTCTCTCTCTCTCTCTCTCTCTCTCTCTCTCTCTCTCTCTCTCTCTCTCTCTCTCCCCCTCTATGGCTCATCCAACCCCCTTTTATAGCACGTAATTGTCCGCGCGACTTACTGAAGGAGGAGTGTAATTAAAAAGAGGAGAGGCCACACAGCTGGATTAAGAGATATATTGCCCCCGAGAGCCACTGTGCACTGGTAATTAAATCCAAAGTGGCCAGGCTTGGTGGATTTTGTGGCCGGATTAATCTGAGAAAAATGCAGCCAAAAGAAAACGGGAGGAGGAGAGAAAATGAGGGGTGTTTGAGGGGGGGGACATAAAAAAGTGAACGTGTAGATAAGTGTGTAGGATTTAAGTGTTTTGTGATAAAAAGAGGAAGAGAAAATGGGGTGTCTTTGAGGGGAGAGAACAAAAAAGTGAACGAGTAGAAAAATTCAAGGTTCAAGTGTGTAGGATTTAAGTGTTTTATGATAGAAAGAGGAAGAGAAAATGGGGTGTCTTTGAGGGGGGGGACATAAAAAAGTGAACGAGTAGATAAGTGCATGGTTCAAGTGTGTAGGATTTAAGTGTTTTATGATAGAAAGAGGAATAGAAAACGGGGTGTCTTTGAGGGGGGGGGGGAACAAAAAAGTGAGCGAGTAGATAAATGCATAGTTCAAGTGTGTAGGATTTAAGTGTTTTGTCATAGAAAGAGGAAGAGAAAATGGGGTGTCTTTGAGGGGGGGGGGGGGGAAACAAAAAAGTGAACGAGTAGATAAGTGCATGGTTCAAGTGTGTAGGATTTAAGTGTTTTGTCATAGAAAGAGGAAGAGAAAATGGGGTGTTGGAGGGAAAGAAGGATAAATAAGAAAAATGAAGAGGAGAGTGCATGGGTGAAGTGTGTTGTAGGTAGAGTGTTTTGTAATAGGAAGAGGAAGAGAAAATGGGCTATGTGTGAAGGACGTAAAAAAAGGAACGAGGATAGATAAGAGTGCATAGGCTAAGAGTGTAGGATGTAAGTGTTTTGTGGTAGTAGGAGTGAAGAGAGGGACTTAAGTGGAAAGGCGTGGAAATAGAGAGAGGAGGAAAAGGGGCAGATAATGAGTGGTAAAGGAAACGGTGTGTAGGTTAATAGTGTTTTGTAGAGGGAGCGGAAAGACGAAAGTGGTAAGGAGTGGAAATTGATAGAGGCGAAGAGGAGGAGGAGGAGGAGGAACGGATAATGAGTGGTAAGGGAAAGAAGTGTTCGGGGAAAGAAACTTAATTGCCGGGTAAGAAAGTTAATGACACCCATAATTTGTGTGTGTGTGTGTGTGTGTGTGTGTGTGTGAAGAGGAGCAAATTGTAAATATCCTTTTTTACCATACATTGAATCTCCTAATATTTCTTCCTACACTGTTCTAATCCTTCCTTTCTTCTACCTATCATCTACCTATTCTACAAAATCAAGGTGGATTTAATAAATAATAAGAAAAGCTAATTAATGAGAACCGATTCACCTCCCTCCTCTACCCTCCGTCCTCCCCCCGCCATCCGACCCCTCCCATTCTTCCCCCTCCCATACTCTCTACTTCCGGAAAGACAAAATATTCCGATAAGGCGATCAATGTAATCAAGCGTGAAATTATTCCAATATTCATTTTCAGATAAATCAAGAGGAGCAGCAGAGACGGCAACCTTATTTCCATATTCCCCGATCGCTTAAATTCGCTACTACGTTTCCTTGATTTTCTTGTTCCTCTTCCCATTTCATGAAAGAATTTTTGCTCTAGCAGAAATTTATAGACCACTGCATAGGACAACATACATAATACACACACACACACACACACACACACACACACACACACACACACACACACACACACACACACACACACACACACACACACACATACACACGAGGAAAGAAAGATAATTGTATGAGAACACACAAAGAAGTAAATTGGTATCCAGTTTATCGATAAATTTAAGACTGACTTTCTATATACATGGAACTACCATCTGTGTGTGTGTGTGTGTGTGTGTGTGTGTGCAATATGGGACAAAACTTGGACTCTTGTTACCGTAACCTGAAATTCAATCAGCATCCCCCCCCCACAAGCTCTCTCTCTCTCTCTCTCTCTCTCTCTCTCTCTCTCTCTCTCTCTCTCTCTCTCTCTCTCTCTCTCTCTCTCTCTCTCTCTCTCTCTCTCTCTCTCTCTCTCTCTCTCTTCCCTGAGTACGCCCAACACAAACACGGTCAACCCCTCCTTTCAGACAACACACACACACACACACACACACACACACACACACACACACACACACACACACACACACACACACACACACACACACACACACACACACACACACACGCACATACACACACATGCACATACTCTCTCTCTCTCTCTCTCTCTCTCTCTCTCTCTCTCTCTCTCTCTCTCTCTCTCCTTCCAAACTATACAAACCTCCTCCTCCTCCTCCTCCTCCTCCTCCTCCTCCTCTTCCTGCTCCTCCTCAAACATTTCTTCCCTCGGTATATTAAAATGTTATATCACTACCCAACCAAGAAATTCACTGGACGACGAAATTTTGCGAATCAAATATTTGGCGAAAAGAAGACGAGGACTTTTTTATATCTTATTTTGGCGGAACGGAAGCCCTTGAGACGGAATATTGGCGCCGCGAATTTTGGAAAAGGAGAAGGAGAAGGAGGGGGCGGAGGAGAAGGAGGAGGAGGAGGTTGGACACTTTCACAACTTGGAGGAAGGTGTTATATTACGATCGAAGGAGGAGGAGGAGGAGGAGGAAGAAGAAGAGGAGGAGGAGGGAGAGGAGGGAGAAAAGAAAAGTGAGAGGGAGACGTGTGAGTTTCTGATGAAAGATAGGAAGGAAGGGAAGACAGGACCGGGAGGGAAGGAGAAGGGGAGGAGGAGGGAGGAAGAGGACGAGAGATAATAAAAGGGAGTGAGGGGACGGTGAGAGAGAGAGAGAGAGAGAGAGAGAGAGCAACACCTTAAAACCGAAACCATCATAGAGGGCAACAATAACAATAACAACATCACATCTTAGCATACCTGTTTCAACGTGTCAGGTAACTAGGGACGTCAAGGCAGTTACATGAGACTGAAAATAAAAGAAAATTAATTAGTATGTAGAAAATAGAAGTTGCGTATAAATGATTTTTCTACTATTATGGCCTCTACATTTTACATTCCGGCAAGGTGAATGGGAGTAGTATATAAATTCTCTCTCTCTCTCTCTCTCTCTCTCTCTCTCTCTCTCTCTTGTAAGATTCATGACTTTGGAGGAAGGCAAGAGATACAAATTAAAGGAACTGTAGTTTTGCCACATACTTTTTTTTAACAAATATTGAAAAGAAATTCAATCAAACTTTTTCTTTCTAACTTCTTTTTAGCGATTATCGTTTAAGAGTTTGACCAAATGATTGAATTAAACCATCTTCCCATTTTCTTTTTTATATTTGAAATGGAGAATTAACGAAAAAATAATTGATTGTGGGTCTTCCTTTTTTCTTGAGAGGGAAAATAAGCGAAAGAGTAATATATGTCTGCGGTCCTCTTTCTTTATATTCAAGAGAGGAAATTAACGAATTAAGAAATAGTGAAAAAAATGCACTAAACTATCTCCTGGCATCCTTTTCACGATCATCCTTAAGAGTTTGGCCGAACGAATCATGAAACCGTCTTCCCACTTTCTATCTTTTTGTCAAGGGAGAGAATAGGCGAAAGATTATTATGATTGTGGTTCTCTTCCTTCCTTTTTCGAGGGAGAACAATAGAAATAATATATGATTCGGGCTCTTTTTTTTCTCGAAGTATAAATGAAAGTATAAAAGCGTTCTCCTATTTCTTTTGTGTTCAAGATGGAGAATAAGAAAAAATGTGATTGTGGTTCGCTTTCTCTTTTGTTTGCTTTTCTCCAGAGTAAAGAAAGACTATTATGACTGTGGTTCACTTTCTAAATACTCGCCAAAAAACAAACTTATATCCGAAGACCTTTCTCCCACTGGTTCGGCCGACGATCCCGTAAGAGGATTACACGAGGGAACCTTCCATCACCTCCAGGATTACCTCATTTTTGTTTTAATTGCCAGTGTCTTTACTTGTCTGTTTGTCGGTCGGTCGGTCGGTCGGCCTCGTCTCTCTCTCTCTCTCTCTCTCTCTCTCTCTCTCTCTCTCTCTCTCTCTCTCTCTCTCTCTCTCTCTCTCTCTCTCTCTCTCTCTCTCTCTCTCTCTCTCTCTCTCTCTCTCTCTCTCTCTCTCTCTCCACTTTTATTTCATCTCCTATCATATATCAGTTCATAAATCTTTCTAACTACCAACCTTCCTATCTATCTATCTATCTATTTTATTTATCTATCTTTCCATTTTTCCATCTATCTCTCCATCTATCTTTTACATAATCCTCCGCTTGGTTATTTCCATAATCCTTCGGCTCTCCTCCCTCCTGAATAAATAGGGTAGGAGGAGGAAAAATAAGGGTAGGAGGAGGAAAAATAAGGGGAGGAGGAGGAGAGAAAGATAAGGAATAGGTTAGAAATGTTTACCACTTAGCTGATATTTAGAATAAAAAACTTTGTCTATTTTAACGTAGAATTATTATTGCTATTATTTATTGTTGTTGCTGTTGTTGTTATTGTTGTTGTTATTAGTATTATTCGTTTTATTTCTGCATGTTCTTCAAATGAAACAAATTAATGTAAATATATAGAATTAAGCCCGAAAAAAATACACAGATATTCCCTAGAGCAACAAAAAAATGGGACGGAGCTTTTTCATTCAAAGCATTTTAGTACATTTAATTTCTGTTATTTAATTCTAAAATGAAAGAATAATACTTTTTGCCATTTTTTTCCTCACAGGCAACACACGCGATTTTTTCCTTGGGATAATGTATCTGCCCATTATTTGAGGCTCCTAATGGAATTTTCTTTTTCTTTCAGGGGGGAGGGGGACGGTTTTTCACATTTTTTATTAACTTTTTTTTGCTTGAATTTTCGTGTCTGGCTTTTTTTCATTAATTTTTTTTATATATTTTTTAACAGATTCTCTCTCTCTCTCTCTCTCTCACTAAGACCTCTTCTCACCTCACCACCCTCTTTTCTCACCTAATCTCCTCCTCCTCCTCTCTCCCAGTCTCTTCCCCTTCTCTTCCTCCCTCCTCTTCTTTCCTCCTCCCATCGCATAAGCCTCTTACCGAAGTCTCTCTTGTCATTCCATTTCAGTCTCTTGCTGAAATGCATCGTATATATTCACGCAGACAAAAATGGCCCGCTTATGTTTGGGTCTTTCTTCGGTACGCCTCAACACAACGTACGCACACCGGTGATAGAGGTAAATATTCGAATCGGTTATTAAAAGAAGAATTTAGTAGTTGTGAGTAGGGCAAATATTTATGCATGTGAATGAATAACCACGAGAATGACAATTAAATTTCCTTCGTCTTATTGTTGTCAAAGAATTGCGTTTTGTCAGTGTGATAATGGTACTGTGGGTAGTTTTAGTAGTAGTAGTAGTAGTAGTAGTAATAGTAGTAGCAGTAGTAGTAGTAGTAGTAGTTGTAGTAATAGTGAAAGAAGTAGAAAGAAGTATCAGAAAAACAGCAAGAAAGCAAGAAAGTAATTGAATAAGGCGAAGAAAACAAAAGAACAAGAGAAAGTTGATAATGACACCGCAGTAGAGGAAGAGAGGAAGGGAAGAAAACGAGGCGGGCAAGAGGAGAAAATGAAGCGGAAGAGGTGGAGGAGGAGAAGTAAGATTTGACCTCTACCATCCCCTGAAGTGTTTCCTTAAGCTACTAACATTTAAAGCTTCACTTAACACTTATAAGCCACACTTGACACTACTCTCTCTCTCTCTCTCTCTCTCTCTCTCTCTCTCTCTCTCTCTCTCTCTCTCTCTCTCTCTCTCTCTCTCTCTCTCTCTCTCTCTCTCTCTCTCTCTCTTCTGTCTTTATTATTTCCTCCCTTCTCCACTCCTCTTTACCTCCTCTCTTTACTTTCTTCCTCCATTGCTTCATTCTAGCCTTCCCACACTTCCTTCCTCCATCCTTTCTTCTCTCTCCCATACTTCCTCTTATCGCCTCTCCACGCTTTTCGTCCCCTCCTTCTCTCTCTCTCTCTCTCCCTCCCTCTCCCTCTCCCTCTCTCTCTCTCTCTCTCTCTCTCTCTCTCTCTCTCTCTCTCTCTCTCTCTCTCTCTCCTGTTCGTTCAAAGCATGGCGCGTTAGTATTATGTTTACTCAACGAAGATTTTTCACACTTTCACGGCAGAAGAGACGAAGAGTTTTAACAAGAAAATAGTTCATTAGGACACTGTGTTAATAAGTGGAGAGAGAGAGAGAGAGAGAGAGAGAGAGAGAGAGAGAGAGATTAAATTAAGAAAGAAAGGAGGAAAGAAAAAGAGGAAGTGATAGAAGTAGAAAGGAAAGGGAAGATAGGTGATCGGAGGAAGTATGGAAGAGAAGAAAAGAGGGAGGAAGGAAGGGCAAGAGGGAGCCAATGGAGAGAAACGAAAAGAAGAGAAATAGAGAAGGGAGGAAATAGTAATAACAAAAGAGGAGACTAAAAGGAAACAAAGGAAGAGCGAGACGGTGGAATAATAACAAAAGACGATAGGAAACAATGAGAGAGAGAGAGAGAGAGAGAGAGAGAGAGAGAGAGAGAGAGAGAACGTTATGAGGAGAATGGCTAACTCTCAATCGTTTCCTGATAATTACCCGGGAAGGCGAGGAAGTCTGGAACCAAGTTTTTAGTTTAATGGCGAACTGACGAGGAGGGGGGGGAGGAGGAGGAGGAAGGAAAGGAGGAGGAGGAACAGGGTGGAAGAGAAGGATTGATGTTTCTGCACTACTCGGTTTCTCTTTACTGTTTAAATTGTTCTTCAGAGGATTTTATTTAAAGACTTTTATTCACCTGTTCAGATATTGAGTTGCATTATTACTATTATCATTATTATTATTTTACTGTCGCGCTTTATTTCCTTACATCAATTATTACATCCGTCTTTTATTTGCTTCCTTCTTTCTAATACTTAAATTATTATATTCTCTTTCCTTTCTTTTCCCAGTGTTTCTCCCTTCTGTACACCCCCACTCTTCCTCCTCCTCTTTCTCTTCTTCCTCCTCCTCTTTGTCTTCTTTCTTTGTCTTTTCTTTTTCTTCTTTTTGTTTATTCTTATTCGTCTTTTACTTTCTTTTTTTCTTATTCCTCGACTTTTCCTCTTGCTCTACTTTTTCCTCCTCCTCCTCCTCCTCCTCCTCCTCGCCCCTTCCTGCTCTCCTTTTACGCCCGATAAAGTATTAACCTCCCCTTCCTGCCCCGCCCCAGACCCGCCTGCCGCTCCGCTCCGTCCATTTGCAGGTAAACAGGTGAGTACGAATGTTTGCTGCGCCTTTTTATTGCCCAGACCCAGACCGGCAAGGGAGGAGAGGAGAGGATTGTGTGTTACGCCAAGAAGTACCGTAAGTAGTAATGCAGTGATGGTAAGAACAAGAATAATGGAGGGGATGCAGAAGAAGAACAAGAAAAAGGAGAAAGAAAAGATGAAACTGAATACTGACAAAGGATAGAAAGGAAAAGAAAAAGAAGTAAATGAAAATAAAAACACAAAGTATATAATAACAATAAGAAGAACAAGAACAAGAATAATGAAAAGGATGCAGGAGAAGAACAAGAAAAAGGAAAAGGAAAAGAAAAAGAAGTAAATGAAAATAAAAACAAAAAGTTAAATGGACAAGCAAAAAGAAAAGGAAGAATGATAAGAAAAAGAAGCAGATGAATAAATAGGAAAGATAATCAGAAGGAAAATAAATAAAAAACAAAAATAGAAAAAAAAATAATAATTCATCTGTTATAACTGAATAAAAATTAACATGATGACAATTGAACTGGGGATTTTTTTTATATAGACAGAACTTAGTATACTACTTCTTAATGCCGGTCAACCATCTGAGTATTTACTGTAATTTCATTCGCACAAAAACTTTTATATACACTCCTACCAACGTTAAACTATTTCTTTCTCTCCCCTTTCTCTTGATGAATTTATACAGAGAGGAGGAAATACAAAGGAGTGTGCAGAGGAGCAGAGGGAGTAAGGGGATTGAAGAGGAGGAGGAAGAGGCCTTTTACTTTCCGTGAGGTGTGGACAGGTATGCACGAGCCCCAGGTGAGCGTCCAGGTGATATCTGCCCCGCTACCTGTCCGGCCGCCAAACAAAACACAAGGATTTTCAGTTTATTCACTTTCTCTTTCTCCTCTTTCTATTTCTCTCGTCTTCTCCTCCTTCTTATTTTTCTTTTTCTTTCTCTTCATCATCATCTTCATCTTTTTTTTATCTTGTTACTCGTACTCCCCTTTTTCTTTTAGTTTTCTTTATTTATTTTTTCTCAATTTTATATTTCTTCTTTTCTTTTTTTCCTTTTTCTTTCTCCTTCTTCTTCCTCTTCTTCTTTTATTATTTCTGCTCTTCTTGGTAATGTTCTCTCTCTCTCTCTCTCTCTCTCTCTCTCTCTCTCTCTCTCTCTCTCTCTCTCTCTCTCTCTCTCTCTCTCTCTCTCTCTCTCTCTCTCTCTCTCTCTCTCTGTTCCTAATCACGTTTTTATTTACAGTTCTCTTTCATTTTCCTTCCTCTCTCCCTCCTCCTCCCTTCCCTCCTCTTATTTTTCTTTTAATGTGTGTTCTTCACGTTCCCCTTCCTAGTCACACTTCACTTCCGTGTCTTATTTTTTTCATTTGTCACTTCCTTCATCGCTCTAATGTCATACCTTCCTTTGTTTTCTTTTCTATTTGCACGTCTTAACATTCGTCTTCCTTTCTATCTTTTTATTTCTTCCTTTAATTTTCTTTCTTTTTATTATTTCATTTTTTTTCGCTCATGCTCTTTTCAGTACTCTCCATTTTTAAATCTTATCCCTTGGCACAATGAACTTATTCCA
Source organism: Eriocheir sinensis (assembly GCF_024679095.1). Classification (NCBI taxonomy): domain Eukaryota; kingdom Metazoa; phylum Arthropoda; class Malacostraca; order Decapoda; family Varunidae; genus Eriocheir; species Eriocheir sinensis. The sequence goes on along the minus strand of NC_066545.1, from coordinate 8,133,455 downwards.
AATTTCGCTTTTTTTTTCTCTTATGCTCTCCTCCTCCTCCTGTCTCTTCACTTTACTTCCATATTCTCCCTCCCCAACGTTCCTACTCTTTCCCTGAATCTTGTATTCTTGCTTCCACTCCTTCTAGCTCGTATTTCTACACACAATGCGTTTTTTTCCATTCCATCCTTTTTTTTTCTCTAAACTGATCGAATGTTTAAAAATACTCAATGGTTTTACGTATGTGAACAAATCCAAATTGTTTATGATCGATGACATTATTCCGAACGAGAAATAATGGCTCAAAACTTAAATGTTAACAAATAAATTCAGACCACCAAATGTTTCTTCACCATCGTTGTAGCGCGAGAGTGGGATAAGCTCCTACCTTCAGTGTTCCAGTGCAACACGATTGCTTAAAAAAAATCTTGACCAATACTTCCTTCAACTTAATATTTACTAAAGTAAAAATGTAAAGTCTTAGTGGCAGTTGACTTAATTTCACTTAGGTTTAAGGAAAGACATATGGTCTATATGGTCTGAATATCTATGTAAATCTATGTGAATCATTTCCTTTCGCTTTCTTTTCTACACTTCAAATGACCTTCCTACTATTAGTTTTTACTCTCCGTCCATTCACCTTACCTGCTGCTAAACCTCTCCTCCTTCCACAACCATTCCACTTCTTTAACTTCCTCCTCCTCCTCCTCCTCCTCCTCCTCCTCCTCCTCCTCCTCGTCCTCCTCCACCTCCACCACCTCTACCTCCTCCTCCGTGACCCGCCTCACTGCAGTACCGAAGGAGAATAATGAAGTGTCAATGGCTGGTTCCGCGAAAGTGTGTCAGAAATGGCGAACAGCACGCAAAGGAGAGGCGGAGGGAGGGAGGGAGAAAGGGAAGGAGTGGGAAGGGAATCATGACAGGAAGGAGAGAGAAGGGAAACATTGGGCGAAGAAGGAAGGAAGGGATACGTGGAAGGGAGGAGAAAGGATAAGAAAGGAGGAAGACTGACGGAAAATATTTAAGTAAGGAAAGAAAATAATGAGAGATGAAGGAATACGGAAGGGAGATAGGATGGGAAGAAAGCAGGATTAGTGGGAGATATTAGGTAAAGAGGAAAAGAGAAAAGGGAGAGAGAGAAGAAACAAACATGGAAGGACGAGAAGAGGAAGGAAACATGAAAGGAAGGAAAGGAGACTGACGGGAGAGGTGGGAGGGAATGAGGGAAGGAGAGAGAAGGGAAGCATGAAAGGAAGGAGATAGGATAGGAACGAGTCAGGATTGATGAGAGATATTAAGGAAGGAGGGAGAGAGAAAACGGAGGGAAGGGAAACATGAAAAGGGGATGGGAAAGGAAGGAAGCAGGACTGACGAGGGATATTAGCTACGGAGGAAAAGAGAAAAATGAGAGATAAAGGAAACATGAAAGGCAGGAGATAGGGTAGGAAGGACGCAGGATTGATGGAAGATATTAAGTCAGGAGGGAAAGAGAATAAGGAGAAGAGAAGCAAGAAAGTAGGAACGGAAGAGATAAAAGAGTAAGGAAGGGAAAAATGAAGGAAGATGGAATGAAGAATGGAAAGGAAGGAAGATAAGACTTAAGGAGGGAAATGGATTAGGAAGATAGGAAAGAGGGAAAAGGAAACAGGAAGAAATAGTGTAAAATGTAAGGAATAAAGAAAGATGGGAGAAACAAAAAGATGAAGAGAAGTATAAGGGGGATATGAACAAAACGAAGAGATAGAAGCAAGAAGAGAGACTGACATATATAAAAAGTAGGCATGGAGGGAGAAATAAAAAGGAGAGAGAGAGAGAGAGAGAGATTACCTGAACCGCTCCTCATCTGTACTGGTAATAAAACAATAAATAATAGATATAAAAAACGTAATCCTTTCACGCACGCACG
>NC_066545.1:8114070-8126570 GCF_024679095.1 Eriocheir sinensis | reverse complement strand
TTAGTTTACAGCCGAGATCCGTCTTCCGTGCAGCCTTGAAGGGCCTCGCGGGGTTCCCGTAATCCCGGAAGGGCACTAGGATGAAGGCCAGCAAAGGGTTCCCTCCGTGCACATGATATATAGGGACGTGATTCTCATGCCAGCGCCGCAGAGATGTGACGACGATAAGCTGATTGGCTGTCCAGAACCCCGACGGTGACTTGTTGGACACTCACGCGAGTCTTCAGCATCAGACGACAGCCAGAACGCCGCATTGTTCCTCCCCTTCGGCCTCGACAATCAGCCAGAGCGTCGTACTGTTCTTCCTCCTCTTCGACCTCTAAAGGCAACTGCGTCACACTGTCTTTAGCTTTTAAATGGGACAAGAAAGCGTATTGTTTGTAGTCTTAAACCTCCACAAAGGGCCACAAGGTCATCTTGTACTTCCTCTTCTTCGATCTCAACAGACAATTGCGTTGCTTTGTCTGTAACTTTTAAATAGAATCAGAACGCCGCAGTGCTCTTCCTCTTCGACCTCAGACGATAGAATAAAGCACCTTTGTCCTTTTTCTTCGACGGCGCATCAGGAGTAATTCCGAAGAAAGTTCTCACGCGTGTAACGCCTCCTGGCGCAACTTCACACTAAGACAGCCGACAGAAAACACCACAAGAAGGCTAACCAACCAACACGTCGAATCCTCGAAAAAAGACATGGGATATAGCGGCTCGACCGGCAACTGATGAATACTATTTTGCGAGTAAAGTTTGGTAGCTTGAAGTACAATGAAATAAGACAAACAATAAGAAAATTAGCATGTAGGTCGATAGATTTGTAGGTAGGTAGGTATGTATATAGGTAAGTAGGTAGGTAGTTTGGTAGGTAAAGAGGCAGGAAAAGTAATTAAACAGCCAGACCGCAAACCATAAAACCCAAATACCACAAAAAAGCTATTTCCAAGTAAGAAGGTAGATAGGTGGGAAGAGAGGGAGCAAATACACACACTAGCCAACCAACAAACCAGGCAGACCACAGACTCCTCCACCCCTCCCCCCCTCCTCCCCCCTTCCCCTCACCCCTTCGTAGACCCAAAAACCCGCAGACGAGACGAACAGAATCCCATCACGTCCTGCCCTGCCAATGCTCAGAAGTCGGGCGGAGTCAATAGCTCCCGCGAGAACTGTGCACCAACTATTCCACGGCTTAAAGGGCGGGGATGTTGCGGCGCTCGGCTGGAGGGGAGGAAGGAGGGGAAGAAGAGGAGGGAGGGAGGGAGAAAGGATGTAGAGGACGACGGGAAGGCATGTGTAGACTATAGACAGTGGGTGAGGGAGTTGCAAGGTTTGGTGGAGGTTGACTGAGGTAGGACGAAGTGCGTTGGAGGAAGGAAGGGGAGAGAAAAGGGTGAGGAAGGAAGGAAGGTACACATATGGGAGACGTGCATGTGTATGAGAGGCTGGGAAGGTGTGTGACTCTGGGAGAAAGTGATGATGGTTATGGAAAATACGGAATTGACTGAGGTAAGACTTAGTGAGTTGGACAAATGAAGGGGAGAGCAAATGGTGAGGAAGCAGGGAACACACGTGGGGAAGGTGTGTGAGTCTGGTTGAAAGGAATTAACTGTAGATGGCTAAGAAAAAATACAAACTTGGAAGAGGTGTGTTGGGGGTATAATGAGATATGAAGATTTCTTTCCCTGCCCTTACATCCAATTCCCTCCATTCGCTTCTCATTTACCTATCTTTTTGCAGCCCTTTCCCCCTACTTTTTCACTACCCTCCCCTTCCTATTTCACCCCTTCTTGTTTCGCTACTCTCTCCATTGTCTTCTCATTCCATCTCTTCCCTTCCACTTCCCTGACCTTCCCATCCTCTCCTCTCCCTTCCCGTCACTTAACATCCCTTCCTTTCCTTTCCCTTCTCTTTTCATTCCCTTCCTTCCCTTGTCATCACTTCCCTTTACTCTTCCCACCCACTCCCCTTCCTTCCGCTCCCTTCTCTTTTCATTCCCTCCCTTCCCTTTTCATCACTTCCTTCCTGTCCATTCCTTTCTCCCATATGCCTACTCATCCCACCACCTCCCCGTCCTTCCGTTCCCTTCCCCTTCTTTCTCATCCTTGTCCCTTCTCTCAGCCGCAGGTCATAGAGGTCGTCAGGGGGGTCAGGTCACGTGCCTTCCGCTACTATAACAAACTGGCGGAGACGTGCACGAAGCGGAATTAAACGCGCGTCGCCAGAGTTGTACTGCGACGTGAGGTTGAGGTGAGAAGACGCGTGTGTGTGTGTGTGTGTGTGTGTGTGTGTGTGTGTGTGTGTGTGTGTGTGTGTGCTTATGACTCACTTCAACGTATAAAATTAATCGTTTGGACATTCTTAAATCCATCAAACACAAAAATAATAGAAAAATGATGATAAAAAGCAAAACAGTCTCAAAAATAGAAATAAAATAAGTCAAAATAAAGAATGATAGGACAGATGATGGATACGGGACAAAGAGAAGGAAAATGAAGGGACTAGAACTATACAGCGAATCATCATCAATCAAGGGGAGTCAGCACTGAAAGGGGGGAGGGGGGAGGGTGCCTGCTTCGTGTGTGGGGGGACTGAGGTGGGGAGGGCGGGGTTTACGGGGGAGAGGCTGGTTAGAGGGGGGCGAGGAGAGCTTCACTGCATCACCCACACTTTTCAACTCTATTCACAAGCGTTCGTCCCACCAAGCCTCCACGTCAGACTCTCAGGTTATTGTTTCTCTATTACGATGAAGTTAGAGAGTGCAGGAGCTAAAAGGCTAAAGAAGGGTAAAAAGGATAAATAGATACACTAAAAACAGGACATACGTTTTAGGAGCAGTGAGTAGCGGGCTTTTTTTTTATATTTGTTTCTTTTTTTTATGCCCTTGAACTGACTCCTTTGATGTAAAAAAAAAAATGAGAAAGCAAAAACAGTGTCCAGAAAGTGTTATGATGATTGTTGGAGCACGAGCTTTGTGGATGTCCCCCTCGTCTTTTCGCAGGGGACATTCAACTCAGCAACCGTTCAATTAGCAAGTAGCAATATTTCAAAAGTTAGTTCGTACGACCAACATCATCCTCTTCACATCAAGCTTGAGATGACTGCCTAACTAACTAACTGACTGCCTAACTAACTAACTGACTGACTGACTAACTAACTTTTGGCTAATGGGCTGAACTTACTTGCAGACGGCCTCAGGAAAAGACAAACTAACCACTTAAAAGTAATAGTTTAGATTACTTGTTACAATATACTTGCTACCCATTCTCGTCCATTTCAAAACTAAAGATGTTGTCCTAATCTACATAAAACTAAAGAAATTACTCTAAGCTATACAAAACTAAAAGACGTTATTCAAAGCTAAACAAAATTAGAAGATATCCTAATCCAATAAAAACTAAAGACGATTATTCTGCTCTACTTCATCTTAAACTGCCCGAGGAGGAGAAAACCCAGAATCCGGTGAGACAATGGTACCGGTAAGATGATAACACTTTCCCCTACCTTACCTACAAGAAACAACAGGTAAAATAGGTGAATTATTTCCCAGGTATATCAATTACGTTTTTCTCCCCCGTTTTCCCTCGTCTGCTAGGCCTTCCCTCCCTCTCTTATGCCTCCATTGTGCTCGCTTTTGTTTCAGCTTTTGTCTCCTTTTTCTCCTTTTGTGTCACGTCCGTCATAGAGCCTCCTCCTCCTCCTCCTCCTCCTCCCCCTCCCCCTCCTCCTCCTCCTCCTTCGACTTCTCTCCCTCCTCTTCTTTTTCCAGCTCCATTTCTCCTCCTCCTCCTCTACCTTCTCCTTCATTTCCATCTCATCCAACTCTATATCTCCTGCAGGTTCTCCTCCTCCTCTTCCTCCTCCTCCTCCTATATATCCATCTCACCCAACTCCATTTCTACTCCTCCTTTTCCTTCCCACTTTTCTTCGTATTCCTCTTCCTCCTCCTCCTCCTCTTTCTCTCCCATCTCTTCCTCCTCTTTCTCATCCTCCTCCTCTTCCTCCTCCTCTTCCTCCTCCTCCTCCTCTACCACCACAATCACCACCCCCACACGCACAACCTCCCCAGCCTCATCCTTTTTTCCCCCTCTACACCACCTCCTCTTTCTCCATCACTCTTGCCGATGCCAACAACAGACAGACACAGACAGATAGGAAAACAGACAAAAGGGTAAAACTCCAAATAAAATAAAAAGTCACACAATAAAATAACACAAATAGAACAGATAAATATACTTCGAACAACAAGAGTTAGAACAAAAACAACAACAATAACAACTCATTAATCAACAAATAATAACGAGTCGGAAAAAGGAAAAACCTGCTGCAAAGGAAGGAGGAGGAGGAGGAGGAAGAGGGGAAACCTGAATGTATAGGGAAGAGGGATGGAAGACAGACAGGACAGGAGGTGAGGGGAGGGGAAACGAAGGGCAGAAGAAGAAGAGGAGGAGGGAGAGGAGAAGAGAGGGGCGATAGGAAATGGAAGGCGGTGGGGGAAAGGGAAGGGAAAGGGGAAGGAAGGAAGGAAGGGAGGGAGGGAGGAAGAGAGATGGAGGGAGGAATAAGTCACATTCGGTGATAAATGACACGACTCGCATTTGTCTTGTGTTGCCGGGAGAGACAATGGAGGAAAGAGGGGAAGGGGGATGGGGAGGAGAGAGGAAATGGAGGGAGAGGAGGGTAAGGGAGGCGAGGCTGGGTAAGTGGAGGGGAGGGAAGGAATGAAGAATGAGAACGGAAGGGATGGTGAAAGAAAGGGTTGGCGAATGAGAGAGAGAGAGAGAGAGAGAGAGAGAGAGAGAGAGAGAGAGAGAGAGAGAGAGAGAGAGAGAGAGAATGCAGTGGCGATATGGCGGACAGAGGAAGGAAGGGAGAGAAAGAGCGTGTGGGAAGCAGAGGGAAATAGATGGAGATAAAAAAAAATGAATGGAGTAAAAAAAGAGAGAGAGAGAGAGAGAGAGAGAGAGAGAGAGAGAGAGAGAGAGAGAGAGAGAGAGAGAGAGAGAGAGAGAGAGAGAGAGAGAGAGAGAGAGAGAGAGAGAGAGAGAGAGAGAGAGAGAGAGAGAGAGAGAGAGAGAGAGACAGAGAGAGAGAGAGAGAGAGAAACACAGAGACAGAGAGAGAGAGCGGGATTGTACCATCAGTCAAGAGAGAGAGAGAGAGAGAGAGAGAGAGAGAGAGAGAGAGAGAGAGAGAGAGAGAGAGAGAGAGAGAGAGAGAGAGAGAGAGAGAGAGAGAGAGAGAGAGAGAGAGAGAGAGAGAGAGAGAGAGAGAGAGAGAGAGAGAGAGAGAGAGAGAGAGAGTAAAGACAGACAGACACAAACAGACAGGCAGGCAGACGTATAGATAAATAGTCAGGGAGCAAACAAGCGAACACACACACACACACACACACACACACACACACACACACACACACACACACACACACACACACACACACACACACACACACACACACACACACACACACACACACACACACACACACACACACACACACACACACACACACACACACACACACACACACACACACACACACACACACACACACACACACACACACACACACACACACACACACACACACACACACACACACACACACACACACACACACACACACACACACACACACACACACACACACACACACACACACACACACACACACACACACACACACACACACACACACACACACACACACACACACACACACACACACACACACACACACACACACACACACACACACACACACACACACACACACACACACACACACACACACACACACACACACACACACACACACACTCTCTCTCTCTCTCTCTCTCTCTCTCTCTCTCTCTCTCTCTCTCTCTCTCTCTCTCTCTCTCTCTCTCTCTCTCTCTCTCTCTCTCTCTCTCTCTCTCTCTCTCTCTTATCTACCAATCTATTTATGAACTATCTATATCTATATCTATCTACCTATCTATTTATCTATCTCAAAACGTATACTTTTACCTCAGTCTTGTTTACTAATCCTCGTTGTCTTAGTTGAGGTTAAAATAAAAGTGCCTGGTAGGTTAGGTCTATCTATCTATCTATCTATCTATGACTACTGCTGATGTTGTTTGTCTTAATCTTCCCAACGCAGCATCCTTCACGCTTAAGAGTACGTGGTCGAGAGAGTGTGTCCCAATTACCTGCGCTACGTACTCCGCGCGCACGTTCACCTCATAGCCTCTTATCACCTTTGTCAGCATTACCTGTTCCCGTATTATGACGGATGAAGGGCCGTGGCGAAGGGCGAGGAAAGAACAAAGGTGCGGGGAGGAGGAGGGAAGGTGAGAGAAGGGAGAAAATAGGGGAAGGAGATGAGCGCGTTATGCAAGGACTGAGCAGCGCGTATGAATGAAACTAATGAAGGAAGGAAAGGAAACATAGAGGAAAGTAATGAGGTAACTGAGGTGGCTTTCGTTTTATTGTTAGAATGAAACCTGCTTGAGAGGTTTTTATTCCTTTTCGTCCATGTATAGTAGGAAAGAAAAGTAAGTAAAAATAAGTAAAGGATAAGTAAAAATAAGTAGAGGATAAGTAAAAATTAATAAGAAAGTAAAAATATGTACAAAAGTAGAAAAAATAATGAGTAACGAAAATGGTAAGGAAAAGTGGGGAAGTGAAAATAAGGGCTGAGGAAAAAAACAAAGAAAAATGGAATGTGGAAGTTGGAAAAAGCGATAAACACTAAAATAACGACAAATAAAAAAAAAAACATAACATCCTTCAACTCCACTTTTCAGCACTCCTCCGCCAATCCAATCCTTTACCTGCGAGACGCAAGAGCCAATTATCTTGATCTTCCTCGCCCGACTCCCGCCGACTAATCAGTTCCCCCACCTGAGAAAAGTGAGCCAATCTCTTTTTAGCGCCTCTCCGGGGCGTGAGAGCCAATCAAATTTACGTCACCTTAAGAAAAATGGGAAAACAATGAGGAAGTGATAGCGACTGGATTTTACACCTTATATTACGAATCACTGAAATGCAATAAATGGTGATATGGTGAAGAGCTATGAGATTTACATTTTCACTTATTATTATTATCATTATTACCGCAACCATGATTGACGTCCTCTTCAAAAATGGGAAAACAATGAGGAAGCGATAGCGACTGGATTTTACACCTTATAATCCGAGTCACTGAAATGCAATAAATGTTGATATGGTGGAGAGTTATAAGGTTTGTATTTTCATTTTTTTATCATTATTAATATTACTGTAACCATGAATAACGTTGCAATTGAAGATGTAATAGCGACAGGATTTTTCAGCTCATATTCCGGGTCACTGAAATGCAATAAATGGTGACGGTGAATAATTATGAAGCTTATATTTCTATTTTTTATTGTTGTTAGTATTACTGTGACCATGATCTACGTCCTCTTAAGAAATGGAAAAGCAATGAAGTAGTGATAGTGACTGGATTTTTTCACGTCACTTCACATTGGATTGTCACTGTAACGCTGTAAATATTGATGGGGAAGGATTATGATTTATATTTTTATCTTTATTATTATTGTTACTGCTACCATGATTTTATTTGTTTGTTTACTTTTTTCATTTCTATTTATTTACTTATTCATATATTTATCTTTTACTGCCTACTTAACATATTTTTTTACTCTTTTGTTTATTATTTTCCTGCATCGGTGATTTGTTTTTATTTACTATTATTTTTATGCATTATCGTTGTTACTGTTACTATGATTTCATTTATATATTATTTTTTTCATTTTTTTCTTTGTTTATTTATGTACGGTATTGATGTATTACCTTCTTATCATATAAATTTACTCTTATCAATTTATTTATCATTTTTTTTTGTATTATCACTACTATTATTGTTACCATGATTATCTTTTTTTTATCTACTCTTTTCATTTACTTTTTTTTTCAACAATTCATCTTTTTCTACCTACTTAGCTTTTTTTCTTTATTCCTGTTTTTTTTTCTTTACTTTTTTTTCCAAACCGGCTCATTCCCGCCACGCCGTTTAGTCCCGCGTTTTGATTGGTGGCGCGACGCTGATGAGGCGAAGGTGATTGGCGGAGAGGCCGTGCGGAGGCGAAGCGGCGGCCAATGAAAGCAGTTCTTCTTTTAGATAAACCTCCACTCCTCCGCCCCCTCTTGCCCTCCCCCTCCCCCGTCATATGTGTGTGTGTGTGTGTGTGTGTGTGTGTGTGAACAGCTCGTTTATATATTCATACATACATCATACATACTTTTTTTTTTTTTTTTTTTTACGTTGTGGCCTATTGCGCCGGTAGGCTTCTTCCCGGTGGATCCTGATGGTCGGTCAAAGCTCCCCCCCGGATGGTCCAGGCGAGTGCGTTCGTTCAGGCTGCGAGAGTCGCCATATTGGCATATCTTCTGCGCCTCGCTCTGCCTCCAGAATCCTCATTCTCTATCCGGGTTGATATGTGGTCTTCTGGACAGCATGTGGGTGTGTTTAAGCCACTCTGAACGCGCCGTCTTGCTATCCATTCAGCCACCGCCTACCTTGCACACATGCGTACATACATAATGATATAGAAGCACTTCAGTAAAAAGAAAGATAAATTAAAAGAGAAGTAAGAAGAGAAAGAAAGAAAGGAAGTAAAGAAGAAAGAATAGAGATTAAGCGCCAATAAAACAAGAGTGGAAAAAAAATTAAACCAAACGGAGAAAAACGTGTACAAACAAACAATACACCAAAAAAGATTAAAACTGAAGAGAAAAGAAATGAAAGGAGCAACGATACGGGAAAGTGGAAAAGATCAAAAAAAGAAAAGACTGCGAAACGGATCATCAAGGAAGGAGAAAACTTAGTAAATTCGGGAGGACTAAAAAGTTACACGGACAAAGGAAAGGAATTACTTGTGTGAGGCCGAGAGTTTTTCCCTCTTGTCGGGGGTGGTGTGGTGGTGGTGGTGGTGGTTGTTCTTGTTGTCGTTGTTGTTGTTGTTGTTGTTGTTGTTGTTGTTGTTGTTATTGTTGCTGTTGCTGTTGTGGGGGATGGTTTTATGGTTGATTGTGTTGTTGCTCTTGTTGTTGTTATTGTTGTTTGTGGTGGTGGTGGTGGTGGTGTTATGGCTGTTTGTGTTATTGTTGTTATTGTTCTTATTGCAGGTACTGGTGGTGTTGGTATTGTTTGTGGTGATGGTGGTGGTGTTATGACTCTTTGTGCTATTGCTCTTGTTGTTCTTATTGCTGGTATTGGTGGAGGTGATGGTGTTGCTGGTGGAGGTGATGGTGTTGCTGGTGGCGGTGGTGGTGATGGTAATGTTGGTCGAGAAATGGAAAGAGAAAAAGGTAGAACCAAAATATCCACGAATTCCCTCAATATTTTTTTTCGCTTTCGCTACTTTACACTATCGACAAAAAAATACTTATATGTACCTAGAGATTTACGTTAAAAACATTGATGAAACGAATCCGGACCAAAAAAATGAAGCAAGTATAGAAAATATTACTTTAAAGAGTGAGAAAATTCTATAACGCGAATACCCTTAAAAGAACGTCAGACAGAGAGACAAAAGGATAAAAGAACAGAGATCACGGAGTCAGAGGAACGAGTTGAGGAGGAGGAGGAGGAGGGAGAGAAAATCCACACATAAAAAACAGAGAAGAAACGAATAGAAAAAAGGAGGGTGGGAGAAAGAAAAAATAGTAAAAGAATTAGAAAAAAGAAGGACGAGAGAAAGAAATTATAAAAAGTGAAATACAAAGCGAAGAAATGTGTATGGAACAGGAATTGTGAGCATGGGGAGGACAAGAGGGAGAGGAAATGAAAAAAAATGAGAGAAAAAACAACCGGGAAAAGGGTGTAAGTTGGAAAAAGGAGAGAAACACAAAAATAATGATGAATAAAATGTGATAAAAACTGTAAAAAAAAGGATAGTAGGCAAGACAGTGATGGGACAAAAACAAAAGCAAAACAATAGTGAAAAACAGAGGAAGAGAATAACGATAATAAAAATGGATACGCAAGAAGATAGAATGAAACGAAGAAAGAAAAAGAAAGAAAAGAATGAATAAAGAAAAATGGAAAAGTAGTTACTCCGAATTTGTAATAGAAAAACGAAAGAAAAATGAAGACAACGAGAACAATCAAAAGAAGAATATGACAAACAAAATGAACTAAGTGAAACAAGACTAATAAAACAACAACAACGAATAAACAATGTAAAACTGACAAAAGAAAAGCAGACGCACGAAAAATAATTAGAAAAAAGATAAAAAAGAGTAAGAGTTAAATTGAAATAGATGAAAAGAGAAGGAACAAAACAAAAGATAAAATTGAAATTACTGACAGTGAAAAAAGAGGAAGAGAATAAGGAATAAAAGGAGAGAGAGAGAGAGAGAATGAAGAGAGAGAGAGAGAGAGAGAGAGAGAGAGAGAGAGAGAGAACAAGGGAGAGAGAGAGAGAGAGAGAGAGAAGAGAGAGAGGAGAGAGAGAGAGAGAGAGAGAGAGAGAGAGAGAGAGAGAGAGAGAGAGAGAGAGAGAGAGAGAGAGAGAGAGAGAGAGAGAGAGAGAGAGAGAGAGAGAGAGAGAGAGAGAGAGAGAGAGAGAGAGAGAGAGAGAGAGAGAGAGAGAGAGAGAGAGAGAGAGAGAGAGAGAGAGAGAGAGAGAATAAACGGTGTGTGACTCCTTTCATCATTCTCCATCTGTCTATTTATCTATCTATCTCTATCTATGTCTGTCTCTATATCTGTCTCCATTTCGACATGTGACAGAGAAACTTTACATAATCCTTCCTCCCTTTTATCCATCCTTCTCTCCGTCTCTCAATCCCTTCTGTCACTCCAAGCTCTTTCTCCCTGCCTCTCTCTCTCCTTCCCTTTCCCCCTGTCTCCCTCCTATCCGTCTTCCCATTTTAATAATCCCAGATAGCAGCATCCCTCTCTTCTTCCCTCCCTTTCCTCCATCAATGCTGTTTTCTTTTTCTCCCTACCTTCCCCTTCGGTCTCTCTACCTCTTTCGTCTATCTTATCTGCTTCTCTATCCCAGCTTACGTCTACGACCTCTACGTCTACCTCCCTCTTCTTCCAGTCTCCTCCACTCAGTTTCTCTAGCCCTCCCTCTGTCCCTCCCTCCCTCCCTATCTTCCTTCTCTCCCTCCACCCCTTCCTTCTTCCCTGAATCCCTTCGTTTTTTCACCGTGTTTACGAGTACCACATGACTTCTCTCCCCCACCCTCTCCCTCTCTCTCTCTCTCTCTCTCTCTCTCTCTCTCTCTCTCTCTCTTACTCTCTTGCCAGCTATCCCTGTCTCCATTCGTATTTACCTCTCCTTTCGCTCTCTCTCGCTATCTTGCCACACCCTTCCCCTCACCCCGCCTCACCCCTTCCCCCCCCACCTCCACCCCTTTCCCCACACCTGCCCCAGCCCACACCTGCACTCGAGGATCGCTAATGCCGACACAAATCCGAAGTGATGGTGATGATGGGGCATAAAGACAGTTTCCAAGGGGTTGACTACATGCCATCTGCGAGAAAATGCTTTGGAAAATTGAGGGAAAGTAGGAAAAAGCCCTTAAAAAGAAATTGGCCGGCAGAGTCATCTTGCTGTGAGGAGGAGGAGGAAAAGGGGAGGAGAAGGGGAGGAGAGGAGGGAGGCTGGAGAAGAAGAGGCAAGAATGAAGGGTAGGAGGGAAGGGAGAGGGGTAAGAGTTGGAGGAGGAGGATGAAGAGGAGAGAGAGAGCAGGAGGAGGAATAAAGGGAGTTGGAGGAGGAAGAATAAAAGATTGTGGGACATGACGCTTGTGTGAAAGGGAATGAAAAGAAAGGAGGTGGAGGAGAAAGAGGGGAAGGAGGTGGTGGAGGACGAGGGGGACGAGGAGGGGAGAGGGGGGGTAGGAGAAGGGACGCAGTGAAAAGGACGTCGGTGGTGAGGAAATCACTATTGATGGTCGAGAGGGTTGTGTTGTGTTGTGTTGTGTTGTTCGCTCAAAAGATGATGATGGCGATGATGACGACGATAGCGAAATAAAGAATAGAATAATAGCAATAATGAAAATGATAAAGCAACAATAACAACTACTACTACTACTACTACTGCTACTACTACTACTACTACTACTACTACTTTCAGTAATACTACAAGATAAAGAAAGAAGAGCAGGAGCAAGAATGTCAGATCTAGAGCCAAGCCCAAGAACAAAATATAGATGTGAAATTTCATAGTGAAGATATTTAGGAAAAAGAATTTTAAATCGCATTACGAGCTTACTTTCCTGCATGTACACACACACACACACACACACACACACACACACACACACACACACACACACACACACACACACACACACACACACACACACACACACACACACACACACACACACACACACAAGACACCGACACACACACACACACACACACACACACACACACACACACACACACACACACACACACACACACACACACACACACACAAGACACCGACACACACACACACACACACACACACACACA
>NC_066545.1:8094070-8109070 GCF_024679095.1 Eriocheir sinensis | reverse complement strand
ATAAAAAGACAGACACGGAGAAAGACCAAAAGGCAGAAAGATACCGACAGACACACAAAGCGAGAGGGAGAGAGAGAGAGACAGCAAGCCAGACAGAGAGAAATACAAAAAAAATACCTTAAAAAAGAAAATTGAAAAAACAAGTTTGATACCCAATTCTGGTCGCCAATTTGCCAGTCTATCAAAAAATGACACAGTCTGCCTTTGACTCATTAGCGACCCTCAAATTGGTGGTGGCGGTGGTGGTGATGGTGGTGGTGGTGGGGTTGGTGGTGATGATGATGGTGGTGGTGATGTTAATGTTAGTGGTATTGGTGATGCTGATAGTGGTGATGGTGACGGTGGTGGTGATGGTGGTGGTGGTGGTGGTGGTGACGATGGTGTTGCTGGGGTGGTGGTGGTGATGGTAGTGATGTACTGACGCTCCGTTTTCTGTTTGTATTAGTTTTCTTTTGTTTTTCTCTGATTCTGGTTTTATTTTTTAAGAAGTCAGTATTGTGTGTGTGTGTGCGTGTGCGTGTGCGTGTGTGTGTGTGTGTGTGTGTGTAATACAACGCACACACACACAAAAAAAACAAGACAAGCATTCAGCCATTACCAGCCACTGTCGGTATTCCATTGCAGTGAAACGCAACGCGGCATCGTATTCCAGTTATGTGCCCGACTGATGATGATGATGACGATGATAGTGATGATAATGATAAGACGAGACGGTGACGAAACAAACCAGTGCGCGTGAGTGAGAGAGGAGAAGACAAGAGAGGAGAGGATAAATAACGCTGGAGAATCGAAGTGAATGAGAAATATGAGAAGGCAGAAAGAACGTTGACAAAGGAAGGGAATGAGGAGGAAAGAATGATGATGCTAATGATGATGACGACACAAACAAAAATAAGAAAAAGAAAGAAACAACAGCACCAACAATGACAGCGAAATGAAAAAGACACACTGATGAAAATAAAAACATCAGTAAAACAAACATAAAAAGGAAAAATAATAACAGCAACAACAATTAGAGCAACATAAAATGACAATAATAATATCAACAACAGTAATTATATAACTTCTTTCGCCTGTTCCCGTTATTCCCTAATTAACTATGAAAGCAAACACAGGGACATCGTATTATTCTTTCATTTCTCTTCCTACTTATTTCTTACGTGTTAGCCTGTCAGTTCCCAGACTCCTCAGCCATTAGCCATTACAAAGAGCGGCTGATCTACTTAAAAATTGTTATTGTGATACGAAAACCGTTTCCTTCTATTACTCTTTCCAGTCTTTCTTTCGCTTTTATTTTCCTCTTTCTCTTCCTCTTTCTCTTCC
The DNA here is from genome assembly GCF_024679095.1 of Eriocheir sinensis. Taxonomy (NCBI): domain Eukaryota; kingdom Metazoa; phylum Arthropoda; class Malacostraca; order Decapoda; family Varunidae; genus Eriocheir; species Eriocheir sinensis. The sequence continues at coordinate 8,107,747 of NC_066545.1, read as the reverse complement.
TCTTTCTCTTCCTCTTTCAAGACGAGACAAAGCAGCCTTCATACTTTCTTCAACGCTGTTCTTGTCCACAAATGGGGAAGAGAGAGAGAGAGAGAGAGAGAGAGAGAGAGAGAGAGAGAGAGAGAGAGAGAGAGAGAGAGAGAGAGAGAGAGAGAGAGAGAGAGAGAGAGAATTACATAGAATTACATAGAAATTCAGACCACACAGACCCCATGGTCCAGACTAGGTGGTCTGTCCTTAAATCTAAGTGAATCTACACTAATCAGATGGTTCCAAAACGTTGCTCTTCTACTCTAGTTAATATTAAATTCAAAGAAGTGACGGTCGAGGTTGTTTTTAAAGGAGTCAATCGTGTTACATTGGACCACTGACGATGGGAGCTTATTCCATTCTCGCACTACAACGTTGGTGAAAAAAAATTTGGTGCAGTCTGAATTTACTTGTCTACATTTGAGTTTTATGCCATTGTTCCTCGTTCGCAAAGCGTCAGCGATCATAAACAATTTTGTTCTGTCTACATTCGTGAAACCATTAAGTATTTTAATACATTCGATCAGTTTTCCTCGGAGGCGACGTTTCTCAAGAGAGAACATGTTAAGGGTGGAAAGCCTTTCTTCGTAGGATTTGTTGCGCAAGGAAGGGATCATTTTTGTTGCCCGATGCTGAACACCTTTTAATTTAGCAATGTCCTTTGCATGGTGAGGAGACCAAAACTGTACCGCATATTCCAAGTGGGGTCTGACTAAACTATTGTAGAGCGGAAGTATTACATCTTTATTCTTGAATAAAAAGTTTCTTTTAATGAAGCCCAACATTCTGTTCGCTTTATTTGCTGCATCGATGCATTGATGTGAGAATTTGTGGTTTGACGCGATTTTGACCCCCAGGTCCTTAACGCATTGAACGCTTGTGAGTTTAACGCTGCGGATTTCGTAATCGAACTTCTTATTTCTTGTTCCAACTTGAAGGACCTGGCACTTGTCTACGTTAAAGGGCATCTCCCATCTATCCGACCAAGCTGAAATTTTGTGCAAATCCTCTTGGAGGCTTTGCCTGTCTTCGTCAGTGAGAACCGAGTTACCAATCTTTGTGTCGTCTGCAAATTTACTAATGCGATTATTGAGTCCAACATCCATGTCGTTGATGTAAATAATGAAGAGAGAGAGAGAGAGAGAGAGAGAGAGAGTGAGGTTGGTTCAATGCTCTCAAAGTCACAAAGCTTCCTCCTCCTCCTCCATCTCCTCCTTTCTCTCTCTCTCTCTCTCTCTCTCTCTCATCTTTATCTCACTTTAACTCTTCACTTCTTCCCTTTCTTTTCTTTTGAACTAATTTCTTTCGCCTCTTCTTATATTATTTTTCTACCTTCGTCTTTTCCTTCCCATCTCTTCTATTTACTCTTTCCTCTCTCACTAATTTTCATCTTTTTCTCGCCGTATTCAGCTTCTTCCCCGTGCCGTTAATAATCACTTTCTCACCTACATTTTTTTTTTCATTTCTTTAACGATTATTCTTTTTTTCTTCATTTTTTCTTCATCTTCTTATTCCATTTAATTCTTCCTCATATTCTTATTTCTCAATTTTTTTATGTTCTTACTCTTTTTGTTTTCTTCCTTCTATTTCTTCTCCTCCTCCTCCTCCTCCTCCTCCTCCTCCTCCTCCTCCTCCTCCTCCTCCTCCTTCTCTTCCTCCTCCTCCAGTCGTCTTCGCAGCGGAAGTGTAATTACTAACGACAATGCCATTACATATTTAAGATAATGACAGCACCTTTTTTTTAATAATCCATGAAGACGAGAAACAGTAATAGAAATAAACCTTATGTCTCTCTCTTAGGTAATAATTGTTCTTGTACGTGACACACACGCACACGCACACACACACACACACACACACACACACACACACACACACACACACATTCTTCCTTGGGTGACAATTAAACCCTCTCGACATCGACCTTTCCTTCAGCCTCTTGTTTGGAAGGGAGAGAAGCGAGGGAGGGAGAGAGAGAGGGACGAAGGGAAGGAGGGAGGGAGAGATTGAGGGAAGGAGTAAGGGAGGGAGGGAGGGGGAGAGAGAAGCCACTACTCTACATAAGGAGACTCTTCTATCTTCTGTTCCTCCTCCTCCATCTCCTCCTCCTATTGCTACTCCTCTTTCCCCTTTTCCTTTTTTCCTCTTTCCAACTCATTCTACCGCTCACACTTCTCATTTTCCATCAACCTCCTCGTCCCTTCCTCCTCCTCCTCCTCCTCCTCCTCCTCCTCCTCCTCCCCTCCTCCTCCTCCTCCTCCTCCCTCCATTTCTAGGCAAACAAAGCGACGGCAAATAACACTCGAGAATATCTTTGTCTTCGTCGTCAGTGGTCGATAAAAAAGAGAAGCCTTTCCTCCCTCTCCCTCGTCCTCCGCCTCTTCCTCCTCCTCCTCCTCCTCCTCCTCCTCTTCCTCCTCCCCACTTCCTCCCCCTCCTCCTCTTCATCCGCACTTCTTCCTCCTTCAGGACATTTTTTTCTTATCCTCGAAACGGATGTGTGCCCTAAAACGCCTCTGCCTTCGAAGTTATCATTATTATTAGATTTTTTTATCATTATTACTTTTTTATCATTGTTACAAGTTTACTAGCATAATCTTTCTATCTATATATCTATGTATCTCTTTAGTCCACCTCGCGTATGTGCTTTTCTTTTTTTTCTATGCACTGAAATTCAATCTTCCCTATGTAACGAAAAACATGACGTAGAGATATATATAAAATAAAATGTAAGAAATATAAAAATACATGAAACAATAAAACCAACTCAAAAAAAATTATACACCATAGAGGAAATAAATTGATGCGCAGAAAATAAAGGAAAACGATAACACAAGCAAATAAGGTGAAATTACGGACATGAAGAAAACCAGAAGATACAAGACAAAAAAGAAAATAAATGCGAAAAAAGAGAACACGAGGGAAGATACAAAAATCACGCACAGAAAGAAGAATGCAACCAATATAGGAAAACAATACGAATACAAAAAAAAAAGGACCAAAAAATAACGAAAATAAAGGAACGAAAGTAGACAAAAACAAGAAATTAAAGAAAACTACGAAACCAATGGAAAAAAAATAGGACATCAAAAGGGAACGTCCGATAATCACTGCTGAAGAACATAAAAAAAGTGACGCTGAGAGGAGAGGGAAACACAGAAGTCGGTCAGTCAAGCTGCAGTCAAGAGGGCGGGAGAGAGAGAGAGAGAAAGAGGAAGAGAGAAAGAGAGGAGAAAGCAAAATGAATGAAAGGGAAGCCAGTACTCATAAACAGTGACTTCCGGCTGAGAGATATTCCCCTCCTCCTCCTCCTCCTCTTCCTCCTCCTCGTTGGAAAGGGTGGGAGAGGAGAGGGTCGTCAAGCAATTGTCAAGAGGGTAGCCAAGTGGTCTGAACATGGCCCCCTCTTCTCCCTTTTTTATATTGTTCTCTCTCTCTCTCTCTCTCTCTCACGCAAGAAAAAAGAAAACATGCAAAAAAAAAAAAAGGCAGAGATATAAAAGCTACAAAAATATCGACGCTACTGGTGAATCGTCGACTTTAGAAAAATCAACCAGCGTCAAAAAAGATTCTCTCTCTCTCTCTCAAAGAAAAAGAAAACATGCAAAAAAAAGGCAGAGATATAAAGCTACAAAAATATCGACGCTACTGGTGAATCGTCGACTTTAGAAAATCAACCAGCGTCAAAAGATTCTCTCTCTCTTCCTTCCTCTCCCCCTCTACCTTCCTCTCCCCCTCTTCCTTCCTTTCCCCCTCTTCCTACCTCTCCCCCTCTTCCTACCTCTCCCCCTCTTCCTTACTCTTCCCCTCTTCTTTACTCTCCCCCTCTGCTTTACTCTCCCCCTCTGTTTTACTTTCCCCCTCTTATTTCCTCTCCCTCTCTTCCTTACTCTCCCACTCTGTTTTACTCTCTCCCTCTTCCTTCCTCTCCCTCTCTTCCTTACTCTCCCCCTCTGTTTTACTCTCCCCCTCTTCCTTCCTCTCCCTCTCTTCATTACTCTCCCCCTCCCTGCCTACTTCTCTCCCTCCTTGCCTCCTTCCCTTCCCCCCTCCCGCCAGAAGCGCTTAATAAGGGTTAAACACCATCATTAGAGAATCATCTGATGTTAACGTCTCAATTACTTATTCATAAACATCGTGTACCTGAGTCTCGTTAAGGAGTCACATGATCAATTTGGCGCCGCGATACCCGAGATTTGAAGGTGACGCGATTTGGGGGAAGGAGTTTGTAAAGAGTTCCGTCGTTGTCGTTGTCGTCCTCCTGCTCCTCCTCCTCCTCCTCCTCCTCCTCCTCCTCCTCTTTTTTTTCGTTTTTAGTATTATTTTTCTTTTTCATTCTTTTTCATTCTCCTTTTCTTTCTCTTCTTCTTTGTCCTTCTTTGTTCTTCTTTCTCTTTTTCTTTCTGTCCTTCTTTCTCTTGCTCTTTCACACCTGTTTCTTTCTCTCATTCTTTCTCTTTCTTTCTCTCTTTCTCTTCCTCTTTCTTTTTCTCCATTTTCCTCTTCTTTTTCTCCTTCTTCCTCTTCCTCTTCTTCTTCTTCTTTTCCAGCTTCCTCTGCATCCTCGTCCTCCTCCTCCTCCTCCGCCTCCTCTTCTTCTTATTATTATTTTTTCGTTTCCTCTTCCCCCTCCCCCTCCTTCTCCTCCTCCTCTTCTTCCTTTTTCGTTTCCTTTTCCCCCTCCTTCCCCTCCTCCTCCTCCTCTTTTTTCTATATTTTCCTTTATTTCTCTCCTGTTTCATTCGTTTCGTTTTTTTTCATTTTCTTTGCTTGAATATATTTTTCCTTTCTTTTGTGTGTTTGTATATTCCTTTCCTTCTATCTTCCTGTCAAATTGGGAGAGAGAGAGAGAGAGAGAGAGAGAGAGAGAGAGAGAGAGAGAGAGAGACTGACTTTTTTTTATTAAGAAAACCAAAATACTAAAAGGTGACATTTACTACAACCTCGTTTTTTTAATTACCGCCGGAACTTTTATCAACCGAAAGTAAAAAAAAATAAATATCATAACATTTTTTCTGAGGTCTTATAAAAGTAAAATCCTGACATTATTTCACACACATATTTTAAGGAGGCAAGATTTCAAACGCTTCTTATTTATGTTTACGTGTGTTTGTAACTGTACGTATACCATATATGCTTCTTTCCACAACCTATATATATAACTTGCGAGTGAGTGGAGGGCGATGAAAACTTAAGGAAAGGGAAACACTTGGCAAAGGAAATATAAAGTGGAAAAATTAATTCAAGCAGTGAAAAAGAAAAAAAAAAAAACGAATGAAACAAGAGAGAAATAAAGGAAAATATAGAAAAAAAGAAGAGGAGGAGGAGGAGGGGGAAGAGGAAACGATAAAGGAAGAAGAGGAGGAGGAGGGGAAAGAGGAAACGATAAAGGAAGAAGAGGAGGAGGAGGAGTGGAATCTGCAGCTCAGCCATGCATGTGAAGACGTTGTTGTGTAAGAAAGCGGAAAGTGTTCATTTTAGAAGAAAAGGTTCAGACAGATATACAGATAAACAGATACAGACAGAAATACAAACCCAGATGCAAACAGAAACATACAGACATACATGCAAAAAGAAAGACAAAAAACACAAAAGACACAGACAGAGAGGAGAGAATATAACAAAAAACAAAACAAAAACGACACAAGAACAAGAAAATACTCACGTCACTCTTCGTCCTCCGTCCTCCATGTCTGTAAATAAAAGAAAATCCATTTAAACTAAAGAAAAATAACAATAACAAGAATATTCATAACACTACGAAGAGGAAGAGCAGCATATATAGAACAAGAAAAAACAAAACAAAAAAAACACTAAATAATGATAATGATGTAAAAAGAGAAAATGAAACTAAGTGGTCAACAGCAATAACAACACGAAGATAAAAAAAATGTATAAGATGAAAATAAGAACATGGCGTTAAAAATAAATTGCCAAATACTCGTAAAAGTGACAGGTGAACCCCGCTGCCATCACCTGCTTTACGACCAATCAACGACCACGATACTAAAAGGTGAGCGGCGACGACAGGTGACGCGGCCCACCTGCCATGTGTCACCTGTCCGCAATGAGTACGATGACCGCTCTCCCTCTCCCCCCTCCTTAAATCATTCCTAAGTTCCTTTTGTTGCTTTATCCCCATTTTACCTTCCACTTTTTATTCCTTCTTTCTGGTAACCCCTCTCCTCCCTCTCTTTCCCAATCCTTTCCCTTTCAAAACCCTTCTACGCCCTGCATTTGTTTTATCCACATTCTGCGTTTCATCTCCCTTTTCCTTTCTTATAACGATCTCTCTCCTCCCTTCCTCTCCCTATTTTTCCTTTCTTAGATTCCGCATATCCTCTTGCTCTCCTTCACGATCATCTGGAGTTAGGTTACCTCCCTCCTCACTTTTCTTCCTTCTGCTTTCCTCCCTTCCTTCCTTCACTTCACTATCGACGTCACTTCTACCCCCCCCCCCCCCCCAACGCTCCTTCCCTCGCTCACCTTTCCCTCAAATCCACGCACCATCATTTTTCACATCATCGCGTCATCCTGTTCCCAAAAGTCTAAATAAGGAACAAATCAGAGCAAAGCAAATTTCCAAAAATATCAACAAACTTAAAATTGGGCTTTTAGTAACACGATCTTGCCATCCATTCCAGTCGTTTCATATAACCTTACTTTTCAGCGCGTGGGAAGAGGCGTGGGAGGCTGCGGCAAGGTGTGGGCGGGCTAATACAGGTAAGCGGGAGCGTAAGGTCATTGATGGGCGTGGGAGAGAGTGCAAGGCGAGGGTAAAGGCAAAGGAGGCGTGTGTGTTATGCGTGCCGGGTCAACAAGCCATGAGGAGGGATAAAAGGGCATGGAAAGAGTGGAAAAAGTGGGTTAAGAGGAGTTAAGAAGTGAGGCGGGAGGTAAAGGAGGGAGCAGATTGTGTTCATTTTAGAAGAAAAGGCTCGGGAGGAGGTGCAAAAGGGCTTAAGGGATTATTATACCGACATACAGACAGAGAGACATAAACAGATACAGACAGATACAAACACAGATGCAGACAGAAAGATACAGACTGACACGTAGAAAGAAAGACAAAAAACAGAAAAAGGCACAGACACAGAGGAGAGAATATAACAAAATACAAACAAATCTATGCATAAATTATTACAACAACAATAAAACTACTAAAAACGGAGTAGGATGAAAACAAAAAACAAGTATAGATAAAAGAAGCTATAATAAACGACGCTGCATTCATAAAAGTAAATGAAGAACGAGAAACAAATTAAAACGACAACATGAAGAACAAAAAATAAAAAATAAAACTTTAAAAAGAAGGATGAGCGAGGGTCGACGAAACAAAATTAAATAGGTAGATTACACAAAAGGTGACGAGGTTAATGATGTAAACGTGTAAATATGATAATGTCCGAAGGGGATGAAGAAGGGGAGGAAGGGAGAGTGAAGGCAGGTTGGAGGGGACCAAAAAAAAAATAACCCTAAGAATAACATGTCTTTATTAGGTGGTGGAGGCGAGGCGTGTCGTACAAGAGGGATAAATACACACACACACACACACACACACACACACACACACACACACAGAGAGAGAGAGAGAGAGAGAGAGAGAGAGAGAGAGAGAGAGAGAGAGAGAGAGAGAGAGAGAGAGAGAGAGAGAGAGAGAGAGAAAAGCTAAAGTCCTGAGAGAAGGTTTGTTCATAATTAAAGCTCTCGCGACGTAACGAGTAAAAATAAAAAGAGAAAAGAGAAAATGCGCATAAAATCTCCGTTGTAATGAAGTTAGCTGGGAAAGTGACAGTGTGTGTGTGTGTGTGTGTGTGTGTGTGTGTGTGTGTGTGTGTGTGTGCGCGCGCGTATATCAAGGAGGAAATTGACCCGCTGTGAGGAATTAAGCTCCGTACCTGCGAGGGTGAAAAAGAGAATAAAAGGGAAAGAAGAGCACGTTGGAGCAAACACCACACCCGCCTGTAATGGTCATATTCTTAAACATTTTGGCGCCAAGGCACACATATTTGACAAGATTTTCGTAGATTGATTGATTATTTGAGCGTTCATCTTGGCGCCGCAACTGCTGGGTCATATGGCGCCGGAGTTTTCATAGAAGTTTTGGGTTTTTCCATTGGTAGTTTTAAGACCTCAGTGATAGTGACATTCTTCTGTACAATAACCCTAAAAAATCTTTTTTTTGCCATTTCTAATTATATGATGTGAGAGGCGGAAGCGTTTGAAAATACCAACATAAGAGTCTTGTGTTACTGAGAAATAATGTCGTTGGTAGATTCGCCCCGCATTTTTTTCTAACCTCTAACAAGAATTTTGAGCTAACACTACACACGTGGAACATTGCCGGTGTTGAGAATAAACTACAAGAACCAGAGAGACCGAACGTTGTCCTCGAATTTTACATTGAATGGATACTTGAGGCGAAAAAGCATTTAAACTTGAAAGTACTTGACCTCAGCGTTTACGGAGTATTTCCAGGAAAGGCCCGGCAGAGGAGTGGTGGGCAGAGGAGGAGTGGTGGGCAGATGAGTGATGGGCAGAGGAGGAGTGATGGACAGAGGAGGAGTGGTGGGCAGATGAGTGATGGGCAGAGGAGGAGTGATGGACAGAGGAGGAGTGGTGGGCAGATGAGTGGTGGAGTGGCGATGCTGGAGGACCCAACCAAGGAGTATAATATGGTTGCTACTTCTATTACTACTGCTGCTACCACTACTATTTATACTACTACTACTACTACTACTATTATTGCTGCTGCTGCTGCTACTACTGCTGCAACTGTTAACCACCACCACCATACCTTCATAGACGCGACCACCATCTAATGAAAGCTTTCCCAGATCATTTTTTTCAAACTCGCTCTTTCCTTTACTTCTGATGGTTTAAGTCTCGCGCGAGTTGTAAGGAGTCATAAAGGGATGCTCTCTCATTCTCTCCCATTCTCTCTCTCTCTCTCTCTCTCTCTCTCATGTCACGACAAAATGGACTTCAGCCTTTATTCTCCTTTCTTTATCATTCAGTTTTCTCCTCATCCTCCTCGTCCTCGTCCTAGTCCTCCTCCTCATCCTCCTCCTCCTCCTCTCCCTCTCCTCCGCCTCCTCCGTGTCATGGAAGGTGACAACTAACCAAGAATATTTCGTTTCCCTTTACGTCTCTCCATATTAAATTTATTCCGCCCCAAACCAGAGCGTTAGTGTGGATTTTTCAGCCCTAGATCATGTTGCAGTGTGTGTGTGTGTGTGGGTGGGTGGGGGGGAGAGAGAGAGAGAGAGAGAGAGAGAGAGAGAGAGAGAGAGAGAGAGAGAGAGAGAGAGAGAGAGAGAGAGAGAGAGACTTCCTAATGACCACAAAGCCATCAGTGTCAATGAGTTTGTAGAATTTATAATAATATTCTCATTATTCATATTATCTCCCTCCTTTCTCTCTCTCTCTCTCTCATTTTTCTTTCTGGTAATTGGTGTGATGGATGTTTGATGGAAGAGGAAACAGGAAGGGTGGGGGGTGGTGATGGTGATGATGGTGGTGGTGGTAGTGATGGTGGAGGTGATGGTGGTGGGTGTGAAGATTTATGATAATGGTGGTCTTTTTCAGTCAGTTTAATTATTTGTTCGTTAATTATCCAGACAGTCATTTATTCACTCAGTCACTTTGTCAACCAATCAGTAATTCTTCCAGTAAGTCAGTCATAAGCTTATTGGGTATTAGTTAGTCAGTCAGTTGGTCAATAAACTAACCACTCAGTCAGTCAGTCGCTTAGTCAGTCGGTTAGTCAGTCAGTTAATTTAGTAATCAGTAGTCAGGAGGTCAGCTGGAAGTCAATCAGTCAGTCAGTCAGTCAGTCAGTCAGTCAAATAATCAGTCAGCCAATCAGTCAGTCAGTCAGTCAGGAATTCAGTCAGTCCGTCAGTCAGTCAGGAAGTCAACCACTCAGAAAGTTAGTCTGTGAGCTTTGGGAATGTTTTCTTCATGGATATCCAGTAACTGTTTTTACTCTCCTTTTAATCTTTCCGCCTCCATTTTTCTTCATCCTTCCTCTTTCATTGCCTTCCTCCTCCTCCTCCTCCTCCTCCTCTTCCTCCTGCCACTCAAAATCCATTAATTATTTTTTAAGACCACCCTTACTCGTTTCCTTGTCCTTCTTTCCCTTCTCTTCTTTCGCCTTGCTTTCTTCTTTAAACTCTTTTTGTAGCACCTCTCTTTGTCGCCCCTTCTCCGCCTCAGTTCCTTCACCTTCTTTCTGCACCTTCTTTATCCTGCTCTCCTCCTCCGCCTTCTCCTCCCTCCTCCTCCTTCATCTTCTATTTTTCCATCAGTGTTTCTTAAAAGGACTTAAAAGAATCTGAAACTCCAAAGCCCACGCGATCAACATTCCCTTAAAATAAATTCCTCAAAGAAGGGAATTGGCGTCTCTTTCTTTTCCCCTCTTTTTCTCGTGCGCGTGGAGACAGTAATCTGTTTTCCCTCTCGTTTTTTCCCTCTCTCTCTCTCTCTCTCTCTCTCTCTCTCTCTCGCTCTCTTCCTGTTATTTCTTTCTTTCATGCCAAATGATTACACTGGCGTTCTTTACTTGTGTGTTTTATTTGAAGTGTGTGTGTGTGTGTGTGTGTGTGTGTGTGTGTGTGTGTGTGTGGGTGTGGGTGGGTGAGATTTGTAGATGGCTTCCGCGTTTCCTTTCATCATTCATCCCTTCACTTTTATTTACTTTTCATATTTCATCCGTCACTCTTCTGTCCCTGGAGAGCAAAAAAAAAAAAAAATGAAAAAGAATGAAAGTAGGAAGAGGAATAAACGCAGTAAACAAAACGTGAGGAAAAGTGAGAGAAGAAGGAAAAAGGGAAGGTATAATCACATAAGGAAAAGTGAAAGAAGAAAGAAAGAAGGAAGGAATAATCACATAAGGAAAAGTTAAAGAAGAAAGAAAGAAAAGAGGAAGAGATGTGAAGAAAAGCAAAAGTGAAAGAAGAAAGGAGAAAGGAATAATCACAAAGGGAAAAGTGAAAGAAGAAAGAAAAGAGAGAATGAGAAGAATGAGAAGAAATAAATGAAAAGAAAAGGAAAAGTGAAAAAAGAAGGAAAGGAGAAAGGAATAATCACATAAGGAAAAGTTGAAAAAGAAAGAAAAGAAGAAGGAATGAAAAGAAAAGGAAAAAGTGAAAGAAGAAAGAAAGAAGAAAGGAATAATCACATAAGGAAAAGTTGAAAAAGAAAGAAAAGAAGAAGGAATGAAATGAAAAGGAAAAAGTGAAAGAAGAAAGGAATAATCACATAAGGAAAAGTGAAAGAAAGAAAGCAAGAAGAAATAAGAACATAAGAAAAAATGAAAGAAGAAAGAAGGTAGTAATAAAAACACAAAGAAAAGTTAAAGAAGAAAGAAAGAAGGAAGGAATAAGAACAAAGGAGTCAACAAGCCTCTGGTAAGCCTACTCAAGGCAGTTTCTCGTTATACAGATCAGCTTTTGTCTTGAGGGAAAGAGTATTAATTAAAAGAGGGAAAGAAGGGGAAACGAAGTGAAAGAAACAATAGAAGAAGGGAAGGAAAGAAGGAAGGAAAGGAGGGAAGGAAGATAGAAAAGAAGAAAGGAAGGAAGGAACCCCCTTTACTCTACGTACTCGGATCCCCCTTATTCACCTCCTCACCCCTCGCTGACCACCCCTAAATCCACCATTCATTCCGTCACCCCCTTATCCCCCTATTACCCTTCCCCCTTATTCCCTCTTTCCCTTCACCCATCACTGGCATTACTTCCACGCTCCCTTCACCCATCACTAACCTTTACTCCCATTTCCCTTCACCCATCCTACTACCTCCACACCCCAACCCGAAGTACCCCCCCCCAGTCCCTCTTTCCCCTACCCCCCTTTCTCCCCTCCAAACCCATCACCAGCCCAGAAGAGAAGACCGTCAGTCCCTTATAAGCTTGTTGACAGACCGAGAACAGTAAATAAGACAAAAAAGATGGAGCAGTCGGTGGTCAGATTCTCTCTCTCTCTCTCTCTCTCTCTCTCTCTCTCTCTCTCTCTCTCTCTCTCTCTCTCTCTCTCTCGATTCCGGCCGCCCTAACGAGGACTGGTGGGTGAAGAAGGAAGAAAGGGAGAGAGGAAGGGAAGGAAGAAGGGAGGTGGGAAGGAAGGGAGAGAGGGAGGGAGAGAGGGAGAGAGAGAGAGGGAAGGACAGGGGGACGGAGGGAGATGAAAGAAGGGAGGAATGGAGTGAGGGAGGAGGGAGAAGGGAGGGAGGAGGGAAATGCGAGAAAGGGGATTAGTGATGAATGTGTACCAGGTCAGACAGAGAGAGAGAGAGAGAGAGAGAGAGAGAGAGAGAGAGAGAGAGAGAGAGAGAGAGAGAGAGAGAGAGAGAGAGAGAGAGAGACTTTCAGATGAAGAAGCAGGAAAGGAAAATGAATAGACCAAACAAAAAAGACAGGACGTTGAAGAAGGAGGAGGAGGAGGAGGAAGAAGAGGAAGATGAGGAAAAGGAGAAAGAGAGGGAAGAGGAAGAGGATGCGGAGGACAACGATGACAAGGAAAATAACATCAACGAAAACGAGGACAAGAACAACAAAGAATGAGAACAAGGAACACAGAAGCAAAACAAAAAAGACGAAAGAGATAAGAAAAAGAAAATCAGAATGGAGAGAAGAATAACGAGAAGAGAAGACGGAGGAGAATGAGAACCAGGAGAACGATTAACACACAACCATGATCAATGTTCTCTTGTTCTCCTTTCCATATCCATCTCTTCCACATGTCCTATTCCTCGTACTCCTCCTTCTACTCCTCTTCCATGGCCAACACGTCACAACAACAACAACAAACAACAACAGACGCAAAATCAAGCCCTGCCGAACCCCAGAACAAGCCCCCAGCCTTCAACAGCCTCCTCAGTGGTCCAAGATTCTGCGTTGATGTGGGCGGGGGCCGTCACCATACTCCGGAGAGGGCTGGCGCGGGTGTGAGGGGCGTGCGTTTGTGTGTGTGTGTGTGTCTGTCGCTGCGTCAGGAACTCGGGCCCACCACCACCACCTCCACCACCAGCGCCGCCAGACCCGCCGCCGCCGCACAACTCGGGCCAGTGTGCGAGCGGGAGTGGTCGTGGGTGGACGGGGTGTTGCACGATCGATCTCTGGCCTCAACGGCATTCCCTTCCCTCGTCGACGGTGCACAAGGATCGACTCCCACCTCTTTGGATTACTTGGTCTTCCCTCATCACCACCACCGGGAGTTTGGGTCATTCTCCTCACCACTACTGCAACAACAAACTCCTGACTGCAACTTTCGAGGCTACTACTGCTACTACTACTACGACCGCTACTACTACTATTGCCATCATCACCGTCATCATCTCCAGCCACAAGCAAGTAAATAAAGTATAATGCAATTGTGATGATGTAACTTTTCCTGTGCTCTGTTCTCCTCTTTTGGTCTACTCTCCTTGCCTTGATTTTGTTGTCCTTCGTCTTCCTCTTCCATCATCTGACTTCCTCTCCCTCTCTCTCTCTCTCTCCCTCTCCAGACTCCCTCCTCCTCCCCCTGCTCCTCCTCCTCGTCCTCTTCCCCTTCCTGTTTTCTCCTCCGTTTGAGCTCAAGATTGTTTGTGTTTCGTATCTCAGGTTATTTTCTTGCCTCTGTGTATTCTTCCACGTCTCAGTT
>NC_066545.1:8029070-8091570 GCF_024679095.1 Eriocheir sinensis | reverse complement strand
CTCCAAGGAAAGCTAAAATAATGACGCATATCCACAAGTAAATAAAAACAGAGATCGAAAGAAATGAGTAGCTAAGAAATTCCTAAACAGAAATAAATTACCGAATATAAGAAAAGATACATAACTAGTGAAAAAAAATATATGACAGTAACCGGATAACTACTAAACAGAGAATTGTCACCGAATAAGAACATAAGAACATAAAAACGTAAGGAGTCTGCAAGAGGCCGGTTGGCCTATACAAGGCAGCTCCTGTACACTCAACCCCACCTTACCTCACCATCCATGGCTTTATCTAACCTCTTCTTGAATGTATCTATGGTATTGGCACCCACAGCATGGCTCCCAAGCCTGTTCCATTCATCTACCACTCTATTGGTGAACCAATTCTTGCCTATGTCTTTGTTGAATCTGAATTTGTCTAACTTAAAACCATTGCCACGCGTCCTACCTGGCATTGAGCCCTAGGATGGAGGTCAGCGCTCACTAGGACTCCTAAGTCTCTCTCACGCCCAGACCTGCTTAGAGGAGTGTCATTTAAGGAGTAATTGTGTAAGGGGTTATTCCTACCTACACTCAAAATGCTACACTTCCTGACATTGAATTCCATCTGCCACTTCCTCGCCCAATCATATAGTCTGTCAAGCTCATCCTGGAGAACGGTAGCGTCCCTGTCTGATTGGATTACTCTACCGATCTTGGCATCATCTGCGAACCTACTGACATCACTACTAATTCCTGTGTCCAAGTCATTGATGTAAATAATAAAAAGCAGAGGACCCAGCACCGACCCTTGTGGGACTCCACTCGTAACACTGCCCCATTCAGATTTTTTACCATTGATTTGCACTCTCTGCTTCCTACCACTAAGCCACGCCCTGATCCAGTTCAAAACTTTCCCATCTACGCCGTGAGCCTGTAATTTTAGTAATAGCCGGTGATGAGGAACTTTGTCGAACGCTTTACTGAAATCTAAATATAATATGTCATAGTTTTCATCTCTGTCAACCGCCTCGATCACTTTAGTGTAGAAGGACAACAGATTAGTAAGGCAAGACCTGCCCTTTGTGAACCCATACTGTGAATCATGAATTAAACTATGCTTCTCTAGATGGTCCCGAATGCTCCCGGCTATAACTGACTCCAACATCTTTCCAACAACTGATGTTAAGAAAAAATATATGAAGATATGAAGAAAAACATAACTCCTCCAAGATAAGTGAAGATAATTAGATATTTCGACAACGGGCCTTCATTTTTTTCTTTGTTTTTGCCCTTTGCTGTAAAAAATTGAAAACAAAGAAATAGAATGTATATAGAAAAGTGCCTGCCAATGGGAAGGAAAATGGACAAACAGCGAGAAAGGGATAAAAGTTGGGCTAATCGAACGTAACATTCCGAAACTATTGACGCAAAGTTCCTGTTTTCTGGCTCATGATTGATTGTGTGATATCCAAAGGCCACCGCACACGAGAACACACACACACACACACACACACACACACACACACACACACACACACACACACACACACACACACACACACACACACACACACACACACACACACACACACACACACACACACACACACAGAAACACACACACACACACACACACACACACACACACACACACACAGAAACACACACACACACACACACACACACACACACACACACACACACACACACACACACACACACACACACACACACACACACACACACACACACACACACACACACACACACACACACACACACACACACACACACACACACACACACACACACACACACACAACGTTGACACTTCGCTAAGATAAATGTACGGAAAAAGAGAGGGGAAAGGGGAATGAAAAATGCGGAATACCCAAAAAATATAAAAAATTCTAAAATATCTAAAAGAAAACGTATAGAAGGAGAATAGAACTAAATTATTTTTGCCTTAATATAAAGTCTCGCATGGAAAGAAAAACAAAACACGAAAAAAAATAAAGAATGTTAAACCAGATAAAAAAAAACTAATTACTCAATCGATCTTGCAGTCTTCAACAAGCCCTCACAGATCCAAACAAAAGAGCCTCGTTCGGTTCGGTCTGATTTCGGTTCCATTCCGTTTGTCGAGTGGTTGGAATCGATCCTGGAACCCCCCAAACGAACCCGTGGGTGAAAAGCTCTTCGATTCCCTAAACAATGACTTTGATCCCTCAGTAAACATTGTTGTCTGTCTGTCTGTCTTACAAGTGTCTGGGGGAAGGTGGGGAAAGCACTGGGGGAAAGGGGAGGGGGCAGCTGGCGTGTGTGTGTGTGTGTGTGTGTGTGTGTGTGTGTGTGTGTGTGTGTGTGTGTGTGTGCAGGCAATTCAGGACATCTCATTATCCTCTCTATTGTTTAGCTCTGTTGTTGAATTCTATCGCCGTCATAATCCTCCTCCTCCACCTCCTCCTCCTCCTCCTCCTCCTCCTCCTCCTAATCCTCCTCATTCTAATCCTCCTGATCCTCATCCTGCTTCTCCTCATCCTCGTTCTTTCTCCTTCTCTTCCTCTTTATTCTCATCCTGTTTTCCTCCTTTTCATTCGCGTTCTCTTTCTCATTTTACTCATTCTTTTTCTACTTCTCCTTCTTCTTTATCTCGTTCTCATAACCTTGCACATCTCTTTTCATTATCAGAATCATCACCACTGACATTACCTTCATAGTTCATCATGCATATTCAACTATTTGGCTTTGTTTCTGTGTGTGTGTGTGTGTGTGTGTGTGTGTGTGTGTGTTTGATAGTCTGTCAATCATACTGTCTGACTGTCAGTTTTTTTGTCTCCCCCCCCCACACACCCCCCCACTCTCTCTCTCTCTCTCTCTCTCTCTCTCTCGCTGAAGGAGGATATAAAAAGGCGGGAGCACAATGGAGGGCCGTCCCCGCGCGGGTCCGGGAAACAAAAACACTCAAACAAGACAAAACCTGTAACACTTTCTCCAATTTCTTTCCGTCTCTCTGTCTTGAGGCTTTACGAGAGAGAGAGAGAGAGAGAGAGAGAGAGAGAGAGAGAGAGAGAGAGAGAGAGAGAGATTGTGTCGCAGGTCTGTATTCTTATCTACGTTTGTATTCTAAGGAGAAACAATTTCCCTGCGGAGGATGGCAGAGAGAGAGAGAGAGAGAGAGAGAGAGAGAGAGAGAGAGAGAGAGAGAGAGAGAGAGAGGGGGGAATTCACAAAGGCAAACACTCAGAAAGTCATGCAATCGCACAGACAGACAGACAAGACAGATAAACACACAGACAGACAGACAGACAGACGGAAAATGTGATAAAACAGATCATAGCTTTGAGTTTATTGCTTTGAATGTAAAAAAGAAAAAATATATATACATGATGAAATGGATGTGTGCGTGTGTGTGTGTGTGTGTGTGTGTGTGTGTGTGTGTGTGTGTGTGTGTGTGTGTGTTGTTATCTATCTATTATTATTATTATTATTATTATTATTATTATTATTATTATTATTTTCATTATTATTATCGTTATTATTACTATTGTCGTTGTTCTAATAGTAGTAGTAGTTGTTGTTGTTAATGGTGGTGGTAGTGTTGTAGATGTTGTTGTTGCCCTTATGTTATTTCTACCCTCATCATCATCACCCTCATCACCACCACCACCATCATCATCATTATCATTCCCTCACCATCCTATTGAGTGTCTGTTGCAGGGCGTGAATCGGACAGGAATTAAATTTATGAACCTTTAGAAAAAAATGTAAAGTGTCAAAAAATGAAAAATGAAATGTATCCTGAGCTCCGATTTTTACGATACATTTTTATTTCCTTTCCGTGCATTTGATTTTCACTCCTTTTTTTACTGACCCGGCGAGGCGGAGATTATGTCAATGTTGTGCGATTACTGTCTTGGGTCCAGGCCTGCCATTACGGCCAACCATTAATGTGTGTGTGGCTGTTTTTATTGTTGATGGTGGTGATGTTGTTGTTGCTGCTGTTGTTGTTATTGTTGTTGTTATTGTTGGTGGTGGTGGTGGAGCAATGAAAACGCAGATGATGGTAAACATACTCAATTAAGTCAGTAAGTGCAATATACATACATAATTAGTTTTAACATCCGCTTCTACTTCCCTTTTGCCTTCTCCTCCAGTCCCTTCTCTTCATGATCTTCAGTACTACAACTACAACTACTACCATAATTCTAGTGCTACTACTACTACTACTACATGAAAACAACAACAAAAAAAAAAACATCACCACTTGTACATCTTCACCACCACCTCTACGACCACAATAACAACAATGACAGTGAGAACCACCACCACTACCACCACCACCACTACCACCACCACCTCCTCCTCCTCCTCCTCATCATCATCACCATCATCATCATCATCATCACCAGCATCATCATCATCAACGATACATCAAAGAACATATTTCGAACTCCAGATCTTCTGCAGTGACTAAAGAAAAAAATCATCGTACACAACACCACCAGAACAGAACGTGAGGGCGAAGCAGACGGTGGTGGTTGGTGCAAGTGGTGGTGAAAGTGGTGGTGATGGGTCGTGAGCATTGCAGTGGTGAGGCAGGCGCGAAGATGACCAGCAAGAGACTGTAATTAAACTTTTGGCGAAGAGTTACGAGTGAGTGTGAAGGTGAGAGAGTTGTGGTGGTGGTGGTGGTGGTGGTTCTGGCTGTGATATGTTGCGACAATTTTTGCTGGTAGTGGTGGTATGTGTTAGTGATGGTTGTGGTGGTTATATTTGGTGATGGGAGAGTTCGGTTGGTGGTGGTGGTATGTGGTAGTCGCACGTGGTAGTAGTAGTTGTGGTGGTGATATGTAATGGAGGTGGTTGTGGTGGTCATATATGTTAATGATGTATGGCAGTAGTGATGGTTGTAGTGATGGTGGCGGTATGTGGTGAAGGTATATGGTGGAGATGGTTTATAGAGGTGGTGGTGGTGGTTGTTGTGATGTTAATGGTGATGATAGTTGTGGTGTTCGTGCTATTGATGGTGCGGTGATTTATGAATGATGAGGCTGCTGCGCTAATTGGGTGAGTGATAGTGACGCAGTGAGGCTGGCAGCGGGGGCGGCCCATGGTGACTTTTCCCCATACACGAAAATACCTTGAAAGTTGCCATAAAACACGCTCGGGAGAAGAGAAAAGTATCAGCAAAAGGCGTCCAAAAGCAGGCAGAGAATTCATTGAAAAGTTACAACAAGGGAGAGAGCCAATCTAACTTCTATGTTGATGTGACATTTACCTCTTCGGGGAAACTAGTTGTAGGAAAAAAAGAACAGGCCGGAATGAAAGGCAGACTAAACCATCTTTCTTTAGCATGTGGTATAAATGATGATTACTCTGTCTCTGTGTCTGTCTGTCTGTCTCTATCTGTCTCTTTCGTTCTCGTTGTTGTTTTTCTTTTTCTTTTCTATTTCTTTTTTCTTTTTTTTCTCTTTCTTTCTTACCTTCACTCTTTCTTTCATTTTCTTCTCTCCATCTCCCCTTCTCCCTCTCTCTCTCTCTCCAGAAGGACACTTGTTTCTATTACTGCTTTCCTTGTATTACTAACGCACGCAAAGTTAGTATTGGTTTCTCGCTCGCTCGTGACCTGTATACTCTGCCTACGTTGAGGAAGTATTCAGAGCCAGTTATTTCTACCATCATCATCATCATCATCATCATCATCATCATCATTATTCAAACCCTCAGCGTCCTGTTTGGTGCCTGTGTTAGTGTGTGCTTGCAACATACTACAACTTGTAACTTTTTAGTAGTCTTTTCTGTTAACCTTTTCCGCCCTTGAGTTGCTTCCTCCGGTGTAATATAACAAAACAGTTTTTCATAGAGTACAGTATGTGATGGAGAGGAGACTGAGTAGTATATATCAGCTTGTAACAGACTAGACCTTGATACATATTAGCGGTCTCTTCTGTTAATCTTTGTGGACCTTGAGCTGCTTCCTTTACTGCAAAAAAAAAAGGACGAACAGCAGCCTTTTATAGAGTAGAGTTTATAATGAAGAAGAGCTCAACTAGTTTGCGCCAGACTAAGACATATACACTTCAGCTTAAAACAGACTAAAGCTTGTAATGGACGACTACAAGGAAGGCTTAACCTCTGAGGGCGAGTTGCTTTGCTGGCTGATGGACACGCACTCTTCGTTTTGCTTACTCTCCTCCTCACTCTCCTAGACAGCGATCGTACTTTATGATCAGTCTGCTTTCCCGGGGACTCCACCAACTACTGAGGACGTTGCTTACTCTCTACTGTTTGCTTTCCTCTCCCGCTTATCCCTTCTGAGCGCACCTGTTTACCTTCCTCCCTTGTCAGCCCCCAATTGAACATTTTAAATATTTACTCCCATTACCTTCTTTTTCTCGTCCTCCGCTTAATTCAAGAGCAGCTACACAGAGACTATTTTTATTTTTTTATTTAACCGTCTATTGAACACACGGAATCATGACGACTTAATTTTCGTCTCTACTTACGTTGCCAACGACTGAAAACATTTAATCTTTCTTGGCTTTTTTTTTCCATCTCTCTCTCTCTCTCTCTCTCTCTCTCTCTCTCTCTCTCTCTCTCTCTCTCTCTCTCTCAGGTACAACTAGTCTTTTTTACTTCCTTTCTTTTACTTTTCCGGAGGGTCACCAGTGCCGTGTGTCAGGGGGCGCCGCGCCTTGGTGCTGCAGCAAGTGTGACGGGAATGTATTATGGTACACACACACACACACACTCTCTCTCTCTCTCTCTCTCTCTCTCTCACACACACACACACACACACACACACACACGTCAGCCAGGTTCCCAAGCTGTGTAGTATTTGCCGGCCCCTCGAAGCCGCCCCTTTGTTTTGATGTCCCTCCCGTCTTTAGCCTCTCCACCACTCCTTTGGGTGTCCGGCGGACCACCCACTCCTGAGGGCGGTCCGCACTGCCCACTTCACAGATTCGGCCTAAATGTGAAATACTAATTGAATCTGCATGCAAAGCACTCATACGCCACATGTTCCATTCCAGGCTCGCCCGGACGTCCGCTCCCACTGCCAAAAAAACACGAATCCACCCGCGCCGCCGGTGGGGCTCACGGCTTGGCTGCGGCAGACGGCGGCCGCCACCCAGGTGAGTGGATCGCTGCGGCCACATACTGCTCTACCTGGGCTGAGGTGATGTGAGGGGCGCGGGCCTCCGCCAGGCGGGGCCGTGATGACCAGTGGCCAGCACTAGCCTGGACCAGCGTTTGAGGACGACAGCGACGCTGAGGCTGAGGCGCGGCGGAGGCTTGTGGGATGCAGGAGGTGGGCTCGGGGCGGCCTGAGCCAGAGTGACTCCTCAGCCATGCGTCCCCCGGGCCCGCTGCTGCTGCTGCTGGCCGCCGCCGCCACCAGCGCCGGCGACGAATGTCCGCATATCTGCACCTGCAAATGGAAGCAAGGGAAGCAGACAGCTGAGTGTCGCCAAAAGAATCTACACACGCTACCCCCTAAAATACCCCCGGCGATGCAGGTGCTCGACCTCTCCATGAACATCATCCAGCGGCTGCCGCGTCGAGCCTTTGCCAAGGAAGGGCTGACGAACCTGCAGAGAATCTTTCTGAGGAGGTGCGAGCTGGTGCAGATCGACAACGATGCTCTCCTCGAGTTGACCAACTTGGTGGAGCTGGACCTAAGTGAGAACCGTTTGCGAAGCATCCCCAGCCTCATCTTCCGCCACACACCTGAGCTACGAGAATTGTTGCTGCGCAAAAACTCCATCCAGATGATTCCCGTGGACGCTTTTGACAACCTGGCTTCCCTCAGGACACTTGACCTCTCCCACTGCTACATCAGCAGCATCGCCGCCCGCGCCTTCGAGCCCCTCAGATTGCTGGAAAAACTAAAGCTGGCCTTCAACCGTCTGACGGAGCTGAGGCCGCGTCTGGTGGACAGCCTAAGTAATCTGCACGAGCTGACGGTACACAACAACCCCTGGAACTGTGACTGCCGCCTCAGGAAGCTGCGGAAGTGGCTGGTGGAGAAGAACGTGCCCTACGAGGTGTCTCCTGTGTGCGCTGAGCCCAAGCGTATTCAGAACAGAACCTTCGATGAGATGGGCGAGCAGGAGTTTGCGTGCATCCCGGAAATACTGCCCAACGTGAGCGATATCGTGCGCGGGGCAGCGGGCGGAAATGCGACGGCGTGGTGCCCGGTGGGGGGGTTGCCCACGCCGCAGGTGACTTGGTTCGTGCGTGATGTTGTGGTGCACAACGAGTCCCTTCTCGGTGACAAAGGCCCGCGAGTCTTCATCATCAACATTGCGCGGCGGGAGAGAGGGAGCCTCCTGCTGCTGGCAGGCGTACGGGTTGAGGACTCCGGCACCACTATCCGCTGCGACGCAACTAACGCCGCCGGCACCGCCTCTGCGTCCTTCCAGCTGCTGGTGACGCCCGGCTCCTCCCTCGCGTTCTCCATTGACAAGGTCGTGGCCGTATCCTCGGTGGTGGCACTGGTGGTGTTTGTGATAGTGGTGGTGGTGACCGTCCTGGAGCGCCGCCGCCGTGCCAGCAGTGCCGTGCCCGTCAAGACCGTCACCGTCACCGTCAACGGGGCCACGGAGACACGGCTCACCAACCTGCCCTACACACCCTCGGCCTTCGTGGGCGGCTCGGTGGTGTACACCAAGGACAACCCCAACTTGCTGTGCGAGGGGGACCAGTCTTCTGAAGGCGAGGCGGCAGACTGCTGCACCACGGACGAGGAGAGTCAGCACTCCATGTGCAGCGCCGGGCCACGACTCGGGGGTCACAGCCGCAGCCTGGATGGCGACAAGGCTGCTCTGGGCTGTCCCTTCGACGCTGTGTGGGAACCGGAGCGCGTGCAGGCCATGCTGGACTCCGCGGCACCCGAAAACGTAATGCACTCCTCGCTGCACGAACCGCTGGCGCCAAGCTGTAACGCCATGGTGCAGCAGCGGTTGTTGTCCTCCTCGCAGCGACACCTCAACCACCGGCTGTCCTACCTGCCGGACTTCGCGCCAGACTACTCGGCGATGTACTCCTTCAGCCAGGTTGGGCCCGGCCAGACCTTCCCTACACCCATCCCACACTACGGCACCATCCCACGCTCTGTCAAGGTGAGATCATGCGCCCCCGGGGTCATCCCCGGGGACGGCACGCCCCCCATGAACCACCAAACGCGGGCGTGGAACTACGGGTCCGGGAACGTCACTCTGTCGTCGCAAGAGCGGCGGGGCAGCGGCACCTTGCTGTTCTCTGCCCCCGCACCGACGCCCACCAGTGCCTGTCTGCCGCCGCAGCCCCTCCACGGCCACGGCAACAAACTGAACCGCATCACCGCGCGAGACTCCCCGGACGAAGGCTACCAGGAAGGGGCAGACGTCTAGCAGCGCGCCCCCTCACGCCTCGGCCGCAAGGCTGAGGCCAAGGGGGCTACGCCCTGAACAGCGCCGACGGTGCTGAGGGGCAGCAGCAGCAGCAGCAGCACACAAGGGCGTGAGGGGCCGCGGCTGGCCGGACGAGGGCCCAGGGCGCGGCTCGTCGTGGGTCAAGAGCTTCCAGAGGATCCAATGGCACCGTTGGTGGTGCCCTTGTACATAACGAGTCGATGTTTACAGGTAACCTGATACTCGCGGCCTTATAGTCGCGTAGCCTGGTATTCACTCCCTTCCCCGGCGTGACGTCACAGTGATCGAGACACTTTTTATTATGTCTTACAATTATAATCAACATTAACGGTACATTATACAGTATTTATGTGGATGTTACCTCCAGGCGACACTTTCACCGGTGAGTGTGCGAAGGGCTGTGCCGAGGAGCACTCCGCCCCTCCTATTCCACACTCCCTTCCCATTCCCCTACCTCCCCTTCCTTTCCCTTCCCTTCATTGTCTTCTGATGCATCTCTTCACTCTCTCTCTCTCTCTCTCTCTCTCTCTCTCTCTCTCTCTCTCTCACCCCAGGACGCGTCAGGGTGTCCAGGTCGGCTCCCTGACCGTCACAGCCTTAGCTCTCTCTCGTTTGGATGGGCTCGGCGCATCACACTCAGTCACTCAGTAGCGCGGAACGGTGTGCTAGGCCTCAAGCGATGTGTGGGTGGACAGTGTTGTTAGTTGCACACACACACACACACACACACACACACACACACACACACACACACACACACACACACACACACACATCAACAAAGCAGGAGACACAGTATAAGTAGGCTAGGTAAGCGGGGATGGGGAAAGTTTCGATTTTATTATACATCATGTCATTCCTTCGTGTCCTCTTTCTCCTCCTCCTCCTCCTACCCCTCCTCCACCTCCATCTTCTCCTTCTCCTTCTCCTCCTCCTCCTCCTCCTCCTCCTCTTCTTGTCTGGAGGGATCATTACGCCATCCTTCTGTTAACACCTGTTTTCTCTCTCTCTCTCTCTCTCTCTCTCTCTCTCTCTCTCTCTCTCTCCTATAAATGCATTTCCTTTCACTTTTATTCAGTTTGTTTGTTTGTTTTCTTTTTCTTGTTCTTGTTCTTTTGGGAGAAGTGGCTTGTCCTCCTCCTCCTCCTCCTCCTCCTCTAATGTTTCCTTCTCTTTCTCTACCGACTCCTCTCTTTCTTTCTACTCTTCCTTCTCCACCTCTTCTTTTCTTGCATTTCTCCTTGTTATTGTTTTTTTTCTTATTCTTCTTCGTTCCTCCTATTCCTCCTCCTCTTCCTCCTCCTCCTCCTCCTCCCGCTAAGGTGTCTGTGCCCCTCCTCACAGGTAATTAAAGGTGAAGGGCCCTCCACACCCCTTACCGGGAGGGCGAGAGTGAGTGCGAGCGAGAGTGGGAAAGTGGCGTTATAAGAGAGAGAGAGAGAGAGAGAGAGAGAGAGAGAGAGAGAGAGAGAGAGAGAGAGAGAGAGAGAGAGAGAGAGAGAGAGAGAGAGAGAGAGAGAGAGAGAGAGAGAGAATGATAGAAAGAAAAAAAAGTAAGAAAAAGAAAGAACGAGAAAGAAGAAAAGACAGGAAAAAGTGATAGAAAGAAAGAAAAAAGAAGAGAGAGAGAGAGAGAGAGAGAGAGAGAGAGAGAGAGAGAGAGAGAGAGAGAGAGAGAGAGAGAGAGGCAAATATAATACGTACATGTAGAAGCTGCAAATGATGCGGCACATTGCAGGGAAAACGTGTGTGCGTGTGTGTGTGTGTGTGTGTGTGTGTGTGTGTGTGTGTGTGTGTGTGTGTGTGTGTGTACAGGAAATAAATGAGAAGCCGTCGCAAAAAGAAAAATCAAAAAATAGTAATGATAATAATAATGATAATGATAATAATAATGATAATGATAATAATAATAATATAAAAATGAAATGATAATGAGGACCTTAAGAAAGATAAGAGATATACCACTAAAAAAAAAAAACGTTACTCAAACAACCTCTAACAAAAACAAAAAACTATTAAAACAAAGGAAGTTATAATAAAAGAAGAACTAACAAAGATCAGAACCGCGTCAATATTACGAAAAAAAACGAAGTAATTTTTCACCTCGTCTTTTAATTATATATAATTGATGATTCATGGAAGCGGCGAAGCGAAATGAACTCAATTGTGTGCTTAAAAATAAGAGGACTTTTTTTTCTCTCTATTCTTTCCGCGGAGTCTTTGCATCAAACTGCGTGATGAAAAAATAACTTAAAGTATAAAATTATATTCATTCTTTACAGTCGAGTTTTTTTCTTGGCTTCTTTTTTGCCCAATATAAGTAGAAATTCGGCAGTCTATGTGTGTGTGTGAGAGAGAGAGAGAGAGAACTTACTAGGGAACACCTCATTATCTCATTGTAATCGATCAGGAGAGGCTTCCCTTTCTCTCTCTCTCTTAGACTGCCGAATTTCTATCATATTTTTTTTTTACCACCACTAATATCAACTACTACTACTACAACTACTACTACTACTACTACTATACTACTATGACTACTACTACTACTGCTACTACTACTTCTACGACTACTACGACTACTACTACTACTACTACTACTACTTTTTCCCCCAAATTCTTTCCCTCGTTTCTTACCTCACTTCTTTCTACTCTTTTGCCTTCCTTATCTCCCTCTCCCTCTCCTGCTCCCCTCCCTCCCTCCCTCAGCCCCTCCTCCTCTCCCTGCTCCGGCTCTTCCTTCCCTTTCATCCTCTCACACCCCTCCTTCCGTCCTTCCCTCCCTCTCCCCTCCTTCGCTCCTCCCACCTTCTCTTCTATAACGCCCTAATTTACACTCCACTTTCCCATTTTCTTCCTAAAAAATGAGAACCTGCATCCCACTATCTTCATTTTTTCCTCCTCCGCCTCCTCCTCCTCCTCCTCCTTCTTCTTTCTCCTCTTCCTCCAGTTCCTCTTCTTCCGCCTCTTCCTCCTCCGGCACCAATTTCTTTTTTCCGCGTTTTATCACTTCCTCCAATTCTTTTCTTCTATGTTTTCTCACTTTTTATCCTTCTTCCCTCCTCCTCCTCCTCTTCTTCCTCCTCCTCCGCCTCTTCCTCCTCCACCTCCTCCTCCTCCTCCCACTAAGCCTGCGATCAATCTCCTCCCGATCGAACCACCACGCACACACGTACATACGCACACAAGTACACACACACACACACACACACACACACACACACACACTAACTTATATAACGGATGAAGTGATGGTGCATCTCTCTCTCTCTCTCTCTCTCTCTCATCTATCTCCTTTCTTACTCTCAATTTTCACATATTAATCACCCTCGTTAAATTCATCCTCCTTCCTTCCTTCCCTTCTCCTCTTCTTCGATTCTTCCTTCCTGCTCCACACTTTTCTCCTTCGTTCCTTCCTCCTCCTCCTCCTCCTCCTCCTTCTCCTCGCTCCTCATTGGTTATCGCGAAGAATATCTAATAATGTCAAAATTTACTGTAAAGATAAGGAAAACACTTTTGAGGGACACGCAGATAGGAAAACACAATAGAGAGAGAGAGAGAGAGAGAGAGAGAGAGAGAGAGAGAGAGAGAGAGAGAATATTAAACCAGAATGAAGGCAAAGGCATTAGATGTGAAAGTATTAGAGGGAGGAAAAAAATAAGAGCATATACGGAACAAAGAAGAGAAGGAAGAGGAAGGAGAACTGTGTGAGGAAGAATGAAAAGCAGGAAAATGATAAATAAGGAAGGAGGGAAATAATGAAGAAGGGGAAGGAGAAGAGGAGAGGAAAGAGAAAGAAAGAGGAAGAGCGCAAATGAACTAAGGGAAATAGAGAGAGGAAACAGTGAGAGAAAATTATTTAAAATATACTGAGAAAGAAGAAATTGTGATATTCTCTCTCTCTCTCTCTCTCTCTCTCTCTCTCTCTCTCTCTCTCTCTCTCTCTCTCTCTCAACATAATTCATGCGCGAAAGAAGATTATTTAAGAGTAAAAAAAATTAAAATCTTATGAGGAAAAGGAACGAAAACAAGGAAAGAGGAAAAAATACGAAGTTTAAAAAGAGTGGTCGAGAGAGAGAGAGAGAGAGAGAGAGAGAGAGAGAGAGAGAGAGAGAGAGAGAGAGAGAGAGAGACGCGAAAGAGCCCGAAAGGAGGAAAATAGAATAACGAGGAGAGTGACATTCAGTGATAAACCGAGGGAGAAGGGAAAGTGATAATGGAGGAGGGAAAAGATGAAGCAAAGGCGAGAGTGAAAGAAAATGAAACGAGAGTGAAACGAAGGACGGAGAAGCCAAGAAGCAGTGCCGTGGAAACAATGGAAAGAAAAACAAGAGAACGAAGATGTGAAAAGAAAGAAAATGAGAAGAGAAAAAACAAACGAGCATAGAAACAAGGGGCAAGCAATAAGAATAATTAAAAGAATGAAAATAACTGAGGGAAGAAAAAGAGAACACAAAGACGCGAAGGGAAAAAAATGAGAAAACAAACCAAGCAGGAAAAGAAACAAGAAAGAAACACGGAATGAGAGTGAATGAAAGGGGAAAAGGAGAAAATGAAAAAAACGGAGGAAAAAGAAGTAAAGCAAGAAGGAGGAGAGAAAAATAATGAAAGGAAACGCGTGCGAGGGCAGGAAGAGAGGTGGGGGGGGGGGAGGAGGAGGAGGAGGAGGAGGAGGAGGAACGGACAAAAAAAATAACATGCTTTGCTACGAATATTGTGAACTGCGAGACATTCCACCTCTTTATTCTTTTTTTTTATTCTTTGTTGTATTTCTTCCTTACGATATTCACACACACACACACACACACACACACACACACACACACACACACCTCCTCCACCCCCCTAAAAACACACAAGCAGGTTAGGTAACAGAGGCATGCAGTTTGTATGTTCGTTTGTTGTTGGTCGGTTTGTTTGTCTTGTTTACGTGCGAGAAAAACACGGAGACGGTATTATAGGCTTTAAGGTCACGTTGTATTCCTTTAACAGAGAAAAATGTTGCTTGTAAATAACCTATAATCAAATACAGGAGTAAAGGATTGTTACGCTAAAAATATGCAAGCTAGCGAGAGAGAGAGAGAGAGCGTGAGAAAGGGAGGATACGAGAAACACACACACACACACACACACACACACACACACACACACACACACACACACACAGATAGAGACACAGACAGAAAGGCAGACACAAACAGACATACAAACAAGCACACATACGTAATACATTAGCTACAGAGTTGTGTATAATAAAGAGTTGGGTCATAAAAATACTCATAACAAGAATCATGACAATTTCAACAAATACATCACTACATTTATATTCGACAGACAACCTAACAAACATAATGGCTGACTGATTGCTGTTGTTTGAATGTGTGAGATTGACGTTTTATGGCTGACTGTGTGGCTGACTAACTGTGCTGACTGGATGTATGACTGACTATATGGTTGACTGGCTGTATGGCTGACTGAATGCATGGCTGACTGACTGAATGGCTGACTGACTGTATGGCTGACTATGAGACTGGCTGATTGTGTGGCTGACTGGATGTGTGGCAGACTGTATGGATGACTAACTGGCTGTATGACTGACTGAAGGGATGGATGACTGGCTGTATGGTTGGTTAACTGTATGGCTGACTAGCTGAATGACTAAGTGGATGCATGGATGACTGACTGAACGGCTGACTGACTGCATGGCTGACTAACTGTATTTCTGACTGACTGAATGGCTGACTTACTATATGGCTGACTGAGTGTATGGCTAACTGACTGAATGGCTGACTGACTGTATGGCTGACTGACTGAATGGCTGACTGACTGAATGGCTGACTGACTGAATGGCTGACTGACTGTATGGCTGACTGACTGTATGGCTGACTGACTGAATGGCTGACTGACTGAATGGCTGACTAACTGTATGGCTGACTGACTGTATGACTGACTGACTGAATGGCTGACTGACTGAATGGCTGACTGACTGTATGGCTGACTGACTGTATGACTGACTGACTGAATGGCTGACTGACTGAATGGCTGACTGACTGAATGGCTGACTGACTGTATGGCTGACTGACTGAATGGCTGACTGACTGAATGGCTGACTGACTGAATGGCTGACTTACTATATGGCTGACTGAGTGAATGGCTGACTGACTGTATGGCTAACTGACTGAATGGCTGACTGACTGTATGGCTGACTGACTGTATGGCTGACTGACTGTATGGCTGACTGACTGAATGGCTGACTGACTGTATGGCTGACTAACTGTATGGCTGACTGACTGTATGGCTGACTGACTGTATGGCTGACTGACTGAATGGCTGACTGACTGTATGGCTGACTAACTGTATGGCTGACTGACTGTATGGCTGACTGACTGTATGGCTGACTGACTGAATGGCTGACTGACTGTATGGCTGACTGACTGTATGGCTGACTGACTGAATGGCTGACTGACTGAATGGCTGACTAACTGTATGGCTGACTGACTGTATGGCTGACTGACTGAATGCCTGACTGACTGAATGGCTGACTGACTGTATGGCTGACTGACTGTATGGCTGACTGAGTGAATGGCTGACTGACTGTATGGCTAACTGACTGAATGGCTGTGTGACTGAATGGCTGACTAACTGTGTGTGTGTGTATGGCTGACTGACTGAATGGCTGACTGACTGAATGGCTGACTAACTGTATGGCTGACTGACTGTATGGCCGACTATTTATATTGCTGACTGGCTGTGTGGCTGGCTGGCGCGTTCATCAAAAGGTATACAGAAAGAACAGGTAGGCTAGGTAATAAGAGGCAGGTAGGACAGTTCGTAAGAGCACTACAGGTGGTAACGTACATCCTTAAGACTCTCTCTACCATAGCTTCATCTCGCTTGCTACTTTCCTATAACGTGTAAAGAATATATTTTTAATAAACATTACATTGTACCTTTTTCATATTTTCTTTCTCCTTTTCAGGGCGTGGGGAATGTTGTGTAGTGTGTGTGTGTGTGTGTGTGTGTGTGTGTGTGTGTGTGTGTGTGTGTGTGTGTGTGTGTGTAGAGAGAGAGAGAGAGAGAGAGAGAGAGAGAGAGAGAGAGAGAGAGAGAGAGAGAGAGAGAGAGAGAGAGAGAGAGAGAGAGAGAGAGAGAGAGAGAGAGAGAGAGAGAGAGAGAGAGAGAGAGAGAGAGAGAGACGAATGAGATGAAAGTGGAAATGATTAAATAAGTGTGAGAAATGAGGGATAATGAATGGAAAAAAAAAAAAGAGGACGATGAGGCAAAGTAAAGAGAATGGGAAACGGTAAGGCAAAGTAAGAGAAAGAGAAAGGTAAGGAAAAGGAAGGAAGAGGAAACAGAAAAAGAGAAAAAAGATAAGACGTAGACAAAAAAAAGAAAATTAAATCCCCAGAAAGAAACAGGAAAAAAGAGGAAAACGAGAGGAGGCAACGAAAGAGGAAGAGGAGGAAAAGGAGGAGGAGGAGGAGGAAAATTAGGTAGAAGGAGTGTTACGGGTCCAGTTACACACACACACACACACACACACACACACACACACACACACACACACGTACACACACACGCACAAACAAGGTAATCAGGCTTGAGCTCCTTGATCTCATGGACTTGGAAGAGAAAACGAGATACTAGAAGAGAAAACGAGAAAATGAGAGAAAATGGGACACGGAAAGAAAACGAAAAGTAAGGAGAGAAAAAAGCAGAGAACAAGACAAAGGGAAAATCAACGAAAGAAAATACGGAAAAGATGAGAAAAAGTGGGATGGAAGTAAATAATAGGACAAATACAAAGAAAACGGGAAGAAAATAGATTGAGGTACACGAAAAGAAAACTGGAAAATAAGAGAAAACGGTGAGAAGTGAATATGAAAACAGAGAAAATGTAAAGTGGAGCGGGAGTAGGAGACGAAAAAGGAAAATTGAGAGAAAATGGAAATCAGGGTGGGAAATGCAGTACTGGAGAGAGAGAGAGAGAGAGAGAGAGAGAGAGAGAGAGAGAGAGAGAGAGAGAGAGAGAGAGAGAGAGAGAGGAATCTAACCAATAAGGCAAAAATGAAGAAAACATTGAGTACGAAACAAAACAAAAAAATGGTTTCACAGACAAAAAAAAACATGCACATCAACAATAAAAACAGATGGAAACAATACCCAAGAATTATAAGAAGTAATGCCTACAAAAACAACGAGCAAACAAGAGAAAAGAACCACAAATAATCACGGGCCATATTTCAATAAAGCAAATTTCACTCTCAACGTAGAAGTCCATTAACATTAAGCAGACACGTGAAGGTAAGTATTGTGTGTGTGTGTGTGGGTGTGTGACTGATGTTTGTTGCTATTTGCAGTGAACCCAAAGGACTGTAGTGGTGTTGCTGCTATTGTTGTTGTCGGTGGTGGTGGTGGTGGTGGTGGTGATGGTGGTGGTGGTGGTGTTAGTAGTGGTGGTGGTGATGGTGGTGGTGGTGGTTGTGGTGTTAGTGGTGGCATATCAAAAAGACGTAGAGAAGTATGAAAGCTTTATAAAAATATATTGCGACAAGGCACACACCTACAACGTACGGAAAGGTTTATACGTATGCGTGTATGTTTTGTACTCTACATATATGAAAATATCCACATTTACAAATAAAAAACAATAATAATCAAAATAAAAAGCAATAATAATAATAGTAATAATGATAGTGATAATAATGATCATGATAATAATAATAATAATAATAATAATAATAATAATAATAATAATAATAATAATAATAATAATAATAATAAAGTAATAATAATGCAGGGGAAGAAAGGAAAGACGAAACTGTTCGGTAATACACCCCACAAAACACCCGTGTTCCCTCTGACCTCCAATTTGTCGATAATGATGATGATGATGATGAAAATAATAATATTACTACTACTACTACTGCTACTACTACTACTACTACTACTAATAATAATAATAATAATAATAATAATAATAATAATAATAATAATAATAATAATAAATAAAATAAACAATATAAATAATAACAATAATCCTGCGCTTCAAGGACAAAGAAACGTGTGCGAACGAGCGAACACACACACACACACACACACACACACACACACACACACACACACACAACGTGAACGAACACGAAATGAAGCAGACACAACACAATGCAACATGTCACTGCCAAAACTCGAGAGAAACACACACACACACACACACACACACACACACACATGCGCGCGTGCGTAGTCTCTCTCTCTCTCTGCTGGACTCGGAAAAATTTGATAAAATTTTTCGAATTTTCAACTCTTTCCAAAAAATATTATCAAATTTTGTTACGACCAAGAGAGAGAGAGAGAGAGAGAGAGAGAGAGAGAGAGAGAGAGAGAGAGAGACTGACTAAAACAGTAAAACACAAACAGCTCAACAGACAAAGTAATCTCTCTCTCTCTCTCTCGCCGCGTCTGCCTGTCTCATCCGTAAATCTGCGGAAAGTATTTTAATCCGTGGAACTTGGAGGAAGAGGAAAAAAAATAGTTTGCCCTCCATTAGTGAAATATTAAAAAAAGGAAGAAAATAATTAAAGTTGTGTGCGTGTGCGTGACGGAAGCAGGTGAGGCGGGAGTAATCTGGCGCACCTGTCCGTCCTCCCTCACCTGGCTGGCCTCACCTTGCTTGTCTTCATTCTCACCAGAACCACAATACACATGTCCCCCCCTTACTCCCCTAATTCCCTCCCTTTCTCTCTGTCTGTCTCCCCTTATACACACACACACACACACACACACACACACACACACACACACACACTCTCCCATCTATCTTCCTTCTCCCCTTCCCCTCACTCACTTCCTCTCTCCTTCTCTCCCTCCCTCCCCTACCCCCCCCCCACACACACACACACACTCGCCTATCTATCTTCCTTCTCCCCTTCCCCTCACTCACTTCCTCCCTCTCACCCTCCCTCCCTCCCCTACCAACACTTGCTTATCTCCCCTCTCCCCTTCATCCCTCCCCCCCCACCCCCACTCCCCCTTCTTTCCCTCCTAGACTCCACCCCTCCTCCCACCTCATGTATCTACTTCCCCTCTCTCTCCTCTCCTTACTCCCTTCCCCTCTCCCCTCTCTCTATCCCTCAATGCACGGTTTTTCTTTCCTCTCCAGACATCTATCTCCCCTCTCCCCTTTCTCTCTCTCACTCTCTCTCACACACACCTGTTATCTATCCCCTCTCCCCCTTTGCTTCCTCCCCCTTTAACATGTTTCTCTCTAGTCCTATCTCTCTCTCTCTCCCCCTTCTCTCCAGCCCTCCCCTCTCCCTCACACACCCGTTTCCCCTCTCTCCCTCTCTTTAATCCCTCTCCCTCGCACACACCTGTCGATTCTTACTCCCTCTTCCCTCAGATCATCCCCGTAGACACACACACACACACACACACACACGAGCAAGCACACGCGTTTCCTTTCTCTCGCCCTCCTCTGTCTCCCTTCCCTACTCTCTCCCCCTATCCCCTACTCCCTACCCCTCTCCGCCCCATACCTGTCCACACCTTCACACACCTGCTCCATAATTAAGGGCTCACCTCCGCCGGAACGCCATAATTACATCGTCGCGCACGTGTGTTTTTGTTTTCTGTTATGTTTTACCTGTTTTTTTTTTTTCATATCCCAATTATAAATACGGAAGTTTACCGAAAGTTTCACCGTTCCAACTTTTTTTGAGCTGCATTTTTTGTTGAAAGTTGAGGTAGAAGTTGTGGTAGTTGCTGTGGTGGTAGTAGTAGTAGAAAGAGTTGTTGTCGTAGTAGTAGTAGTAGTAGTAGTAGTAGTAGTAGTAGTAGTGGTAGAAGTAGTGGTAGTGGTAGTGGTAGTGGTAGTAGCAGTAGTAGTGGTAGCAGCAGTGGTAGCGGTAGTAGTAGTGGTAGTGGTAGTAGTAGTAGTAGTAGTAGTAGTAGTGGTGGTGGTAGTGGTATAGACTGTGGTAATGGTAGTAGTAATAGCAGATAAAGGTAGTGGTGGGAGTAGTAGTGGTAATGGTAATAGTAGTAGCACTGTGGTAGTGGTGGTAGTTGCAACAGCAGTATTAGGGAGAAAAAAATCATCGTAAAGCTTTGCCCTTCACACAAAGCTTCACAAAAAGAGAGAAAATGAAATTACGAGATCCAACAACCAGACAACAACGCGAAGAATATTCCGTTTTATCCTTCTTTTCACCGAATCGCTTTTCTCTTTTGAAGCGCTACCGTATCGTCCCTTTCTGTCTGTCTGTCTGTGTCTGTCTATCTGTCTGTCTGTCTGAGTCTGTCTATCTGTGTCTGTTTCTCCCTCTCTTTTTTTTCCTTCCCCTTCTTGTATGTGTTCTTCCTCTATATTCCTTCACTACATTTTTTTTCCTACTTTATTATTAATTTTTCTTCCTTCACTGAACATAAGGAGTCTGCAATAGGCCATTATACCTATACAAGGCAGCTCTTGTAAACCTAACCCATCCTAATCTCATTATCCACGAATATATCTAACCTTATATACCTAACTTATTTAACCTGATTAGAGATAACACCACCATCATTACCGTGCTAAGTTAAGACGGAGTGAAAGGAATCCTGAGAAATCGAGCAGACACCACAATAAAGGAGAAAATCAGAGACGCGCCTAACCTCACCATCTATGAACTTATCTAACCTAACATAACCTAATTTAACCCGATAGAAGATTACACCACCATCGTTTCTGTGCTATGTTAAGACATAATGAAAGAAAACCTGAGGAACCCAATAGCAACAAGAATAAAAAAGAGAATCAGAGACACGCCTAACCTCACTATCTATGAAGTTATCTAACCTAACTTAACCTGACAGAAGATTACACCACCATCGTTTCTCTGCTAAGTTAAGACAGAATGAGACAGCCTGAGAAATCGAACAGACATCACAGTAAAGGAGAGAATGAGAAACGAGCCTAACCTCACTATCTATGAAGTTATCTAACCTAATATAACCTAATTTAACCTGATAGAAGATTACGCCACTATCATTACCGTGCTAAGTTAAGGCAGAGTAAAAGGAAGACTGAGAAATCGAACAGACATCACAGTAAAAAGGAGAGAATCAGAAACGAGTCTAACCTCACGATCTATGAACTTATCTAACCTAATATAATCTAAATTAACCGGATAGAAGTTTACACCGCCATCGTTTCTGTGCTAAGTTAAGACAGAATGAAAGAAAACCTGAGGAACCCAACAGGAACAAGATTAAAAGAGGGAATCAGAGACGGGCCTAACCTCTCTATCTGTGAACTTATCTAACCTTATATAACCTACTTTAACCTGATAGAAGATTACACCACCATCGTTTCTGTGCTAAGTTAAGACAGAATGAAAGAAAACCTGAGGAACCCAATAGAAACAAGAATAAAAGAGAGAATCAGAGACGGGGCCTGTAGAGTAAGTGGGTAAAGTTTCAGCAAGAGGCTCTTTCTTTCTCCCGGTCTCCTCGGTACAACGACCGCGGCGAGGACCCGGAACAACAGATCAGCGGGAGTCGCGAGCGTGGAAGGATTGAAGGAAGGTAAGTGGCGGGGAGAAGGAGAATACTGGATAAGGTAAGGAGTAGGGGGGAGGAAAAAGAGAAAGGGAAGGGAAGGGCAGGAGTGGAAAAGATGAGAATGAGTAGGAAGAAAATGGAGAAAAGGAAGAAGATGAAAAGTAAAAGGGTAAGACTTGATGAGTGAGGTAAAGTCGTGGAAAAAAAAGCAGAAAAGATGAAAAGAGAAGAGGGGAGGCAGAGGAAAGAGAGAAAGGAAAGGAAAGGGTAGGAGTGGAAAAGATGAGAAGGAGTAGGAAGAAAAAGGGGAAAAGGAAGAAGAGAAGGAGAAAAGTAAAAGGCTAAGACTTGAAGAGTGAGGTAAAGTCGTAGAAAGCAAAAAAGCGGAAAAGATGAAAAGAGGGGAGGCAGAGGAAAAAGAGAAAGGAAAGGGAAGGGCAGGAGTGGAAAAGATGAGGAGTAGGAAGAAAAAGGGGAAAAGGAAGAAGAGAAGGAGAAAAGTAAAAAGGTAAGACTTGAAGAATGAGGAAAAGTCGTAGAAAGCAAAAAAACAGAAAAGATGAAATGAGAGGAGGCAGAGGCAGAGGAAAAAGAGAAAGGAAAGGGTAGAAATGGAAAATGAGAAGGACCAGGAATAGGCAGAAAAAAGGAATAAAGGAAGAAGAGAAGGAAAAGGGTAAGAATCGAAGCAGTCGAAGAAAGAAAAAAAAGTAAAAGAGGAAAAAGGAGGAAGGGGGGAGGCAGAGGAGAAACAGGAAGCGGAGGAGAAATAGACGAAGGCAGAGAAGGAATAGGAGGAGAAAAAGGAATAGAAAGAAAAAAAAAAGAGAAGGTAAGTTTCCTTTCTATAAAACACGCACACACACACACACACACACACACACACACACACACACACACACACACACACACACACACGTCATTTGGAGGGGTTGTCCGAAGACCTTTGATCCTAAAGAAAAAAGATTCTAGAAAACAAAATCTTGAATCGTCCAAGATCATGATTTTTATGCTAACAAGTCACGTCCTCTCTCCCTTTGTCTGTCCGCCTGTCTCCCCGCCCCACCCCCCACCCCCCTCTCTCTCTCTCTCTCTCTCTCTCTCTCTCATTAGGTTAGGATTCACTCACCCATACACGCTCTTCCTGCCTCCCTCTCTCTCTGACAGCGATACAAAGAAACGAAGATATAAACAGACATACTTATGCGCAGGAAGAGAGAGAGAGAGAGAGAGAGAGAGAGAGAGAGAGAGAGAGAGAGAGAGAGAGAGAGAGAGAGAGAGAGAGAGAGAGAGAGAGAGAGAGAGAGAGAGCAAACTAAAGCCCAGACCATGCACAAGATGACGTCACGATCTGTTTGCGTTGTCATATTAAAGTCAACAAACAAACAAACGAACAAACGCGGAGAAACAGCACCACGACTCGACTGACCGAAGCAGTGGCTGGCGGGGGATCGAACCGAGGACCAGATGAACCAACCAGCCAGCAAACCAACCAACATCAGCAACAATGACAACAACAATGGATCTGAATATATGTTTTTTCACTGATTTTTTACTTTTTTCTTGATATATTTTTTCTACTTTCATTATTTGTCTTTGAATATGAAATTGTCTTCGTGGGAAAAATTAGTAATAGAAATAGAACCAAATGAGGCAGCAACAACAAAAAATCAGACAACAACAACAACCACAACAACAACAACAACAACAACAACAACAACAACAACAGCAACAACAACAACAACAACAACAGCATCAGCAAAACATCAAAACAACAACAACAATTGATCTAAACATTTTCTCACTAGTACGTTACATAGTTTTTTATTTATCTTTTTTTTTTTACTCATTATTACTACTTTTTTTTTATTTAATTATACTCGTAGGGAAAGAAATAAAGTTATGTTTAGGTGAAGTAAAGAGTAAAAGAAAAAAAGAGAACAAATGCAACAGAATATACGACTCGTTGAGAGAGAGAGAGAGAGAGAGAGAGAGAGAGAGAGAGAGAGAGAGAGAGAGAGAGAGAGAGAGAGAGAGAGAGAGAGAGAGAGAGAGAGAGAGAGAGAGAGAGAGAGAGAGAGAGAGAGAAAGAGAAAGAATTTGCATGAACTCACACAGCTGATTACGCCCCACCCCAAAACGTGGCCTGTTATTTGTTTCGTTATTTTCCCTGGTCTCACACACACACACACACACACACACACACACACACACACACACACACACACACACACACACACACACACACACACATACACACACACACATCTGCACACATATGTGAGAGTTTATGTGGGGTCAAATTTTGT
The DNA here is from genome assembly GCF_024679095.1 of Eriocheir sinensis. Classification (NCBI taxonomy): domain Eukaryota; kingdom Metazoa; phylum Arthropoda; class Malacostraca; order Decapoda; family Varunidae; genus Eriocheir; species Eriocheir sinensis. The sequence continues at coordinate 8,067,314 of NC_066545.1, read as the reverse complement.
CACATCCTCCATCCTCTCTCTTTTTCTCCTTCTCTTTCTCTCTGATACACACACACACACACACACACACACACACACACACACACACACACACACACACACACTAGGAAGAACGACGAATAAATGCAAATGTAGCGATAAAATCTAAAATCGACTTCATGCGTGGTTGTGCGTGTGTGTGTGTGTGTGTGTGTGTGTGTGTGTGTGTGTGTGTTTAAAATAGTGTCGAATATCGGAAAGAAGGGGAAGGAAAAAATGTGTTGGAAATGAATAAGACAAAAAAACGAAAGAGGAGGAAGAGAAGTAGGTTGAGAAAACAAAGGCCGAGAAAATAAAATAAAAATAATTAGGCTGGCGTTAATTAAACCCAAACAGGGAGAGAAAAAAAAAGTCAAGCTATATGCGGCAAAAGAAAAATGGCGAAAATTAATAAAAAGACAAAAATAAAAATCCTAAAACCTACTTCTAGTGTGATTGCCTTTTTTTTTATGGCGATTGTGGTGGTGTTGCTGGCGATAGTACTGGTGGTGTTAGTAGTGGTAGTAGTAGTAGTGTTGCCAATCAAAGTGAGAGGGGAGAGGACAACCCTCAAGATATTGGGTCACTAAGGAATGAAATCTCCATAAACAGAGAAGGAAAGCAGAGAGACGCTCTGAGTGACCTAGTGAGAGAGCTCCCAGGGGACACAGGGAGGAGGGCAGATGTTGCACAGGAAGTGGGCGCTTCGAACTGGCTAGCCACACTACCTGTCAGGGCAAAGGGCTTCAACTTAGACAAGGAAGAATTTACTGATGCCCTTGCCCTCAGGTGTGGCTGGCCAGTGGATGGGCTCCCAAACATGTGTGACTGTGGCTCGCCCTTCAACCAAGATCATGCCATGGCATGCAAGGGGGGAGGTTTCGTCTGCATGAGACATGATGGAGTGAGAGACGTGGCAGCTCAGATGCTGAAAAAAGTCTGCCACGACGTGACTGTGGAGCCCATGCTGCTCCCTTTGCAGGGCGAACGCCTCGCCAGACGCGCCGCTGGTGTTTCGAGCGAAGCACGAGTGGATGTTGGCGCCAGAGGGTTTTGGACTCGTGGACGGGGGGCATATTTTGACATGGGGATCGTTGGTCCCATGGCCCATTGCCACAGAGACCTGACCCTTGATGCAGCCCACGGAGGAGGCGAGCAGGAGAAGAGCAGAGCATATGAAGAAAGAATACAGAGTGTGGACCGGGGCTCCTTCACCCCGGTAGTATTCACGACGGCGGGAGGGATGGGACCAAGGGCGCAGAGCTTCTACGCAAGACTCGCCGAAACACTGGCGGATAAGAAACAACAGCCAAGAAGCAGTGTGGTCGCCTGGATGAGATACAGGCTGTCCTTCTCCCTCCTGAGGTCAGCCTTGGTCTGCCTGAGAGGAACCAGGTCACCTGCACCCGGAACCACCCGCATTGCTGACCTGGACTTTGAGGCGACGGTGGTTGATGGTCGTATCAACCACAAGCTCTGTTAGCTTAAAAATAAAATGTTTAGTAAAGTTTGTAATATTAAATAAAGATGGTTGTCGGCCACAGTCATTGGCGGGGTGGGGCCAATGAATTGCTTTGTGAAAGGATGTGAGAGAATATACCCCTCACAACGCAACTCTAATAGATGGAGGCCCGTAGTAGTAAAAAAAAAAAAAAAAAAAGAATAGTAGTAGTAGTAGTAGTAGTAGTAGTAGTAGTAGTAGTAGTGGTGGTGGTGGTGGTAGGAGGGTGGTAGCAGTGTTGGGGTTGTTGTTGGTAGCGGTGGTTGTAGTTGTCGCAGTAGTAGCAGTGGTGGTGGTGATGGCGGTGGTGGTAATAGTGGTGGTGGTGGTGGTGGTGGTGGTGATGATGGTGGTAGTGGTATTTGGGGTGGTGATGATGGTGGTAGTGGTAGTTGTGGTGGTGTTGATAGCAATAGTTGTATTAGTTTTCGTAGTAGTATGAGTAGCGATAGTAATGGTAGTCTTGGTAATAGTGGTTATGATAGTTGTGGTAATAGTGGTAGTGACAGTGGTGGTGGTGTTAGTGGTGGTGATTGCAGTGGTGGTGGTGGTGGTGGTGGTGGTGGCGGTGGCATTAGTGGTAGTGGTAGTGGTGGTGGTGGCGGTAGTGGTAGTGGTGGTGGTGGTGGCGGTGGTAGTGGTGGTGGTAGTGGTGGTGGTGGTGGTGGTGGTAGTGTTGGTGGTGGTGGTAGTGGTGGTGATGGTGGTGGCGGTAGTGGTGGTGGTGGTAGTAGCGGTAGTGTTGGTGGTGGTGATAGTGGTGGTGATGGTGGTGGCGGTAGTGGTAGTGGTGGTAGTAGCGGTAGTGGTGGTGGTGGTGGCGGCGGTAGTGGTGGTGGTAGCGGTGGTGGAGACGCATATTGAGAGATGCAAAATATTTAAGTCAATTTCCCGATACTTTAAGACCGTGATTCAGACTGAAGCCAATAAGTCTCCTGCTCTAGACGGCTCGTGTTGGGCGGTAATGCTGTTAAGGCCAAGATTTTACTATTATCACAAGGTTTTATATATATGGTATTTCTATTAATTTTATTTATCATCATTATCTAGGTACGTTTAAGTTATTATTGCCGTTGTTATTGCTGGTGTTGTTGTTGTTGCTACTGTTGCTGTTATTAATGAAGGAGGAGGAGGAGGAGGAAAAATGTAATAATAGTTGTAGTGGTAATGGTTATAGGAGGACTAAGCTGAGGAGGCCGAGAACAAGGAGGAGGAGGAGGAGGAGGAGGACCAGGATGTACCTCTTTTAGCAAATGGGGTTTATTCATCCTTACCAGATGTCACCACCGACAACGTCTTTGTGCCCCCGAAGCTTGAACTATTCTTTCAATTATCGTAAATTACCTGTGTTTATCTGGGACTTGTAACATTATAACACTATCATTGTAACATCAATAGAATGTTTTAAAAGGTCAAATACTGCTTGATATTTCAGGGCTTTAATGCAAGAAAGATTTTTAGTGGTGAGAGTTTCCAATAGTCATTGATTTTGTCTCGTTTACCAATATATAAAACAACGAGAATAATCAATTACAGTTTTATTTAGAATAGTATCACATATTGTATTGAAGTATAATTCTTACAAGTCTCAGAGAAACACATGTAATTTATGATAATTGAAGGAATAGTTTAAGATTTGTGGGCGCTGGTGACACCCCGTGGCTGGCAACACTGAATATACCCCACTGGGCCTGTCATGCTTACAGAAGGAAGAATACACCAATATATTTATGTGTTCCTCTCCTCCTCCTCCACCTCCTCCTCCTCCTCCTCCTCCTCCTCCAGCTTCAGCAAGTGTCCCTCCTTAAATCCATGTGTGTTTGGTTACTTGCTCTTCTTTCCCCGCGTGCCCTCCTGCAGGATTGGGGCGAGGTAGTAGTCCTGGACAAAAAGTGGAGGAGGAGGAGGAGGAGGAGGAAAAGTTGGAAAGTTTCGTTTAGTCGGCGCAATATCAGTGGTCATATGCCGGAGAGAGACAGGAGGGGGAAGGAATTATAGAAGGGAACAGATCCCAGGAGACGGGACACAACCCCCGATTAATACCTGGTACCCATTCACTGCTGGGTGGACAGGGGCGTAGGGTATCGGAAAAGCCGCCCAAAAGGAGGAGGAGAAGGAGGAGGAGGAAAAGGAGGAGGAGGAAAAAGAGAAGGAGGAAGAGAATTATAACAAGAGCAAAAACAAAAACAAGAATACGAACAAGAAAACAAGAACAAGAAAACATGAAACAACAAAAAAACAGAACACGAAGAACAAGAAGACGAGGAAGATGAGGATGATAAAAAAAATAACAGAAAATATGAATGAAAAAATAGATTAAGCAATGAAAAATATAAAAGTATGAATGAATGAATAATATATGAAGAAATGAATGAAAATAACCAATAAATTCCTCTCCTTTCTTTTTTTCATTCTTTCTTCCTTTCTTTTTCTTGCTTTTATGCTTTCTTCCCTTATCCACTCAATCATTCGTTCATGGAGGAAGGAAGGAAGGAGGAAGGAAGGAAGGAGGGAGGAAGAAGGAAGAAAGGAAAGATAAAAGAAGAACAGGAGAAGGAGAAAGAGCAGAAGTTGAGGTACGAGGAGATAGTGACTATTGAATAAAGATCTCTCCTTTAAATCAAATCCCGCGAAGAAAGGGACTGGAAACGCAGCAAAGGGTTGAGAGGCCTTTCAGAGGATCAAATCCCTTCAAGTGCCCAAGAAGGTAAGGAGGAAAGAGGATTAAGAAAGACGAATGTGAAAGAATAAAGAATGAATAAGAGAAGTTAAAGAAGTGTTATAAGTGGTTAAGGGAATATCAAAAAAGAATAAAAATAATAGAAAAACGAAAGAGAAAATGAGGAAATAGATAAACAGAGGAGTAGATGGATAGGTAGATGGATACACATCGATGCAAACAGACAAATTTACAGAAAGAAAAGCTCGAATACTCATACATGTTGGAGGGAATAATAAATAACCAATGAAAAACTTTTGAATGCTCCGAAAGGGGGGGTGAAAATATAAATTAGATACAAGAAAAATCAATAGAACTTATAAAAATTGAGGTAAAAACTAAATATATCAAAGTAAAAGTGAAATATATAAAGGTGAAAATGAGATTACATGCATGATTTTGAAATAGATAAATAGGATAGATAGATAGATAGATACATTGATAGATAGACAGATAGATAGACATAGACAGTAAGAGAGAAAGAAAAAAAAGGGATGTTTCAAACCCACAATACCCAAGAGACAGACAGGCAGACAGACAGACCAAAAAGGGAAAAAAAACAATAGACAAAAAATAACAAAGTGAGAATGGAGCACAAAGGAAAAAAAATAACAAAAAAATCAAAAAGTAAAACAAAAAATCTGCACGACTTTTCGAACCCTGCCAAAAAAAGAAGTAATTAATGATTGAGGGAGGAAGAAAAACAGGACGCGACAGACAGACAGACAGGTAGAGTGACAGCAGGAGAGAGTGAGAGGGAGGAAGGAATCTCTCTCCCCCTCTTCCCTTATCTATCTATTTATCTATCTGTCTATCTATCTATCTATCTGTATCTATCTATCCCTTTCGCAGATAAGGAATGAATGAACAGAAAAATAACATAAAAGACGAAATTCTTTTATTCCAGAATTTAAAAGGTGTCAGAAAGAGGAGGAGGAGGAGGAGGAGGAGGAGGAGGTGACAAAGAAAGTGGGAGGAAACAGAGGGAAAAAGTAGAGCAGGGGAGGGAAATATTGAGTTAAGAAAACTTTGCGAGAAGGAAAGAAAGACGATTATTGAGAGAGAGAGAGAGAGAGAGAGAGAGAGAGAGAGAGAGAGAGAGAGAGAGAGAGAGACGAACACACAGGCAGGCAGGCAGAAAGGTAGTAGACAAAAGCACATGAGAGGTGGGCGAGGACAATGATCTTAAAGATGCACACACACACACACACACACACACACACACACACACACACACAAACACTAGCAAACAAACGCACATGCAAACACACACACAGACAAACACACACAAACATGCATACACAAACAAATACACAAATAAACAGAAAAACAAACAAATATACTAACAAACACACAAAAAAAAGCCTGGGGAGAATGGACCCTGAAAGGAGGTTCTCTGAGCTTTCTTCTTTTTTGTCATCGCCTTTTCTTTCATTTAAAACTTTCATTCATTCACTTACTTTTCCTCACCCAAAGGAAGCGAAACTAGGAATAAATAAAAGAGAAGAGTCGTGGAAAAGAGCGAAATAAGTTAATGAGGGAAATATTAATCACCTGCACAGTCATTTATTTCTCTTCCAGTCGTTTTTTATTTAACTTATTTACTTTCCAGAATTTCGTTTATTTTCCTCGCCCAACGAAAGCTTGAAAGAGGTGAATCAATAAAGGAGCGAGGACAAAGGAAGTCATTAGAGGAGGGAAGAGTGTACCCGCGTTCCCTTATAAGCTTTCACTCACTCCTTTAGTCATCCTCGGCTAATGGAAAAAAATATACAAAACTACGTGAAAGCAGAAACTATGAACGATATAGATGAGGAGAAAATTCACCTGCTCCACTTTATCTTGTTTTGGTCGCCTTCTTTTCATCCCTTTAAAGCTGTTTGCTCATTCAACCTATTTTCCCCACTGGATGGAAGTCTGCTTTAGAAAATATAAGACGGAGGTAAAAAAATGTGATAGATGAAGAGGCGTGGAAGTAGACGGTATGTAGAAGAAGGAAAAAACAACACTTTTTTTATATTCTTCACTCAAAACAATCCCTTCCTCTTCACTCGGTTTATTTTCCTCTCTGTTAAAACTTGCTACAAAAAATAATATGGATGAAATGGCGTGAAAATAGACAGTAAAAATCCAGTCCTTTTTATTCTTCCCTCAAAAATTTCCCCTTCACTCCAACAAGCTTTCCTTCACTCTATTTTCCTTTGTGTCTAAGCTTATTAATACGTAATAGAGATGGCACGGACTGAAAATAGACTCAGCAATGTAAAAAAAAAAATAGTGTTTCATGATCTTCCCTCAAAAATTGCTGTCACTCCAAAAAGCTTCCCGTCACTCAGTATATTTTCCTCTCTATTAAAACTTACTACGAAAAAATATATTCTACCTGAAGCGGCGTGAATGCAGGCGGTAAGTAGACGAGGGAAAGTTCTCCTGACGCACCTTTTTTTTCACTAATGCACCGACTTCCGGCCCAGCTAAACATTTCACTTCCTCGACCTCATTTCGCTCCATTATTAATTCGACTGTTTATTTTTCATCGGTGAGGCGGAATTAAAGCACGCGGGAGAGAATGGAGCAGCTTCACACAAGGCCGTTCACAGAAATGGAAATTGCAGGTAGACTTTTGCACGGTTTTATTCTTTTATTTCCCAATCTGTCTTTCTCTTTCTATCTCTAGCTATCTACGTACATTCCTCTATCTATCCGTAACTTCATCTATATCTGTCTATCTATACATCTGTTTATTTATCCACCCCTTCATCGTTCCATTTCTCCAATTCTCTCTCTATTCATCTCTCCCTCTATCCATATCTCCCTCTGTTCATCTTTCCCTCTATTCACTTGTCCATCTCTTTATCTTTTCATATCTTCATCTATCCATTTCTTCACCCATCCATTTTTCCAGCAACTCATTTCTCCCTCTACCCTTCTCTCCACCTGTCCATTTCTCCACGTATCCATCTCTCCAGCTATCCATTCCTCCATCTCCCTACCTCTGAGTCTCTATCTATCTCAATCTCACTTTCTCTCTTTCTCTTCTTCACCTGGCTAAATCCTTCACCTGTCCTCTTCTCCGTTCATCATACCTCCACCTTGACACACCTTGCGCGAAAGACAGCACTAAAAGCTTTCCCAACCACCGCCCGGCCACTGACTGAGACACGGGGAAAGGAAAGAAAAGAAGAAAAGAAAAAACGGTGAGTCTCCCAACGTAACAACGAGCAGGTAAAACAAACTGAAAGGGAAAGTTTAAAGGGAAGGTTAAAGTAGTAAAGGTACCCGTGGAGAGAGAGAGAGAGAGAGAGAGAGAGAGAGAGAGAGAGAGAGAGAGAGAGAGAGAGAGAGAGAGAGAGAGAGAGAGAGAGAGAGAGAGAGAGAGACTGGAAAAATGATAGTGTGTGTGCGCAATTATGGAAAGTTTGACTGTCCACCCATTTTCCTCAGCAGTGTGTGTGTGTGCGTGTGTGTGTGTGTGTGTGTGTGTGTGTGTGTGTGTGTGTGTGTGTGTGTGTGTGTGTGTGTGTTGCAGGGAAAAACTTATTCTATTGCGGCATCTTTTTTTGTCAACCTGTCCTCCCTCTCCTTCTCCTCTTCCTCTTCGTCCTCCTCCTCCACATCCCCCTCCTCCTTCTCCCTTTTCTTTCCTTCTGCCGAAACTGAAAAATATATATGTATGCGTCTCACACACACACACACACACACACACACACACACACACACACACAAAAGTAAGAAAGACTAAAAGCCACAAGAATAAAAAACAATGAGAGAGAGAGAGAGAGAGAGAGAGAGAGAGAGAGAGAGAGAGAGAGAGAGAGAGAGAGAGAGAGAGAGAGAGAGAGAGAGAGAGAGAGAGAGAGAGAGAGAGAGAGAGAGAGAGAGAGAGAGAGAGCAATATGAAGAGGGAAGGAGAAGGGGGAAGTTCCAAGTGAAGTGACGTTAACCATCCTTGTAACGGACCCCTGAGCTTCGCATACTCCTTAAAACATTCACTCACTCACACACACACACACACACACACACACACACACACACACACACACACACACACACACACACACACACACACACACACACACACACACACACACACACACACCAGACTGAACATCAGAATTTCTTCCCGTCGTGTGTGTGTGTGTGTGTGTGTGTGTGTGTGTGTGTGTGTGTGTGTGCTTTCTTTTCGTTCGACTCTTCCTGTTCTACCAAAACAGATCCTACGGCGGAGAAAGACCCCAGAGGATTTTTCTCCCTGCCGGTCGGCGTTCCGGAGGCCATTCTGTTTTCAATCCCTGAGCTGACGAAAGCGAATTTTACAAAACTATAATTCTTTTTAAAATTCATACCCTTAAAATCAACAATTATGACCCTCTTCGTAGTCTGGGCGATCGTCTTGTTAATGGGGAATCTGTGTGGCAACAGCCTGCAGGTCGCCGGCGAAACGGGCTCCACTGGGTTCCTCAAGAACATAGCGGTCTCCGCCGAGGAGATGCTAGTCTGTCTATTTCCATGTATTAATCCAGACCCTGGTAACGTCGCATCCAGTGTCAAATAGCCATTTTCTAATACTATATATATATATATATATATATATATATATATATATATATATATATATATATATATATATATATATATATATATATATATATATATATATATATATATATATATATATATATATATATATATATATATATATATATATATATATATATATATATATATATATATATATATATATATATATATATATATATATATATATATATATATAAAATATCAGTCTATTTCCATGTATTAATCCGGACCCAGCTAACGCCGCATCCAGTGTCAAATAGCCATTTTCTAATACAATATATATACATAATGTCAGTCTATTTCCATGTATTAATCCGGACCCGCACACTACATTTTTAAAATACTGAATTTTATCTGCATGACCATTCAGATAACAAAATACCGTACGGAACAAATGCCGTTCCGTATTGGTTCAAAACGGACCGATACATTTCATTCTAGAATACAGAGCGATTCTGTATTTTAAGGAACGGCAAGGCTGCCGCAAAGACAGTCGCCAAGACAGTCGTGAAGACCGTCGGCCAACTCCTTGGCAACTGTCGGCCAGCTAGTCGGCCAACCAGTTGACAGACAATCTGGAAGACTGTCGTCAAGACTGTCGGCCAATCGGTCGCCAGATTCGTGGTTGTCGTAGACACGGCGCCATTTAAAAAAATGACCGCTGAGACTCGTCTTGAGACTAGTTGGCAGCATGTTGCGGACATGCTGCCAACTAGTTGGCCGAATGTCCCAGACAGTCGGCAATCATGGTAGCCGACACCAAGACGCCAAAAAATTCTTGGAGCGTGGGAGCCGACTTGTCAAATGCAGAAGTCGCTGGGTTGTCGTGGCCCAGAGTCGGCACAGTGTGAACGATGATATTGCCATTACCCGGCACGCACAATTTAGTGAGGCAGAGAAAGGAGGATGGAAAAGAGTGAGTGAGAAAGGGAAGATAGAAAAGGAAAAATATAATAAAGAAAGTAAAGGAGCGTTTGCCTTGTGCCTACGTTTGAGAGAGAGAGAGAGAGAGAGAGAGAGAGAGAGAGAGAGAGAGAGAGAGAGAGAGAGAGAGAGAGAGAGAGAGAGAGAGAGAGAGAGAGAGAGAGAGAGAGAGAGAGAGAGAGAGAGAGAGAGAGAGAGAGAGAGAGTTAGTTAAGATAATACACAGTTAGGGCGCAGAAAAATAGAAAACGAGGAACACAAAAAAATATATACTGACAAAACACACACACACACACACACACACACACACACACACACACACACACACACACTATTGTACCCGCGGGAGAGATCTGAACAAATTAACGAAATGTAGTGACGTTAAAAAGAACGAATTGTGGCAGTCGTGGTGGTGGTGGTAGTAGTAGTAGTAGTAGTAGTAGTAGTAGTAGTAGTAGTGGCAAAGTAGTTGTAGTAGTAGTAGTAGTAGTAGTAGTAGTAGTAGTGGTGGCAAAGTAGTAGTGGTAGTAGTAGTAGTAGTAGTAGTAGTAGTAGTAGTAGTAGTAGTAGTAGTAGTAGTAGTGGCAAAGTAGTAGTAGTAGTAGTAGTGGCAAAGTAGTAGTAGTAGTAGTAGTGGCAAAGTAGTAGTAGTAGTAGTAGTAATGTATGTGTATTTTTTATCTATATATTTATTTATTTATTCAGCTGTTTGTTTTGTGTGTGTAATTACATCCGAACATTGATGTGTGTGCGTGTGTGCGTTTGTCTCGCGGCGCCGTGGAGGGTCATGTGTGGTGATATATTGTCCTCGCGTTGAGGGAGGGGCGTCCTCTCATATGCATATATATTACGGGGTGATCATCAGAGGGGGAGAGAGGAGAGGGGGGCGGAGGAGACTGGGGGACATCACAGGACACTCCCTTCATTCCTCCACACCTCTCACCCCGACCCCCGCACCCCTCGTTTCCAAGTCCCGGCATGCACCAGGTAAACGCCATGGTGATATTGATATGTAACCGTGCGTTGGTGAGGACTTAATCAGTATTCATCGCGTCGTTTCATCCACACTGCTGAAGACTTACTATAACCTGACCTATTAACCTGCCAAGCATGCATAAAGTCACTGTCATATAACATGCGTTCAGAGCTTCGTATGTGTAAATTAATCTGTGTGTATTTTTCAATCTATCTCTATCTGTCTATTTATATATCTCTACGTATACCCAGTATGTCTCGTCTTGTTAACACTGCGGAAAAAATACAAAAATAACCGGCATGCTGTACCTTTTTTCTTTGTACATTCTTAGTCGACTTTAATTCTCCGGGTGTAAAGGAAGCAGAGAGTCAGAACCGATAATGAACGCCGAGAAGAGCGTCAGTATAGAAAAATAAAACGTAAACACGGAGTTGGATCTTCTCAATCGAGCTCAAATTCGGCGGGTGTGAGGGAAACAAAGATTCATAAGCGACAGGAAGTGGATCAGTATAGAGAACGGAAACAAACATAGCATCGGATCTTCTTGATTGAGCGCCGGAACAGAGTCAGTAGAGAGAAAGAAAACGTAAACAAGGAATTGGATCTTCTTAGTCAAACTCAAATTCTATGGATGTGAGAGAAACAAAGATTCAGAGGCGCTAAGAAGAGGATCCGTATAGAGAACGAGAACAAACTTAGCGTCGGATCTTCTTGGTTGAGCGCCGGGAAAGAAAACGTAAACATGGAATTTTTATCTTAGTCAAGCTCAAAGTCTGCGGCTGTGAAGAAAAGGGTGAGTATAGAGAACGAAAACAAACATAGCATCGGATCTTCTTGGTTGAGCGCAGGAACCGAGTCAGTATAGATAAATGAAAACGTAAACAAGGAATTTGATCCTTTTAGTCGGGCTCAAAGTTTGCGGGTGTGAGGGCAACAAAGATTCCGAGGCAATACTCAGCGTCGGGGATGAGGGCGCAGGCGCGTGGAGGAGGAGGTGTCGGGAGGAAAACTTTGCCGGTAATGGGTGTTGAGAGGGAACGTGGGGAGTGCGAAGACATCCCAGCCACTCAGGACCATGCGAGGCCAGCTGGTGGGGGGGGAGGGGAAGGAAAGAGGGGGGCATGTTAGGGAAGGTGCATGTGAGAGGAAGGGAGGAGGGAGGACGTGTGTGTTTGTGTGTGTGTGTGTGTGTGTGTGTGTGTGTGTGTGTGTGTGTGTGTGTGTGTGTGTGTGTGTGTGTGTGTGTGTGTGTGTGTGTGTGTGTGTGTTGTTTACCCTTGGACATGCAAAAGAAACTCGGATCTAATTAGAAAGCCTATTAAGAGAGAGAGAGAGAGAGAGAGAGAGAGAGAGAGAGAGAGAGAGAGAGAGAGAGAGAGAGAGAGAGAGAGAGAGCGCTAATCCTCCCCGGAATCCCTCGCCGCTTCACTGTAATTACTAATCTCTGTCAATCCTAAATCATCCTTCTCAATCCTTTAGTCTGTATGTCTGTCTGTCTGTGTCTGTCTGTCTGCTTGGGTCTGTCTGTCTGGGTATGTTTATCTGTGTCAGCGTGAGTGTCTGTCTGTTTATTTGTGTCTGTTTATCTGTGTATGTGTGTCTGTCTATCTATGTGTCTGTCTGTCCCTGTCTATCTCCCAAGCTGTATCCCTTTCTCTCGGTTTGATTGCCTAACTGTCTCTATACCTATTTGTCTGTCTGTCTACGTATCTGTCTATGGACGTCTTACCTGTCTACCTCTTTGTCTGCCTGTGTCTGATTACGAAACTGTCTTACTGTCCATCCGTTTGTCTGTGTAAAGGAGAGAATAAGTGAATAACAAGGACAATGAAGATGAAGTAGATATTCACGCAAACAAAGATGAACGAGCGATGGGGGAAGCGAAAACGTCGACGAATAAACAGAGTAATAGAAAACACGATAACGAGTCGGTAAACAGAGTGGTCAGCGGAAAGGAAATTACGATAATAAGAATAAGAATAAAAATCATGGCCACGGGAGGGGGACGCGGAAACAAAGAGGCGAAAACAAAGTCAAATAACATTACCGCAGCAAAAGATTATACAGGTTTTTTATATTAGGAAAATGAAGTTATGTATCCCCCCCAGTCCTCTCTCTCTCTCTCTCTCTCTCTCTCAGCAATGATATAGGAAAGAAATGTGATGGCCGAAGTTTTGCTCTGCATTGTGTTCTTAATGGAGAAAACTTGCCTAATTTGCCTTGATAAGAGGAGGGGGGCGGGGAGGGGGAGGAGGAGGAGGAGGAGGAAATAGAAAAAGAAGATTAAAAGGAGGAGGGAGAAGAGGAAGAACAAGAACAAGAAGAACAAGAGCAAGAAGAAAGAAAATAGGAAGAAGGGGAGAAGGAAGAGTAGAAAGAAAAAGGAAGGAGTCAAAAGAAAAAGAGAAGGAAATATCAGAAGAGGAGGAGGAGGAGGAGGAGGAGGAACCACTTCCCCACCAAAGAACAAGAAGAAGAAGAAGAAAAAGAAAGAAGCAAAGGGAATAATGGCGAACGAAAATGCAGTTATAGGAAGAGAGAGAGAGAGAGAGAGAGAGAGAGAGAGAGAGAGAGAGAGAGAGAGAGAGAGAGAGAGAGAGAGAGAGAGAGAGAGAGAGAGAGAGAGAGAGAGAGAGAGAGAGAGAGAGAGAGAATGGGAGGTATAGGGATATGAAAGTAATGCAGGAGGGAGAGAGAAGGGGAGAAGCAAGGAGTGAGAGAGGAAGGAAGAATTGAATAAGAAAGGAACAACGGAGGAAGAGGATTACTAAAGGAAGGGAGGAGGAAGCGAGCGATAGAGGGAAACATATGGAAGGAGCGATAAAGGAAGGGAAGGAGAGATAGGGAAGATAAGAAGGAAGAATGGAGGAAGGGAGGACAAAAGAGAGGGAGACTGAGGGAAGGGGAAAGATAGTGAGGGAGGGAAATGTATGGAAGGAGAGAGAGAGAAAGAGAGATAAAGGAGAGGGAGATGAATAGAAAGGCAGTAAGGGAGGGAGGGAGGGGGGATGGAAAACGAATAGAAAAAAGGAGGAAGGGAGGAAAAACGAGCGAATGGAAAAGTGTAGGAAGGTATGAGGGGGAGAAGGAGGGAGATGTAGGGAAGGAAAGGGGGGAAAAGAGGAAGGGAGGGAGATAGGAAAGGAGGACAGAGGGAAAGAAGGAGGGAGGGAGGGAGGGATGTAAGCGTGTAGGATGGGGAGGGAAGGAAAATATGGAAGGAAAAAGAGGAAGCGAGGAATGGAGGGATGGAAGGAGGGGAAGGCGAGATAGGGGAGGGCGTGGTATAAGGGGGACAACGAGGGAAATGTATAGAAGGAAGGGAGGAGAGGAAAGAAGGAGGAAGGGAGAGAAGACTAAAGGAAGGTAGGGGGGAAGAGAAAAATGTATTGCAGATAGCAACAGGAGTGGGAGGAAGCGAGGAGGAGAGGAACGAGGGGAGCGAGGGAGGGAAGAAGGGGGGTAGGAGGAGGGGGTGGGGGGGAGAGTGAGTAAGGGGTGGAGGAGTACAATGAAATGGCGTCCTGTAGTCAGCCTGGGCCCGGGCGGCGACAGCGTGGCGCCAGGGATGAACGGGAAGGCTGCGGCATCGGGTGGAGGAGGAGGAGGAGGAGGAGGGAGGAAGAGGTAGTGCTGGAGTTGGAGAGAGAGGTAGGAGAGCAAAAACAACACAAAACAAAAAAGAAAAACAAAGAGAATAACAAAAACAGCATCAACAAAAACAGCATCAACAAAAACAGCATCAACAAAAATAACATCAACAAAAATAACATCAACAAAAACAGCATCAACAAAACAACAGCATCAACAAAAACAGCATCAACAAAAACAACATCAACAAAAATAGCATCAACAAAAACAGCATCAACAAAACAACAGCATCAACAAAAACAGCATCAACAAAACAACAGCATCAACAAAAACAGCATCAACAAAAACAGCATCAACAAAAACAGCATCAACAAAACAACAGCATATAAAACAACAGCATCAACAAAACAACAGCATCAACAAAAACAGCATCAACAAAACAACAACAGCATCTAAAACAACAGCATCAACAAAAACAACAGCCTCAACAAAAACAGCATCAACAAAACAGCATCAACAAAAACAGCATCAACAAAACAACAGCATCTAAAACAACAGCATCAACAAAAACAACAGCATCTAAAACAACAGCATCAACAAAAATAACAGCATCAACAACAACAACATCAAAAACAACAGCATCAAAAACAACAGCATCAACAAAACAACAACAGCATCAAAAACAACAGCATCAACAAAACAACAGCATCAAAAACAACAGCATCAAAAAACAATCGCATCAACAACAACAGCATCAACAAAACAACAACAACAACAACAACAACAACAACAACAACAACAACAACAACAACAACAACAACAACAACAACAACAACAACAAAGATAAAGAAGATGAGGATGAAGGATGAGATGGAGGAGGAAACAGAGGAGCAGAAGGACGAGGACGAGGACAACAAACACCGTAAAACGACGATGACGAAGGGTAAACACTAATATACGAGGTCAGACTCTCCTCCTGACGAAGTACTCCCAACACACCTCGGCAGCAGCATCCTCACAAAGGGCACGTAAGAGGCGAAAGACGAGGCCCCAGAATACAGAAATAATAATAGTTAACAGTATAAACATTCCTAAGGCCCATAATACAGTCGATAACATTTACGCCCTTAATTAACAAAAAGTACATTTCAGAAACACAATGCCGCCCTTCAGCTTAAAAATGTCCCGCGTACCTGTGTGTGTGTTTGCAAAGAGTATTACTGATCAATGGCGTCGTGTTTCCGTACTGGATTAAATGGCGCTCGTTACACCTGTACAGCGCACGTGGGGTCAGGTGTGCCATCGGGAAAACGGCTTTATTAATTTATTTTTACCTGTGAATAAAATGTGCACCCATACCTATTCCTATGTGTTAATGGGAACATGATTGCTCCATGACCATGTTTTTACGCCTATAATAACGATATCCACCGGTGCTGTCATTCATACATGGAGCGAACGTGTTTTAGTCTTATTAAGTACCCGTGCTGCTCTTCATGCATGGAACAAACAACAAACTTTGGACTTATTAGTGAAAAAATCAATGTTACCTCTTTAGTCTTCATTGCATACTTCGCCACGCCTACAAAGAAACACAAAGGGAAAGATGAAGGAAGTAAAATATCCCTCCATGAATATCGAATCACTAAATTTACTGTGATCCAAAATGTTATGGCATGTGAAGGGCATATTGAGGTTAGATAAGCGGTGTTCAGATTCATAACACAAACTAATATCAAATCACTACGCAGGGATATAGAAGTTCGTTATATACCATTTGTTTGTATAACCTCATAGTTGAAGGAGAAGGCAGAGAAGAGGGGGGGAGGGAGGGGAAGGGAGAGAGAGAGAGAGAGAGAGAGAGAGAGAGAGAGAGAGAGAGAGAGAGAGAGAGAGAGAGAGAGAGAGAAAGGAGGGGAAGGGTACGTATTAATATTCATGAGATGCATGTGCAAGAAATAAGCGAACGTGTTAATACACACACACACACACACACACACACACACACACACACACACACACACACACACACACACACACACACACACACACACACACACAAATAAGAAAATATATGCATAGGCACATCAAAACACAGTGGTGGGCTTATTATTATTATTATTATTATTATTATTATTATTATTATTATTATCATCATTATTTATGTAAGATCATCATATTCCTCCTCCTCCTCCTCCTATTCCTCCTCCTTTTCTCACCTGTACGTCTATAAGAGGCAGGTGACACTCAGGTAAGTAAGGAAGCCGTCCGTCAACCTGCTCGACAAGGTGAAGCAAAGTGTCCACTCAACGCGAGAGAGAGAGAGAGAGAGAGAGAGAGAGAGAGAGAGAGAGAGAGAGAGAGAGAGAGAGAGAGAGAGAGAGAGAGAGAGAGAGAGAGAGAGAGAGAGAGAGAGAGAGAGAGAGAGAGAGAGAGAGGAGGAAAAAAACGAGGATGCAAGGGATGGGGGAAGAGATAGAGGAAGGGAGAGGAGGTAGGGGCGTTGAGTACTATATACACATTCACCTACAAACCGCACTTAGCCAACCATCCGCGCCCTTTAAAAGCCTTTCCCCAACAACCTTATTTTTACCTAAGCGGGAGGAGGCGGGAAGGAACACAAACCCACACACCTTCGCTTTGGGGCGATGGTCGTATTGGGAGTGGATATGGAGGGGTAGGAAGGAGTTAGAGAGAGGAAAAGGGTGTCGAGGAAAGAGGGGAAGGGAGGGAAGGGGGGAGTGGAAGGGGGGGTTAGGCAAAAGTTAAGGGAGGGTGCGTTGTTAATGAATAGGGAAGAAGAGAGGAGGGGAGAAAGGGGGTAAAGGGAGAATGTAATAGAGGGGAGGGGAGGAAAGATAAAAAGTGTGGATAGGGAGGGGAGAGGGGAGGGGAAGGGAGGAATGGGCAAAAGTTAGGGAGGGGTACTGTGGTAATGAACAGGGAACAACGGAAGGGAGGAAGAGGGTGAAGGGGGAATGGTAAAGAGGTGTGGTGGGGAGGGGAGGGAGGGGTCAAACTGTGGAAGGGGGGAAGGAAAAAGGAGGGAAAAGGGAAGGAGGGGAATGGGCAAAAGTTAGGGAGGGGTGTGGTGGTAATGAATAGGGAAGAACAGAATAGGGAGGGAATAGGGAGAATGGAAATAGAGGTGAGATGGGAAAAGGAAGAAGGGGGTAGAAACTGTGGATAGGAAGGGGGAAGGAGGATAGGATATGGGGAAGAGAGAGAGCAAAGGGAGAATGGAGAGTAGGTGAAATGGGAAAAGGGAGAGGGGGGTGGGATGTGTGGAAGGGCTTTCGTAGGAGTGTGGGGCATTTCCAGGGGTAGTTTTATGACCCTGGTGGTGGTAGTTTGACCCTTCTTCCGTATTATGAGCCTAAAAAACACTCATCAGAACCAGGGAGAGGGACTGGGTGAGGTGGAGAGGTAGAAATCTATAGGCAAGGGCAGTAGGGGGATGGCAGAATAGGGTAAAGAGGGAAAATAAAGAGGTGTAAGGGGAAGGAGGAGGAGTGGTTGAAGAAGTGGAAAGTGTCTCAGCCAGCTTACAATATCCGTACTTCTCCCTCTTTCTTTTTTTACAGCTAAAGAAACAGCTCAAGGGCAACAAAAAAAAAAGGTGTAAAAAAAAAGCCCTGTTTCATCTCTTAGAATAATAATAATAAGAGAGAATGAAACAGAAGGGCGATGCAGGATACCAGGTGAGAAGGAGTGTTTGAACGAGAGGGAAAAAAAGAAGAACGGAGGAGGATGGGAGGAGGCGGTATATCGAAGAGTGAATGAGAGAGAACAAAAGGCAATAGGGAAAAGGGGAGAGAGGGAATGAAAGGGAAAGGGAGTGCAGGATACCAGGTGAGAAGGAGAGTTTGAATGGGAAGAGAGAAAGGAGAAGGTGGAGGGGGAGGGAAGAGACCCGAATCCACAACAGAAAGAGGGAGTGAAAGAAAAAAGGAGTGCAGGATACCCGGTGAGAAGGAGTTTAAATGGGGAAGGAAAAAGGAGAAGGGGGAGGATGAAGGGGGATACTACATTAGAACAATTAACGAACCTACACCATACAACTGTACATTCCTAGAAGTCGTATTATTAAACATTTCTGCGCCCATGCATACATATTTGGCAAGGCTTTCGTAGGAGTGTGGGGCATTTCCAGGAGTAGTTTTATGGCCCTGGTGGTGGTAGTTTGACCCTTCTTGCGTACCATGAACTTAAAGAAACACATATTTGGCAAGGCTTTCGTAGGAGTGTGGGGCATTTCCAGTAGTAGTTTTATGGCCCTGGTGGTGGTAGTTTGACCCTTCTTGCGTACCATGAACTTAAAGAAACACATATTTGGCAAGGCTTTCGTAGGAGTGTGGCGCATTTCCAGGAGTAGTTTTATGGCCCTGGTGGTGGTAGTTTGACCCTTCTTCCGTGCCATGAACTTAAAGAAACACATATTTGACAAGGCTTTCGTAGGAGTGTGAGGCATTTCCAGGGATAATTTTATGACCCTGGTGGTGGTAGTTTGACCCTTCTTCCGTACCATGAACTTAAAGAAACATATATTTGGCAAGGCTTTCGTAGGAGTGTGAGGCATTTCCAGGGGTAGTTTTATGACCCTGATGGTGGTAGTTTGACCCTTCTTCCGTACCATGAACTTAAAGAAACATATATTTGGCAAGGCTTTCGTAGGAGTGTGGGGTATTTCCAGGAGTAGTTTTATGACCCTGATGGTGGTAGTTTGACCCTTCTTCCGTGCCATGAACTTAAAGAAACACATATTTGGCAAGGCTTTCGTAGGAGTGTGAGGCATTTCCAGGGGTAGTTTTATGACCCTGGTGGTGGAAGCTTAACCCTTCTTCCATGCCATGAACTTAAAGAAACACATATTTGGCAAGGCTTTCGTAGGAGTGTGAGGCATTTCCAGGGGTAGTTTTATGACCCTGGTGGTGGAAGCTTAACCCTTCTTCCGTGCCATGAACTTAAAGAGACACATATTTGGCAAGGCTTTCGTAGGAGTGTGAGGCATTTCCAGGGGTAGTTTTATGACCCTGGTGGTGGTAGCTTAACCCTTCTTCCATGCCATGAACTTAAAGAGACACATATTTGGCAAGGCTTTCGTAGGAGTGTGAGGCTTTTCCAGGGGTAGTTTTATGACCCTGGTGGTGGTAGTTTGACCTTTCTTCTGTACCAAGAACTAAGAAAGACACTCATTAGAACCCGACTGATCTTTTTGGCCTTTGGAAATTGTTGATGTGTAGAGTGGAAGCGTCTGAGAGCCTCGTCCCTACCCTCTTCCCTCTCCTCTAACCCACTTCCCCTTCTCGCTATATCCACGAGTAAAAAAAAATAATAAATAAAAAAATACAAAAGGGGCGTGTTATTAAGCGAAGGAGGCGTGGTATCCGAACCCCTTCAAAGAGCCTTCAAATCTCGCTGATCCCCGGAGCGTCGCCCGCCTGAACACTTCCTTCTTGGCGCGCGAATACTGTTTTCCCGGGCATTGATTGTACGAGGGAGGCCGCACTAAGGGTTCACTTGCTTACGAACAGTTTCCCCACTTAAAGAGTACGAGGAGGTGGAGGAGGAGGAGAAGGAAGAAGGAGAACGAGGAGGGGGAGGAAGAAGGAGAACAAGGAGGAGGAGGAAGAAGGAGGAAGAAGAGAAGGAGGAGGAGGAAGAAGGAGGAAGAAGAGAAGGAGGAGGAGGAAGAGAAAGAGGAAGAAAAATCAGGGGAAGGAGAGAGAAAGGAAGGAAGGAGAAAGGAGGAAAGGCAGAAGGAAAACCGGGAAAGGAAGAAGGAAGAGAAGAGGAGGGATGGAAGGACGAGGAGGAGAAGGAGACTGGGGGAAGCAATGGAAAATAGGGAAGAGAAGAAAAAGAGGAGAATAAAAGTACAGACGAAAGAAAAGGACAGATGAAAAAGAGATGAGGCAGGGAAAGGAGAAACAGGAGGAGGGAGAAGAAGAGTAGAAGCGTAAAAGCACAAACGGAGGAAGAGGAGAGATGAAAGTGCGAAAGAGGAGGAGGCGGGGAAAGTAGAAACAGAGGAGGAAGAAGAGAAGAGGAGGAAGAGGAGGTAGGAAAATGAGAGTAGGAGGGTAAAAGTGCAGATGGAGGAAGAGGAGAGATGAAACGGAAGGGAGGAGGAGGAGGAGGCAGGTGAAGGAGAAGCAGAAGAGGAAGAACAGAGGCGGAATAAGAGGAGGAGGAGGAGGAGGAGGAGGAGGAGGAGGAGGCGAGTAAGTAGTCCCTAAGCACACACTCTACCTGGAGAGCGCCTAACAAAAGCTTACTGGAGAGCATTTTCCTATAAGCAATCAGCGTAAGCGAGAGGCCTGCGCTGCTTAAGACTGACGCCGTGCAATAGACCTTCTTGCCGCTGCTCTTTTCTTTTTTTCCTCTCCCCCGATACCGAGATTATGGACGCCGCCTCCTTCCTGTTCTCCTTCCTTCCTTCCTTAATAATAATAATCCGCCGCCAAGCCAATGAGAGAATAAATGGGAAGAGGAAGGAAGGGGAGAAGGGGAAAGAATGAGAAGGAAGAGAATATATAGAGAGGGAAGGGGAAAATAGAGAAGCAAGAGGAAGAGAGGGAAGAAGGAAGAGGAGAATGGAGAGAAGAAGGAAGAGAAGGGGAATATAAAATGGAAAAGGAATTGGAGAGGGGGAAAAGAATGAGAAGAAGGAATAAAAGAAAAATAGAGAGAGGGAAGAGGAAAATAGAGAAGAAAGAGGAAGAGAGGGAAGAAGGAAGAGGAGAATAGAGAAAAGAAGGAAGAGAAGGGGAATATAAAGAGGAGAAGGAATTGGAGAGGGGGAAAAGAATGAGAAGAAAGAAGAGGAAAGGGGAAAATAAAAAAGAGAAGAAAGAGGAGAAAGGAAAAGAAAGAGAAAAAAAGAAATAGGAAAAGGGGGAGGGGGCATGACAAGGAGGAAGAGTAGGAGGAAGAAGAAAAGGAGTCAGAAAAAGGACGAATAACAAACTAACAAACAAACTATCGTACAATAATTAGAAAAGCGTATCAAAGCAGGCGTACCAACCAAAAAAAGTCACACTCCCCTATGACCACCTTTGCTGCCGGTCTACAGAAGAAGGGAAATGGAAAATGAAAAGAAGGGAAAGGAAGGAGAATAAAGGGGAAGACAAACGACGAAGATAGGAGGGAAGGAAAGAGGAGGGGAAAGGAGATGGTAGTGGAATGAAGGGAAAGGAAAAACAGGAAGATAGGAGAGAAGGGAAGAGGAAGGAAATAGTAAGGGAATGTAGGGGAAAGACGGAAGAGGGAAGAGGAGGAAAGGGAAGGAAATGGTAGAAGAATGAAGGGAAAGGCAGATGAGGAAGAGGGAAGGGGAGACGGAAGAGGAAGAGGGAAGAGGAGGAAAGGGAAGGAAATAGGAGAATGAAGGGTAAGGCAGAAGAGGAAGAGGGAAAGGAAGACGGAAGAGGAAAAGGAGGAAAAGAAAGGAAATAGTAGGAGAATGAAGGGAAAGGCAGAAGAGGAAGAGAGAGGGGAAGGGGAAGAGGAAAGAGGAGGAAAGGGAAGGAAATAGGAGAATGAAAGTAAGGCAGAAGAGGAAGAGTGAAGGGAAGTGGAGGAATAGGTTATACATGTGATAAGACGAGGGTAAGGTTGGGTAGCATGAGTGATGAGGACAAAAACAATGTAGTAGAAACGAGTAGAGTAAAATATCAACCAGAGAAGGAAGAGAGGATAATAAAAGGAAAAAAGCAAAAAGAGAAATGAACCCAGTGGAGAAGAGAAAAGTAGAAAACTTAAAAGGAATCGGAATTCGTCTCGGGGTAAAGAACGGTTTGGTGATTGAGAGAGAGAGAGAGAGAGAGAGAGAGAGAGAGAGAGAGAGAGAGAGAGAGAGAGAGAGAGAGAGAGAGAGAGAGAGAGAGAGAGAGAGAGAGAGAGAGACACACACACACACACACACACACACACACACACACACACACACACACACACACACACACACAGACAAACAACCAGAAAAATGGGATCGAGATTGCAGAATGGAATAGATCACTTTCTGAAGAAGAGAAAAGCCGGTAAAGAGGAAAGAAAGCAGGGTTACTTTAAGAGGAGGAGGAGGAGAGGAGGAGGAGGAAGAAGGATGGAGGGCCTCTTTAAGGAAGGAAAAATAGGTGAATCTAAGCGAGGAATGGGTGGGAAGTTAGATTTTCCTTGCCCTCTATTATCTTCCTCACTCTGAACCCATTATTTTCTTTCATAATTCCCTTCACTTCACTTCCATTATCTATTTTTTTCTTATTCATCCTTCCTTTCGTTACCATTCCTTTATTTCCCTTTTCTTATTGCTCTCTATTTTTTTCACTTCGTTTTGTCTCCATTACTCTATTTCTATCATTTTCCTTACCTCTATTATCCTCTTTGTTTATTTCGTTTTATTCCTTTTCGTCCCCATTACTTTTACTTCCCCTAACTCATTTATCTTCCCCAGTTTTTAATCAATCAAAGGCTTAATTGCAAACACACACACACACACACACACACACACACACACACACACACACACACACACACACACACACACACACACACACAGAGCAACGATAAAAAATTACACTAGTCACAGGTCGAATGAAAGACAATACACAATACATAATACTTAAAACAATAGTGGAGAGAAGGGGAAGGGGGGAGGGGAAGGAGAGGAAAGAGAGGGGACCGGGGAAGGGGGGAGGGGATGGAGAGGAAAGAGAGGGGACCGGGGAAGGGGAGGAAGGAGGAAAAGGGGGAGAGGGGAGGAAAGGGAGAAAGGAAGAGGAACAATTACAACTCCACAACGAAAATTACGCGCCAAAAAATGAAAAGAAAAGAAAGATGAGGATAACGAGCAGGAGAGAAGAGAATGAGAACAAGATAAAAAGAAAGCGAGAAGCAAATAAAAAACAGGTGGAAGGAAGAATAACCAAAAGAGGAAAGGGATTGGAGTAAAGAGAAGGTAAGAAGAAAAAAAAGACAGAGGAACCAAAAGAGATAGAGGAAAGAGAAAACGAAGACGTGAAGAAAAAATGGAGACGGAAGCAAGACGAATCAGAATAGGAGAAAACGGAACTGTGGAAAGAAGGCAAAAAGAAAAAAGAAGACAGAGGAAGAAAACGGGATGGAGGAGAAAGAATGAAAACGAGAAAAGGGAAACGAGAAGAAAAACGGAGATGAAAGCACGAAGAACCAGAAAAAGAAAAGAAAATGGATTTGTGGAGAGAAGGGAAGAAGAAAAGAAAGAGAGACTAGAGGAAGAAAAGGAGATGGAGGAGAGAGAATAAGAACGAGAAAAAGAAAACGAACAAAATAAAAGAGACGGAAGCAAGAAAAACCAGCAGAAAAAAAAGAGGGAATTGGGGAAAGAAGGAAAGAAGAAAAGAAATGAGAACAAAAGGAAGAAAAAGAGAATGAGAACGAGAGAAAAAGAAAACGAGGAGAGAAGAAAAAAATAGAGATGGAAGCATGAACAACCAGAAGAACAGAAAACGGAATTGTGGGAAGAAGGGAAGACGAAAAAAAAAAAGACCAGACGAAAAGAAAGGGATGGTGGAAACAGAAGGTAAGGAGAAGGAAAAAAGTGAATATTTGAGAACACCTAACAAAGGGTAACAAAGGATTAATGCATCAGGAGCGGGGATGCCCAAGTTACCTCCCCCGCCTCTTAACAGTAGCATGAAAGGAGCTGCAAAAATGGGACCAGGAGGAAAATATTAAGCTTAAACAGGAGCGTCTGGTTACAATGGTCTCTTGTGGCCTGTCTGTGGGCTGGTCATTTTCCTTCCTCTTTTGCCTTACGTGTGACTGTATGTTGTCTGTGGGCTGGGCATTTTCCTTCCTCTTTTGCCTTACGTGTGACTGTATGTTGTCTGTCTGTCTGTCTGTCTGTATGTTCGTCTGTTAACCAGCTGTGGATGGAGAGATGGGCACAGGATGGATAGAGAGATAGATACATACATACGTGGATAGATAGATGGATAGATGGGTAGATATGCATACATAGAAGTAGGAAGATCGGTTGGTATGTAGGTAGATACGTAGGAAAGTAGGTAGATAGATGGCTAGATACATACATAGGTAGATATGCATACATAGATAGAAATAGGAAGATAAATAGGTAGGAGGTAGGTTAATAGTAAAGTAGGTATAGAGGAAGTAGGTAATTAGGTGGCTATGTACTTAATTAGGTGGACAAATAGTTAAGTAGATAGATAGGAAGGCAAAGAGAAAAAAATACACTATGTAAACACTGTCAAAGGCTCCAAGTACCGCCACATCCGGCATATCCAAACAATCAACATGTCTTACCTTTATCGCAGCATGGAGACAAACCCCGGCGACCAGCAGACTTTGCGTTGCTTACTGCGGCAGGAGGACTTCAGCAGCAGACGAGCAGAGGAGGAGAGAGTTTGTCCAACGCTTGGTTCCCCACACGCGAGATGGACACTGGAGGGAGAATAAACGCGTGCAGTACTGAGAAACCCGCCCCCTATCACTGGTAAAGACACACATACTAACACAGAGACTAGAAGAAGAGTGTGCTAAGCCTCCCTCCATCTCCTGGCCTGTGTAAGCTTCGGGACCTAAAGATTCATAAGTGAGTGAATCGAGGTCATGCTGTTTGTTTTACTTATACGGTTTTGCAAAGGAAGGAATAATAAAGAAGATAGTGATAATAATTAAGTGTACGTAGATGAGAGAGAGAGAGAGAGAGAGAGAGAGAGAGAGAGAGAGAGAGAGAGAGAGAGAGAGAGATTCGTTCATTACTCCGAGTCCCATCTTTCCAAGTCTCGAAACGACGCGTCCGAACAACGAGAAACGAGACAAATGAATGAATGAACGAAGCTGCTCCTTTGTGGACTCGGGCCTTTGTCTCTGCTGTGTCTTGTGTGTGTCTTTCGTGTATTTTCCTCCTCCTCGACTTTATTATTATTATTATTATTATTATTATTATTATTATTATTATTATTATTATTACTGCTGGTACCACTATTACTATACTATCGTTATTACTCTTTCGTTCCTACCATTAATCTTTTTTTTTTTTACAGATTATGATGGTTGAAGGAAACTACTCAGACTACTCACATCTTAACCAACTCATCCACACCACCAATACCATGTCAACCACACCCACACCAACCTACCTACACCCACACTAACCCACTCACACCCACACCAACTCACCCATAACCACACCAACCCACCCACACCCACACCGACCCACCCCAACCGCAGCACCCTATCCCCACACACTACCCTACCTAGAGCCACCCTAACCCAACCTCGCCAAGCCACCGACATCCTCGAATCTACTGAAAAAGCGGCACAACCAGACTCGCTCCTGTGTTCCCGAGTTGCGTAAGGCTGTGTGTGGTATGCAATAATTGGGACCGTGGTGATAAATGGGTAATAGATGTGGTAATAATTGTGATTGTAATAATAATTAGGATCGTGAAGATGCGGGATATGATAGTTTAGTGTGATGAGAGCAAAAACAGCAGAAGTAGCAAAAATAAGTAATAACATTAGTAGTAGTGTTTATCGTAAGAATATGTAAAGAAAATATATATGTACCTTTGTTTGTGAATATTTGAATGTCCTTTCTCCTCTCTACCTTTACGTTCAGTCACAGCCAACATCAACACCAACATCAATGCTATATCCGCCCACCACCACCGCCACCACCACCACCAATCCATCACCACCAATATCCATCACCAATAACATTACTTTCACCACCGCTACCACCACAACACCAAAAAAGAAAAAAAATATGACTCTCTCTCTCTCTCTCTCTCTCTCTCTCTCTCTCTCTCTCTCTCTCTCTCTCTCTCTCTCTCTCTGTGTGTGTGTGTGTGTGTGTGTTTACATGACTGTGCCTCACTCTCCACGGCTTTGTTTACTACACAATGGCGCACACACACACACACACACACACGAGGAGGAGGTGGTGGCGAAGGCGGAGGTGGTGGTGGTGGAGGGGGAGAAGGAGGAGGAGAAGGAGGAGGAGGAAGAGGAGGAGTTCGTGTTCCTTGATAGGCGCGTAACACCTGTCCCAGCTCACGGCCAGGTGTGTTTTCCGGCTCGAGGTGTTTACTGTCCTCTCAAGCCTCCCTCCTCTCCTCGCTTCTCTCTCCTCTATTTTCCTCTCTACTTCCCTTCACTCCTCTCTTTCCTCCCCCCTTTTCTTTTATTTTCTTGTTTATTCCAATTCTCTCTTCTCTTTCTCTTTTCTTTTTCTCTTTATTTCCTATTACGTTCTCTCCTCTCCTTTCCCCTCCTCTCGTTCACTATCTTCCCTTTTTCTTTTCCTTTCATCTCCCCAAACTTCTTTTTTCTTCTCGCTTTTTCTCCTATTCCTTTTCCTTGCCTCCCTCCGTTTTTAATCCGTTCCGCTGCCGCCTCCTCCTCCTCCTCTTCCTCCTCCTCCATCTGATTTTCTTCCTCTTCCTTTCGCCTACTCTTCTTCCTCCTGTTCATCTCCCTCCTCCTCCCGTCATTCTTTTTTTTTTCTCCTTCCTTTGTTTCCCTTATTTTTCTTCCCTTTTCTTATCACTCTTCTTCCTCTTCCTCCTCCTACGTCTCATCTTCCTCCTATCCCTTCTCTACATCCAAGAAGCTCCTCCTCCTCCTCCTCCTCCTCCTTTTCCTCCTCCTTCCTGCCCTCTCCTCTCTCTAACTGACACCTCCCTCCATAAGTTTCCTCCGCCATTATCCAAGCCTTCCCATATAATCCCTCCTGCTCTCCTCCTCCTCCTCCTCCTCCTCCTCCTCCTCTTGCTCCTCCATCTCCTCTTCCTCTTACTTCCCCTCTTTCTCCTCCTTTATCCTTCCTTTTCTCACCCAATCCTTCACTTCATACGATTCCTCTTCCCTTCCCCTTTTGTTGTTTTCAGTCCCCTCCTCCTCCTCCTCCTCTACCTCCTCCTCCTCCTTCTCCTACTCCTCCTCCTCCTTCTGCCTCTACTCCTTCGTATACTTCTCCCTACTTCTCCGACTCCACAGAAAACGGAGGTGCGGGCCGTCCATCATGGGGGGGACTGCTGCAGAAAGCTTGACTTGCTCCCCAATTCATTTCCAGGGCGTTATTTAAGTCAAGATTAAGCCCTCAGATGAATGGCCTTCTTGCTGGGGGCTGGAGGGAGGGAGGGAGGGAGGGAGAGGGAGAGAGATGGAGAGGGGGAGGGTCTGTGAGTAGTAAGGTCTGGGGTAGAAAGGGAGAGGGAGAGAGAGGGAAAGGTTAGAGAGGATGAGAGAAATGAGAGAGATGCTGGGTATGGGAAACGAGTGAGAAGAAGAGAGGGAGAAAAGGTGATAAAGGAAGAAGAAGAAGAAGTGAAGAAGAAGACGAAACAAACAAGAAAAAAAAGAAGAGGACGTGCAAATATATCACCGGAGCAAGAAAGCGAAACACCGCTACCCTCTCTCTCTCTCTCTCTCTCTCTCTTTGTGCTTTTGTCTCGTCTTTGTCTTGTGTCTCAGAACATAACAAAACGGAACACGACACACGTTTTCTATGCCCAGGAATAATTTTCGAGGAGGCACTGCTTTAAAGGCGCGCTGCCCCCTCCCCCCCTCTTGCCCCCCCTTTTCGATCCCCCCCTTTCCTCCACCTTCATCTATTTCCTTCCTCCTCCTCCTTCTTCTCCTCCTCCTCCTCCTCCTCCTCCTCCCCTTTAATTCCCCTCCCATACATCATTCGACAAATTCTAATATTTCTCTCCACTTCTAATTTGCTTTCTTTCCCTTCCTCTCCCTCTTCCCTCACCTCCTGTCCAATCATTTCCTTCTCCTCCTCCTCCTCCTCCTTCCTCCTCCTCCTCCTATCTTCCTTTTCACCCTTCCTCCATCTCATCCCTGCTTCATTTTCCTTCTCCTTCTTTTGTGATTATTCTATTTTTCTTTTCCTCCATTTTTCCTTTTCCTACATCTTCTTCCTTTCCTCACTTCTTCCTCCATCTTCTCCTTCCCCCTCCAATATTTCTCTCTCCATTCTTCCATGCCACCTTCACCTTTTCCCTCCTCCTCCACCTCTTTTACCCCTTAATGTTCTTATTTCCTCCTCCTCCTCCTCCTCCTCTTCCTCCTCCTCCGAGTGATTTGTTGACATCCAAAAAAATCTCTTGTTGCATTTTTTTCTCCGCTTTCTTTCTTATTTATGCTCTTTTTCACGCTAACAGGATATACGAGAGAGAGAGAGAGAGAGAGAGAGAGAGAGAGAGAGAGAGAGAGAGAGAGAGAGAGAGAGAGAGAGAGAGAGGAGTGGGGGGAATAAAGGCGAACAAAAGAAAGAGAAAGGGAAATGCAATAATCGTGCGTAATATGAAAATTAAAGCTGGGTGAAAATCTCTCTCTCTCTCTCTCTCTCTACCTTTCTACCTCTCTATCTACCAACTTCTTATTTTATCTTCTTATCTACAAAACTTCCCAAATGCACCAATAGACAGACAGACAGACATACAGACAAGACAAGACAAAACAGACAGATTGAGACAAAGATACAGACAGACAGACAGACAAGACAGACATCCCCGCCCCGCCCACCAATGCACATCCTTCTCCCGGTAACGGCTCAACCAATTCCCATTTTCTTAGGCGAGTCCCCCCCTAACTCACGGCCACTCTAAACTAAATGAAGAAAAACGGACATTACGGAGCCGATGCAAGGACAGAGAGAGAGAGAGAGAGAGAGAGAGAGAGAGAGAGAGAGAGAGAGAGAGAGAGAGAGAGAGAAACAATAAAACTATGAAATGAATGAATGAAGGGAGGAAAGAAAATGAGAGAGAGAGAGAGAGAGAGAGAGAGAGAGAGAGAGAGAGAGAGAGAGAGAGAGAGAGAGAAATGGGGTAATATACGAATAATCACAGGTGGGATAGGGTGAGGTGAGGGAAAACGTACCTAAAGGGGAAACTCTTGTAAAGGGGAGAAGGAACCCATTAAGAGAAGGAGGAGGAAGATTAGGCGGTGGAAGAGGAGTAAGAAGATTGGGTGGCGGAGGAGGAGGAGGAAGATTAGGTGGTGGAAGATGAGAAAGAAGATTAGGTGGTGAAAGAGGAGAAGGAAGACAAGGTGGTGGAAGAAGATTAGGTGGTGGAAGAGGAGAAGGAAGACAAGGTAGTGGAAGAAGATTAGATGGTGGAAGAAGAGGAGGAAGAGTTGATGGTGGAAAAAGAGGAGGAAGATTTGGTGGTGGAAAAAGAGGAAAACGAGGAAAAGAACAAGAGCAAAAAGAACAAGAACAAGAAAAAGAACAAGAAGAACAAGAACAAGAAGAACAATAACTAAAAGAACAAGAAAAAGTAACAGAAAAGAAGAAACAAGACAAATCAAATCGAATAAATAAAAGAAACAAAAGAAAACAAATGTGATAAAAAATACTCAAAAAACGAATTTCACAAAATATTAGGTCAGTGGAAAAACAGAAGAAAAAAAACAATTATCTATCAAAACACAATTACCGCTGGAAGATAACAACAAAGAGAGCAAAAATACAGGAGAAAAGGGAAGGAGAGTCAAAGGAAACGAAAAAGAAGAAGCAAAATATGAGTTGGGGGGAAGAGAAAGAAAGAAAGAGGAGTGATAGAGTGGAAGGAAGGGGAAGGAAATTGAGAAAGAAGCAAGGAAGAGAGAGAGTGACCAGAGGAAGGCATAAAGGAACGAGGAAAAATAAAATTGGAGATAAGAAAAAGAAGAGATATGAAGGAGAAAGGGATGGAAAGATGGAGGAAGCCGGGAAGGAGGAGGAGAGGAAGGAGGAGAAAAGAATGAGGATGGAAAAATGAGATGAGGGAAAGAGGGATGGAAAATGGAGGAAGCTGGGAGAGGAACGGGGTAAGAGAAAGAAAAAAAAGAAGTTTGCCGAGAATAAGGTAGGGAGAGAAATGGAAAAAGAAAATAAGTGGGGAGGGGAGTAAGGAAGGCGGGAGAGGGGAGGAAGGAAGGAGGGAGGGGAAGGGGGAGGATGGAGGGAGGAGGAGGAGAAAGAGGAGCGGGAAAGGGAGAGAGAACGAAGGGAGGAGGGAGAGAGGAAAGACTTTAATATAACTATCATGTTTAATTATAATAAATTTAACCTCCCATCCAATAGCCAGAGGAGGAGGAGGAGGAGGAGGAGGAGAGGGGTGAAAGGAACGGGAACAAAAGAGTGAGGAAGAATGAGGGAGATAGTGAAGAAAACGGAAGAGAGAGAGAGAGAGAGAGAGAGAGAGAGAGAGAGAGAGAGAGAGAGAGAGAGAGAGAGAGAGAGAGAGAGAGAGAGAGAGAGAGAGAGAGAGAGAGAGAGAGAGAGAGAGAGAGAGAGAGAGAGAGAGAGAGAGAGAGAGAGAGAGAGAATGAACAAGGTGGAGAAAAGAGAGGGAGAGGAAGAGGGAGCGGAGGACGAAGAGAGAAAAAAACAAGAAAGGGAGAAAGAGAAGGAGACGAGAAGGGAGAAAGAAAAGAACGCGGGAGGAATGATAAGGGAGGAAAGAGAGAAAGGAGAGGAAGCAGTGAGAGGATGAGAGGGAGAGAAAGTGAGGGGGAGAGTGAGAGAGGAAAGGAGACGGAGTAAGGGAGAGTGAAGGAGAGAGGGAGAGAAAGTAAGGGAGAGAGTGAGAGAGGAAGAGAGAGGGGGTAAGGGAGAGAAGGAGAGGGAGAGGGAGGACTGGCGGCGGTCATCTTTAAGGGAGGTTTCCTGACCCAACACGTATATTCAGGGAGCTTCTGAAGGTAAGTTGGAAGGAAGCCATGTCAGGTGCGATTACAAGGTGAGGGGAAGAGCGGCAGGTGAGCGAGGAGGAGGAGGAGGAGGAGGAGGAGGAGGTGATGGTGGTGAACAAGGAGTATACAGGAGGTAGGAGACGTATTAGAAGAGGTGGTTTGAGTTAAAAGCGAAGAAGGAGGAGGAGGAGGACGAGGACGAGGACGAGGACGAGATGGACAAGTATAAGAACGATGACGAAGATGGAGACGATGATGTGGATGATAAAAAAAATGGTGAAGACAAGAACGAGAAGGAAGGGGAAGCAAAGAAAGGAAAAAAACAGTGAATATAAGTTTTAAAAAAGTACAGGATAATTAATATCGGTATATATAAACAATTGAAGGGAAGATTTTATATAAACACAAAGAATTACATGAATAAATCAATCAATAAATAAATAAATCTCTTCAGGAGCAGTAAGTAGCGGGCTTTTTTTCATTATTGTTTTCTTTCTTTTCACGCCCTTGAACTGTCTCCTTTTCTGTAATAAAAAAAAATTAAACAATAACAATTAAACATACTGAAGAGGACATCCGAAAAATAATCATAAACTTATATCATGACACAAAGCAACTCACGAAAGGAAAGAGATAAAAAGGAAAAAATGGTGGAAAAGCTCTATGGAAAAGTAAATACAACGCAACAGATTATAATAAGGTGTCAAAGGTCATGAAAGGTAAGCAGGTAGACTAATTTATCTATCATTCTCTCTCTCTCTCTCTCTCTCTCTCTCTCTTCCTCTCCCTCCATCTTTCCCTGCCTCCTTCACTTCCTATACTCCCTTCTCTCTGTACCCTCCCCTCCCTCCTTCCCCCCCCTCTCTTATCCATCCTCCTCTCTCTCCTCCCTCCCTTTTTCTCTCTCCCTCTCCCTCCATCCCGCTAACTTCCTCCATATGATTCCAACTTCAGTTTTATTGTAATTGCGTCAGTAATTCTTAGCACGATAAAAATTATAGGACTTTTTTTTCCCTCTCCATTCCACGGCTGTGTGTTGGATGCTGCCGTGTCTGTCTGTCTGTCTGTCTGTCTGTCTGTCTGTTTGTATCTGTCTATATGTCTTTCTTGTATGTTGCTTGGGTATGTGTTCTTATCCTTCCTTCAGTTTGTTTGTATGCTTGTACATGTCTTTGTATGTCTGTCTTTCTTGGATGCTGGTTGGTTGTGTTTGCTTGTCTGTATCTCTGCCTGTCTGCCTGTCTCTCCGTCTACTTAATCATCTGTCTGTGTGTGTGTTCCTATGTTTGTTTGTCTGTTTCTCTCTGTCTGTGTGTCCTTGTTTAGTGCTGCTTGGTTGTTGTTGTTGTTGTTGTTGTTGTTGTTGTTGTTGTTGTTGTTTTGTCTTTCTACCTGTCTGTCTTTATCTGTATATTCATCTCTGTCTATTTCTGTCGTCTGTCTTTGTTTGTGTTATACTTACTACACACCTGTCTACTTACCTACCTGCCAATTTACCTGCATACTTACATCCTTAACTTCACACCTGAAGAATCACCTTTCCCATCAACGTCAGCTTCATTACCCGCCCTCCTAATACCCCATTTGTTGCCCTGTGTTATGTGCCTTCGTACCCTGATTCACCAAACTCTATCTTGTATGCTCATTCTATTTGTATTTATCCATCTATCAACTGTTTCATTAGGTAGTATCTATATAATTCCTTTTTTCTCCTTTTTCTCATTTCGTTTTCCTTCTTTCTATTCATTTATCCATAGATCTATCTGTCTCTCTCTTTGTGTATATCTCTCTTTTCGACGATATATCTAGCTGTCTATCTATCTCTCTATCTATTGTTTTATTAGGCAGTATCTATATTTTTTTCATTTTTCTTTTTTCTTTCTATTTATTTAGCCATCGATTCATCTAACTATAAATTTGTTTTTTCTATTTATCTATCTACCTGTCTGTCTACCTGTCTATCTATCTATCTACCTATCTGTCTATCTGTCTCTCCGTCTATATAAAAGGTAAAAACACATTCATAAAATTCAGCACTACACAAACTCATTACCTTCAAAACAATTATCTTAACTAATGTGTTTTTCCCTCCTCTTTCATCCGCTCTTCCCCTTCCTCCCTCCTTCCTTCCTTCCTGCTTCCTCTCCTCTCCTTTCTTCCTTCATTCTTCCATTTCCGTCCACCCTTCACATCCTTAAAAATTACTCTCGCCTTCCTTCATTTCCTTCTACGTTCTTGGGTTTTTTTCCTCCTTTCGTCTCTCTTTTTTTTTTTTTTTTTGCTTCCCTCCTTCCCTATTTTGCTTTTCTTCATCTTTATCACTCCCTCACCTTTCTCTCACCTCAATTCCCTCACTCTTCCGTTTCTCCATTCTAGTCATCCTTTTTTTTTTCACTTTCTTTTCCTCTCAGCTTCACTTTGCCTCCATTCTCTTTCCTTGCCTTTGCGTCTCCTACCTTTATTTACCCTTTCTCCTTCCTTAATTTACTCTTCCTCCCTTTCCTGTTTCTCCATCCTGTTCATCCTTATTTTTTCACTTTCTTTTCCTCTCAGCTTCACTTTGCCCCCATTCTCTTTCCTTGCCTTTGCGTCTCCTACCTTTATTTACCTTTTCTCCTTCCTTAATTTACTCTTCCTCCCTCTCCTGTTTCTCCATCCTGTTCATCCTTATTTTTTCAATTTCTTTTCCTCTCAGCTTCACTTTGCCTCCATTCTCTTTCCTTGCCCCCTGCCTACCCTACCTTTATTTACCCTTTCTCCTTCCTTAATATACTCTTCCTCCCTCCCCCGTTTCTCCTTCCTGTTCCTCCTTTTTTCACTTACTTTTCCTCTCAGCTTCACTTTGCCTCCATTCTCTTTCCTTGCCTCCTGCCTACCCTACCTTTATTTACCCTTTCTCCTTTCTCAATTTACTCTTACTCTCTCAGTCATCCCTGTTCTTTCTATTCTTTCTAAATCGATTCTTTCTATTTCCTCATATTTTTCCTACACACCCTAACTAAACTATTTTTTTTATCCTTTTTTCTCATCCCTTTCATCTTTTGCCCTTCCCTTCCCTTCCCCTCTTCCCTTCCTCTCTCCCCCCCTATCTTTCACTCTCCCCTTCATACCTTACTTAACCTAACCTGCTCTTCCCTTCTCCCCCTCCCTCCCATCCCTCTCCTCTTCCTTTCCTCCTTCTACCCTTCCCTCCCCACTTCCCTTCCTCCCTCTACTCTTCCTTCCCCTCTTCCATTCCTCCATTTACACTTTCCTCTCCTCTTCCATTTCTCCCTCTACCCTTCCTCTCCTCTTCCCTTCCTTATTTTGCCTTTCCCCCCTCTTCCTTTCCTCCTTCTACCCTTTCCTCTCCTCTTCCCTTCCTTCCCCTCTTTCCTTCCCTTCCCTTTCCTCCCCCTCTCTCTCTCACAAGCCTCCATACCTTACCTAACCTAACCTGCCTCTTCCTCCTCTCCTCCAATCCTCCCTTACCTTTCCTCCCTCCATACCTAACCTTATCTGACCTTCCCGTTCTGTCCCTCCCCTTCCCTTCCCTTCCCTCCCAACCTGTCTGTCTGTCTGTCGTGTGTCTGAAATATTATTCTTAAAATGTTAAGTCGGGCAGCCCCTTGATTAACCCTATTGATCCTTGCTTTAATGACTCACTCTGTCCCGTGGTGGTGGTGGTGGTGGTGGTGATAGTGGTGGTGGTGGTGGTGGTGGTGAGGTGGTGGTGGTGATAGTGGTGGTGTTCTTTAACTTTACCTTATTCACATTTTCGTTCAGTTTCCTTTTCTTTGTTTCCTGCTCTCTATCTATCTATCTATCTATCTGTCTGTCTGTCTATCTATCTTTCTCTCTCTTCCTTTCTTCCCTCCTGTCATTCCTTCCTTCTCTCCCATTTCCTTCCCCGTTTCACAAGGACTTCCGCTCCATTACTCTCTCTCTCTCTCTCTCTCTCTCTCTCTCTCTCTCTCTCTCTCTCTCTCTCTCTCTCTCTCTCTCTCTCTCTCTCTCTTCCCCTCCACCCTCCTCCCCCTCCCTCTCTCTTGGTATCTCTCCTGTTCCCTAGAAGCTTTGATGTTTAAGTGACGTGAGCAGGACAAGGGAGGGAGGGAAGGAGGGAAGGAGAGAGGAAGGGAGGGAAGGAGAGAGGAAGGGAGGGAACGTGGGAGGAAGAAGAGGGAACAGTAATAGAGAGCGTAAGGTAAAGTGAAGAGAAGGCGTAAAGGAAAGGGACAGGGAGGAAGGTAAGAAGAGAAAGGGGAGTGAAGAGGAGGAGGAGGAAGAGAAGGAAAGAGGAGAAAATGAGAAGAATGAGGAGAAGAGTAAAGAAAGAGAAAGGAAGGCAGGGAAGAAGATAAAGGGAACGAAGAGGAGGAGGAGGAGGAGGAGGAGGAGGAGGAAAAGAGGGAAGGGAGGAAAATAAGACGAAGGAGGAGATATAAAGGGAAGAGAGAGAAAAGGCAGCTAAGAAAAGAAAGAGAGTGAAGAGGAAGAGGAAAGGAGGAAAAGAGGGAAATGGAAGAAAATAAGAATGAGGAGAGAAAGCGTAAACGGAAGAGAGAGGAAAGAATGGTAAAGAATAGAATGGGAATAAAAAGGAAAAGGAAAGGAAAGAGAAGAGGAAAGGAAGGTAAGAAAAGAAAATGAGTGAAGAGGAAAAATATGAGAAAAAGAAGGAGAGAAAAGAGAAAATAATAAGAAAACAATGTGAAGAGGGAAATAGATGAAAAGGGAAAGAAAAAAGGGAGAGAACAGGTAGAAATACATAATAAGGGAAAGGAAAAAGAGAGGGAACAGGTAGAAAAGAAAGAAGAGGGAAAGAGAAAGAGACAATGCAGGAGGGGAGAGAGGAGAGAGGGAGAATGGGAGAGAAAAAAAAAGATAGTGGGACAAAAAGGAGAAAACGCAAAAGAGGACAAAGGCTAAAAGGAGGTGAGATAAAGAGAGACAAAAGACAAGAGGAGGATGGAGGAGAAAGGAGGGAGAGAAGGAAGGAACGAGGATGGAAGAGAATGAAGAAGGAAAGAGAAAGGAAAGAAATTAAAGGGAAAGAAGAGAAAAAGGAAAAAAAATAGAGAAAATGGGAAAGGAAAAAAGGAGAAGAGAAGGGAGTAGGAAAATGAGAAGAAAAGAAGTGGAGGAAAGAAAGGAGGAAATGAAAGAGAAAGGGAATAAATGGAGGTAAGTTCAGAGGAGAGGAGAGAAAAAAATGGGAGAGAAAAGTAAAAGAAATAAAAATAAGAAAGAGGGAAAGGAAAGAACAGAAGAAATGAGAAAGAAAAGAAGCAAAGAAGGAGGAAAGGAAGAAAACAGAAGAAACGGGGGAGATATGACAATATGAGGAAATTAAATAAGGAAAATAATCAGACAAAATGAAAGAATAGAGAAAGAAGGAAATAAGACAACAGGAAACGCGGAGAAATGAGGAAGAAATAAATGGAAGGAAGGAGGAAATGAGCGAACAAAAGAAATGAGGAGAAATGAGGGAGAGAAGTCTGGTTAAAAGAGTGAGATGAGGAAGATGAGAAACAGTAAGATCAAAGCTATGCCCCAACTAAGACTCTCTCTCTCTCTCTCTCTCTCTCTCTCTCTCTCTCTCTCTCTTTTCCCTTTCTTCTTTTTCTCCCCTTTCTTCCTTCTCTCCTTCCTTCCTTGCTCTAGCGATCACCGAATAATCACATTCAGCATCAATATGAAAGAAAGTAAAGTAACTCCTAGTAAAGAAAAGGTGCCTGATTATCAGAGAGCGAATTTCGTAAGACTCCGATCAATTCTAAATAATTCTGACTGGACTGAAATCACGGCGGAAACAGATATTGATAAATCTTGGGGGGCCTGCACCACAATATTGAACAATGCCATAAGCATATGCGTATCCTATCGTAACAGACGTTCAGCTCCTAAGAAGAAACCCAAATGGTGGAATAACGAAATTCAAAATAGCCTATCTCTTAAAAAACGCGTATACAGTAGGTACATATCATCTCAGAGCGAGGCTGACAAACTAGAGTTGGACAGAATTCGCCGCGAAACCAAGAAATTAATAAAACGAAGCAAGAAAAATCTTGAAGAATATATAGCGGAAACAAGTAAATCTAATCCTAAAGAATTTTTCAGCTATGTAAATAAAAAAAAAGTCACTCACTTGTGGTATCGGACCGCTTGCTAATGATAATGGTAACCACACGAACCATGAAAAAGAAAATGCAACAATCCTAAATAACATTTTCGCATCCGTATTTACCGACGAAGATTATTTATCACCTCAACCGCCGGAGGTTAGAAGGACCAAAAAGATGTTAAGTGGCGTGCTCATCGTAGAAAGTGACATTTTACGCACAATTGAAAAGATTAAAGTAAGCAAAGCTCCTGGTCCAGACAAAATTACCCCTAGGGTCTTAAAAGAAATCAAACATCAAATTTGTAAACCGCTCTCCATCATATTCAATAAATCTTTAACAGCTGGAAAAGTTCCGTCGGATTGGAAACTTGCAAATGTCACACCAATTTTCAAAAAGGGGGACAAGTCTCATCCAGGAAACTATCGACCAATTAGCCTGACAT
Organism: Eriocheir sinensis; assembly: GCF_024679095.1. Lineage (NCBI taxonomy): Eukaryota > Metazoa > Arthropoda > Malacostraca > Decapoda > Varunidae > Eriocheir > Eriocheir sinensis. The sequence continues at coordinate 8,029,754 of NC_066545.1, read as the reverse complement.
CTATTGTTTGTAAGTTAATGGAGACTATCATTCGCGACAATATGGTGAAATTCTTCGAAGAAAATAATATAATAAATAATTCGCAACATGGCTTCCGTAGTAAACGTTCGTGTTTGACTAACTTACTTGATTTTTTCCACTATATTTTGAGGTGTTCGATGAAAGCAGATCAGTAGATATCATATATCTGGATTTTCAAAAGGCATTTGATAAGGTCCCCCACCAACGATTGCTCAGCAAACTACTGGCGCACGGTATCTCGGGTAACATTCACAATTGGCTTGCGGACTGGCTCTCTGAGCGGAAACAGAGTAGTTCTAAACGGTGTTACATCTAACTGGCTCGATGTCAAAAGCGGCGTACCTCAAGGATCAGTGCTTGGCCCCATGCTCTTCTTAATTTATGTTAATGATATCGATGATGGGCTCATTTGCAAAGTATCAAAATTTGCTGATGACACAAAATTGCTAGTAAAGTAACTGCGATACTCGACGAAGAAGCTTTACAATCAGATATAGATCGACTTGCACGTTGGGCCAATCAATGGCAAATGAAATTTAACGGTGAGAAATGTAAAGTGTTGCACATCGGAAAAATAACAATCGCGTTCGGTACGTAATGAATGGCCAACAACTTTCTGCAGTAAGTAAAGAAAAGGATCTTAGAATCACTATATCAAGCGAT
>NC_066545.1:8014070-8024070 GCF_024679095.1 Eriocheir sinensis | reverse complement strand
CGGGACTCGTAAATGAAGCAGTAGAAACTGAGCTGGCACGGTAACGCTTCATGAAACACACAGGTGGAGTCTTCGTCAAAAGTGAATTGATCTGTGTTGTATGTAGCACTATAATATTGTCGTGTTTGGGTGATGAAATTATGTGTTAACACTTCACACACAAGTGAATACTTAAAATTTCGTCCATTTAGGAGACAATAATTATGATAAACACCTTGCATTATTGTTAGACATTTGCTACAGCAGCATCGTATATATTACACATGGTTTGAAAAACAACACAGGCATGGTTGCTTTTATTGTATTAGAATGCTTTTAGCATTGCAACTTGAATTTTTTTTTTTTCCAGATGGCCACAGCTTGTTCATGAGAGAAAAGACACGTTCAGTGGAAACATTAGTTCCAGGATGGCACATTATGAACTGAACTATATCTGACATGCATTGATGGTTGATGTTTTTGTCTCTGACATGGGGGAATACCTCTGCCCACCGCTGTTATGTATATCATATGAACATTTTTGTTTTATAATTTGTGAATGTAAAGCTTGAACAAGTGGCGCTCAAATCACTCCGCTAACATTATGGTGATATCTGGCATCTCAGTGTCTCCCTTCCTTTCTATCCCTCCCTTACAGGGGTCCTGTCTTGCTCCCCAAGCAGAGCTGAGGTGGTGGGGGTGATCGCACTTTTACCAACCCTGCCGAGATCACTGGGTTGCTCAGTGTGAAACACGTCGGACCCCAATGTAACGATACTTTTTTTAGTGTGTACACGCCTTTTTGTGTGTGTGTGTTTTTTATGTTCAGCCCTTGAGCTGCTTCCACTGCTATAAAAAATGGGAGAGTATTTAGTGAGCAGAAGAAACATTAAAGAGAACAAAGATAAAGAGAAGGTGAGACACGAGTAAAGCGGAGAGAAGAGACATGAGGAGGAAGGTGGAGAAAGGAGGAAAATAAATTAGGAAAATATAAGAGAAAGAAGAAAATTAAGAAAAGAGGAAGAAGTTTGAGGGAAGGAAGGCATAGTGGAACAAATGATGGGAGGTGAAACAGGCGAATGAAACATTATACAAATTCAGTGAGTCAATAATGAAGAGAGAAGAGGAGGTGGGTGGAGATAGGAGGAAAAGAAATAAGGACGGAAGGTGTAATAGAAGGAAGGAAATGAAGAGAAGAGGAAGAACTTAAGAAGGAAGGAAGGGATAGTAGAACAAATAAAGGGAGGTTAAACAGGAGAATGAAACGTTACATGGATCCTGTGAGTTTATAATCCCTCTCATGATGACTCTGTGACCCAGACGAGTGGTTGAACATCGCTCAGCACACACACAACAGGCAAGCTCATGAATTTTTGGCGGGGCGGCGAGCTGTTATCAGTGACCAGCAGCGCGACAAACAGTTGAATATTATATATACCCAATCCTGCGAGGCAACCATTACCTCCCATTCTAGCTTTGTTACCCGTGACTGATCCTCAATTAAGACAGATATCAGGTGAGTAAATGAATGAGTAGGAAAGACAGGTGAGCTAATAATAGTGACGAGAGGAAAGGAAAATAGGTGAATGAAGTGTTATATTGATTTGGAGCGGTAACAGTTGTCTGCCACGCTAGTTTTGTAACCTAACTGTGACTGGTCCTTAGTTGTAAGACACAGAACAGATGAGTTAATGAATTAGTAGGAAAGACAGGTGAGCTAATAATAGTGACGAGTGGAGTGGAAAATAGGTGAATGAAGTGTTATATTGATTTCGAGCGGTAATAATTATGACACGCTAGTTTTGTAACCTAACTATGTGACTGGTCCTCAGTTATAACACAGAACAGATGAGTAAATGAATCAGTAAGAAGGACAGGTGGGAAATATTACTGTCTAGTGGAAAATAAAACAGATAAATTGGATATTGCAAAAAGATGATGAGTTAATGATTGTATTCCACGCTAGTTTTCTTACCTGAGTACGTGGCCGGTCCTCAGTTAAGACATAGAGAACAGGTGAAGGACAGGTGTAGCTATATCAGTGTCCAGTGGAAGGTAAAGCAGGTGAATGGAGTGATACATAATTTGGCGAATAAATTATTATATTCCACGCTAGCTTTGTAACCTTAGTATGTGTCTGATCCTCAAGTAAAAAACAGAGGACAGGTGAGAGTATGAATTAGCCAGGACAGGTGAGAGTATGAATTAGGCAGGACAGGTGAGAGTATGAATTAGGCAGGACAGGTGAGAGTATGAATTAGCCAGGACAGGTGAGAGTATGAATTAGACAGGACAGGTGAGAGTATGAATTAGACAGGACAGGTGAGAGTATGAATTAGACAGGACAGGTGAGAGTATGAATTAGACAGGACAGGTGAGAGTATGAATTAGACAGGACAGGTGAGAGTGTGAATTAGACAGGACAGGTGAGAGTATGAATTAGACAGGACAGGTGAGAGTATGAATTAGACAGGACAGGTGAGAGTATGAATTAGGCAGGACAGGTGAGAGTATGAATTAGACAGGACAGGTGAGAGTATGAATTAGACAGGACAGGTGAGAGTATGAATTAGGCAGGACAGGTGAGAGTATGAATTAGACAGGACAGGTGAGAGTATGAATTAGACAGGACAGGTGAGAGTATGAATTAGGCAGGACAGGTGAGAGTATGAATTAGACAGGACAGGTGAGAGTATGAATTAGACAGGACAGGTGAGAGTATGAATTAGACAGGACAGGTGAGAGTATGAATTAGACAGGACAGGTGAGAGTATGAATTAGACAGGACAGGTGAGAGTATGAATTAGGCAGGACAGGTGAGAGTGTGAATTAGGCAGGACAGGTGAGAGTATGAATTAGTGATTACACGTGAAAGTATGAATTAGACAGGACAGGTGAGAGTATGAATTAGACAGGACAGGTGAGAGTATGAATTAGACAGGACAGGTGAGAGTATGAATTAGACAGGACAGGTGAGAGTATGAATTAGGGATTACACGTGAAAGTATGAATTAGGGAGGGCAGGTGAGGATATGAATTAGACAGGACAGGTGAGAGTATGAATTAGACAGGACAGGTGAGAGTGTGAATTAGGCAGGACAGGTGGAGAAACAAAAGCGTCCAGTGAAAGTAAAACATGTAAATTAAGTGTTGCATAAACTTAGACTTAATAATTATCTCCCACTCTGCCTTTGTAACCTAAGTATATGAATGACCCTCAATTAAGGCCAAACAGGTGGGAGTATGAATTAGTAGGTAGGACAGGTAGACTAACAACAGCGTCCAGTGAAAAGTAAAACATGTAAATTAAGTGACATAAATTTAGAGAGTTAATAATTATCTCCCGCGCTAGCTTTATGGCCCAAACACGCAGCTTATCATCGCTTATAAACACACATTCAAAACAGGTGAGCTTATAAATTAGCGTCCACGACAGGTAGAGCAGCGGCTGGGATCAGTAATAAGTAGAGCAGGTGAATTAAGGGCTATGCATAAATTTGGGGTCTGAAACAAGTCGGCTGATTTCACTTTACCTACAATTACCATATGAATTTAGAGGGTTTTTTTAAGATGCTGTAGTAGTTAGTATAAGTAAATAAGTAAGTAAGTAAGTAAGTATGTGAGTATGTGAGTGAGTGAGTGAGTGAGTTAGTGAGTGATTGAGTTAGTAGGTAAATAAGTAAGTAGGTAAGTGGATAAGTAAGTAAGTAAGTAAGTGTAGTAGTAGTAAGTGTAGTGGTTAGTGGGAAAATGTAGTGAATTAATCAGTGGCCATTAATACGTGAGTGACCGAAACAGGTGAAATAATAACGTTGATGGCTCGCAGGTGAAGGCAGGTGGGGGGAAACAAGGGGAAGGAGGAGAGGGAGAGGGGAAGGAAGGGGGACGGAGGGGGGAAGGAGAAGAGGGGAGGGGTAGGAAGGGAGACGGAGGAGGGGAGGAGGGAGGGGGAATCAATAGCTGCTCCAGATATACAAGGTGACCACAAAAAGGGAGAGTTATGGGAGGAGGAGGAGGTGGAGGAGGAGGAGGAGGAGGAGGTGGTGGTGGAGGAGGAGGAGGAGGAGGAGGTGGTGGTGATGGTAAACAAAGAGGACAGGAAATGAGAAAAGGAAAATGATGATGACAATGATGATGATGATGATGATGATGATGATGATGATGATGATGAACTATAAAGAAAAAAAAGAAAAGAGCAGCGGGAATGAAGGAGATGAAGAGAGAAAATGAACAGAGGAAGTGAAGAGAGGGAGCGAGGAGAGAAGGGGAAGAGAGGGAGGTAGAGAAGAGAGGAAGAAAGTGAAAGAGGGAGGGAGTGAAAAGAGGAAGAAAGTAAAAGAGGGAATGAAGATAGAGAAGCCTGGCACCCATCTAATCTACCCCCTCTCCCCTACCTCCTCCTCCTCCTCATCCTCCTCCAACTCCTCCCTCCCCCCCCATCCCCCGTTCACCTGTACTCCTGGAAGATAGTTTAATACCTGGGTTGGCATCATAAACCTCACCTGTCCTCCGTTTTGTCCTCCTTCCACACCCTAGAGACCCGTAAAGTGGAGGAGAGGAGGAGGGAGGGAGGAAGGGAGGAAGGAGGAAAAAAGTAAAAAAAAAAGGAAGAAGGAAAGAAAGAAAGGAAGAAAGGAAGGAAGAAAGGAAGGAAGGGAGCAGAGGAGGAAGAATTGGCGAGAAGAATAAAAGGGAGAGAGGGAGGTTGAGGGCAGGGAGTTATTGGGGAGGAAAGGGGAGAAGGAAAAGGGTAGTGGGGAGAAGATAAATGGGGAGAGGGAGTAAATGGGGGTATGGGTGGAGGTAAATGGGGAAGTAAGAAGTAAACAACAATGGAGATGAATGTGTGTTAATGATGGAGTAATAAAGGAAGGAAGTAAGGGGAGGAAGGGGTGAGCTGGGAGAGATTTATTGGGGGAGAAAGGGTGAAGGTTATAAGGGAGAATACATAAGGGAGAGGAAGGGAGGCAAGAATAAAGATGTAAGGAGCAATGATGGAGGATAAAGAGAAGGAGGTAATGGTGAAGAGGGAGAGAATGAAGGTTAAAAGGGAAAATACATAAGGGAGAGGAAGGGAGGCAAGAGTAAAGATGTAAGGAGAAATGGTGAAGGATAAATAGAGGAGGTAATGGTGAAGAGGGAGAGAAGGGGAAGGAACAAAGAAATGGGTGATATGAGGTGAAGAAAGGATAAGAAGAGGAAGGCTTGAAGATGGAAGAAGTGGAGGAGAATAAAGAGGGAAGGAAGGTAAAGATGGAGGAAGATAATGGCAGAATGGAGAAAGGTAAAAATGTGATAATAGGAGAATAAAAATGAAAAGAAGGTGAAAATGGAAAGGAGGTAATGGGAGAATGGAGGAGGATAGAGAAGTGATAATGAAGGGGTTAAAAAAGTAGAGTTAAAAGAAGTGGTGGTGGTGATGGTGGTGGTGGAAGAGTATGTGGTGGAAGAAGAGGGAGAATAGGAAAAGGAGTAAATAATTGAGTGAAATAAGTGAAGAAAGGAAGAGTAGGAAGAGAAAGCATTATAGAAGAGGTGGAAGAGAATAAAGGAGGGAGGAAAGTAAAGAAGGAAATAAAGGGGAAAGAAATGGGATAATGGAGGAAGATGGGGAGATGATGTGAAGAGGTTAAAAAAAAAGGTTAAAAGAAAACGTGAAGGTGGTCATGATGGTGATGTTGGTGGTGGTGGTGTCGATGTTGGTGGTGGTGGTGGTGGTGGTGGTGATGGTGGAAGAGTAAATGGTGATGAACAAGTGTAAAAGGTGATGATGGGAAGTGATGATGGAGGATATAAAGGCGAAGTATCATGTGTCACCTCGACTATCACCATCACCACCACCACCACCACCACCATCACCGCCACCACCACCACCGTGACTGATGATATAAGAGCCCATTGCTTCATCCCCATTCATTCAACACCACGTATTCATAAAGGTCTTTCATCACCATCACCACCACCACCACCTCCACTACAGTACCACGACTATCAACACCACTTCCATCATTACCATCCCTTTAACATCACATTACCGAGTCATCACCATACCCATCACCACCACCATCACCACTGCATCGCTATCATTATCAAAACCAGCACACTATATAATGAAAGAAAAAAAAAGAAAGAGAAAAAAGGAAGGAAGGAAGGAAGGAAAGAAAGAAAGAGAAAAACAGAAAGAGAAAGAAATAAGGAAAGAAAGAAGGAAAAAGAAAGAAAAGAGAAAAAAAAAAGTACAATTCATATAACACCAGGTCCCCATAATCGTCTCCATCACCACCATCATCACCATCACCACCACCACCACCCCTGCATTGCGACTCTTATCATCACCATTACAATTCACACTAAAACTCATTCCTTAAGTACAATCTATATAACACAAGATACTCATAAACGTCCCTTCACCACCATCACCACCACCATCACCACCACCACCATCATCATCACCACCACCACCTCCACTCCTCTGACCTCCTTCCTTGATCACCCTCCGCTTCCTTTTTCCTCCTTGATGCTGTTATGATGATTAACATTTAAGGAAATTAAGAAAGTTAGTGCCGTTGAGTTTCTTTCCTCCTCCTTCTCCTTCTCCTCCTCAGACGGGTGACCTCAAGGACGAAGGAATGAAGGAAGATGAGGCGGAGGCGGAGGAGGAGGAAAGTCTGCACTAAGGAGGAGGAAAAAGGCAAGAAAGGTTTGGAGAAAGATGAAAGTTTGGGATTTTTTAGAAATATCGAGGGAGGGAAGGAAGGAAGGAAGGAAGGAAGGTAGGAAGGAAGGGAGGGAGGAAGGGAGGAAGGAAGGGAGGGAGGGAGGAAGGGAGGAGGGGAGGGAGGGAGGAAGGGAGGAAGGGAGGAAGGAAGGACGGAAGGAAGGAAGGAGGGAAATCAACGGACCATTTTTAAAACTCTCTCTCTCTCTCTAAAAGACACTCATGCCCTTCCTCGTTTACGTAATTATTTCAAAAAACGAGAAGACATTTCCTTCCTGCATGTGATTAAAGCATATTCAAGTAACACTAACAACATCAACAACAACAACAACAACGACAACAACAACGAAAACAACACCCCTCTCTTCCACCACCTTTCACTACTACTACTACTACTACTACTACTACTACTATTATTACGACAACTGTTTTTAATACTCAGCCTTTTTAACCTTCTCAGCGACTGCAAGACCGGAATACGTGTTAAGCAGAGGAAACAAATGTAAAAAGATGATAGTGACTTTAGGAAATGAAATTCTTAGTCACTCCCACACCCACCTACAAACACACACACACACACACACACACACACACACACACGCCGATACATTTGTACAGCAGCAGCACACCGATGGGAAAGGAAAGGGATGGGATGGAAAGGGAAGGGAAGGAATGGGAAGGGAAAGGAAGGGAAAGGGAAGGAGAGGAACGGGAAGGGAAGGAAAGGAAAGGAAGAGAAAGGAGAGGAAGGGAAGGGAACGGAACGGAAAGGAAAGGAAGAGAGGAAAGGAAATAAAATGAAGGTATGGGGTGGGAAGACATGGGATGGGATGGGAAGGAAATGGAAGGGAAGGGAAAGGAAGGAAAGGAAAGGAAAGGAAAGGAAAGGAGAAGGAAAGGTAGGGAAAGGAAGAACTGCATGGAATTTATGTAGGGAAGAGGAAAGAACTACTATTACTACTACCACTAACCCAATATAAAAGTGACAAGGACACCAGTATTCCAAAAAGAACTTTACGTTATTACGACAAGTATAAGTTCTAAAGTTTTGTTTGGATTCAAAACACTTGTCTAATCTATTCTTGAATGCTGTACTGTGTACGACAGAGTTGAATTGAAAGGAAAAGAAAGGCATGGAAAAATTGGAAAGCACGGGAAGGGAAGGGAAGAGAAGGGAAGGGAAAAGAAGGGAAGGGAAGGCAAGGGAAGGGGAGGGGAGGGAAGGGAAGGGAAGGGAAGGGAAGAGAAGGAAAGGAAAAGGAAAGGTAGGGAAAGGAAGGGAAGTGAAAGGAAAAGAAAGGAATGGAAAGAAATGGAAAGCACGGGAAGGGAAGGGGAGAGAAGGGAAGGGAAGGGGAGAGAAGGGAAGGGAAGGGGAGAGAAGGGAAGGGAAGGAAGGGAGGGGGGAGGGAAGGAAGGGAAGGAAGGAAGGAAGGAAGGCAAGGAAGGGGAAGAGAAGGGAAGGAAGGAGGAAGGGATGGGGAAGGGAAGGGAAGGGAAGACAAGGGAAGGGGAGAGAAGGGAAGGGAAGGGAAATGAAGGAGAGAAAAGGGAAGGAAAGGGAAGGGAAGGGAAGGGAAGGCAAGGGAAGGGGAGAGAAGGGAAGGGAAGGGAAGGGAAGGGAAGGAAATGGAAGGAAATGGAACGGAAGGAAAGGGAAGGCAAGGCAAGGCAAGGCAAGGCAAGGGAAGGGAAGGGAAGGGAAGGCAAAGCAAGGCAAGGCAAGGCAAGGCAAGGCAAGGGAAGGGAAGGGAAGGGAAGGGAAGGCAAAGCAAGGCAAGGCAAGGCAAGGCAAGGCAAGGCAAGGGAAGGGAAGGGAAGGGAAAGGCAGCATAACTCGGCCTAACGTAACAGGTGCACAATAATGAAGTTCGGGTGTTCACGGCAGCTGTGCACACATAAAACTCACCGCCGAAAAGTGGGCGAGGGTCAGGACAGGTGTGTGTGTGTGTGTGTGTGTGTGTGTGTGTGTGTGTGTGTGTGTGTGTGTGTGTGTGTGTGTGTGTGTGTGTTTGGGTCATTGAATAATACGTATATATGTCTAATTATGTATCAGTCAATCTATCCATTTATCTATCCATATATCGATCTATCAAACTGTGTCCATGTGATTCTTGTTGTTGTTGTTGTTCATCTGTGTTTTTTTATTGTTGCAGTGGAGAGTTAAGATAATGACAGTGGTGATGGTGATGTTGATGGTGATGTCCAAGAATGGAGAAGCTTAAACGAGTGTAGCACCGCCATCAAAGGGACCACCATCACCACCACCACTGTCATCATCGCCACCAACACCAACACCACAAACACCACCGACGCCATCATAACCACGAACACCAACACCCACAGCCTCGCCACTGATCTAAAATCCATTAATCAATTTTCTGTTTACCACCGGAAAACGTGTGTGTGTGTGTGTGTGTGTGTGTGTGTGTGTGTGTGTGTGTGTGTGTGTGTGTGTGTGTGTGTGTGTGTGTGTGTGTGTGTGTAGTTAAGTAAAACCTTATATATTCTTTTAAATTGACATCACACAATTATTAACGCAACTACTCGTTTTCTGTGACCGAACCAAGAAAATATTATTACTCCGTGACACTGAAGCGCCGTCATTATGCAAACGAGAATAATAAAGCCTGGGAAACACACACACACACACACACACACACACACACACACACACACACACACACACACACACACACACACACACACGTATTATCGTTAGTGCAGCCTTTTCTTTCATTTCCCTTGCACAGGTAACGCGTCAGGTGTGAGGAAAGAGGACGACGAAAGTGAAAACAAGAGAGAACAAAAAACAGTAATGATAATGTATGCACCGATAAGGAATGCATACTCTACGAAATGGATCAATAAAGACCTGAATTTGTAGTTTCCTTTTGATGGCCATTGGAGTCGAGATCAAGCTCATTCACACGTCCGGTAATCTCAGGGAATTAAGGAACAGGTGAAATGTGAAACCCCAACCTTTCAGTGATAATTAACCGGCTTCATGAGGAGTGACAGGTAAAATGTAAATTGCGAAGGAAGGAAAGTGAGGAGTAACATATGATAAAAACGCGCAAGACAGAGAAAGATAGAAGGAAAAAAGGATATAATAAGGGGAAAAGAAAGGAAGAAAGGAAAAATGGAAAAAAGACAAAAAGAGACAAATTGAAAGAAAAACAGAGAGAGAGAGAGAGAGAGAGAGAGAGAGAGAGAGAGAGAGAGAGAGAGAGAGAGAGAGAGAGAGAGAGAGAGAGAGAGAGAGAGAGAGAGAGAGAGAGAGAGAGAGAGAGAGAGAGAGAG
>NC_066545.1:7934070-8011570 GCF_024679095.1 Eriocheir sinensis | reverse complement strand
GTGGTGGTAGAAGTAGTAGTAATAGTAGTAGTAATAGTAATAGTAGTAGTAGTAGTAGCAGTAGTAGTAGCGATGATGATATTGCTAGTGGTGGTGATAAGCGGTAATAACAAATGAATAAATGAGGAAACAAATACGAAAATAAATAAATGTAGACAAACAGATAAATAAATAACAGACGCACTGATTCGATAATTAAAAACGAGGCTTACACTGGAAATGAAAACAAATTAGTAATAAATATGTATGTATAACTATCTATCTATCTATCGCTGTGCCATATCCTCCAGGACGTCGCCAACCATGGACTTCCACTCTTCTCTGTTTCTTGTAGCTCTGATGAACTGCCCACGTGTCATCTCTCCCCGCACCAACTCCACCAGTCCATCCATGTATTTTATTCTTGGTCTTCCTCTACCTCTTCTTCCTTCCACCATTCCAGTCATAATCAAATTCTCCAGTCCTTCTCTCATCATTACATGGCCGAAAAACTTCAGCTGTCTTCCTCTCACTGTTTCCATCAACTGTCTTCTCTCTCCCATTATTAGTAGAACGTCTGCATTTGTCCTTCTGGCTGTCCATGGTATTTTCATCGTTCTCCTCCATAACCACATTTCCATCGCTTCCAGTCTCTTCGCCATTGTTGTTGATATATTCCAACTCTCCACTCCGTATAGCAGGGTTGACCATATGTAGGTTTTAATCAGACTTTTTCTTGTTCTTATCGACAGCTTCCTGTTTGTCAACACACTCTTCATATTACCAAATGCCTCTTTTGCAATTCCTATTCTTCTCTTAATTTATGTGTCGCATTTCACATCCTCTGTCACCATACTTCCCAGATAGTTAAAACTTGCCACCCTTTTCACCAATCGGTCTCCACAGCGCAGCTCCATTTGTGGTCCATGAAGATCCTTTGTCATTACCATGCATTTTATTTTTCGGGCGTTAACTGTCAGTCCTCTGTTTTCGCTTTCCTCTTTTACTCTGTCAAACATAATTTGCAGCTTCCCATTTGTGTCTGCTATCAAAACTGTGTCATCTGCATATCTCAGGTTGTTAATATTCTGTCCACCAACTCTTATACCTTCACAATCCCTGATGTTCCTCATTATTATTTCTCCATATAGAGAAAACAAATCTGGGGATAATACGCATCCCTGCCTGACTCCTCTTCTTATATTTTGACATTCTGTTTCTCCTCCATTTACTCTCATACAAGCTTTTTGTCTCCAGTAAAGATTCTTTATCAGTCTGTATTCCTTTCCAGTCACTCCTATGCTCCTCAATATATCCGTTAGGTCCACATGTCTAACTTTGGCAAAAGCTTTCTCATAGTCGATAAAGGAAACATACAGATTTTTTTGCTTCTCTATTACTCTTTCAGCCAACGTTCTCAACATAAATATTGCGTCGCTTGTTCTTCTTCCTTCAACAAATCCGCACTGTTCCTCTGATACTTCCCAACGTATTTTCCCTCTTAATCGTTTCAGTATCACCTTCAATATGAGTTTTGTGATTTGGCTCATAATGCTGATCGTCCGGTGTTTCTCACAATCACACACACACACTTATTCCACTTATTCCACTTATTTTTGGAATTGCTATGAACACAGATTTGCACATTTGTTCTGCTATGTGTCCCGACTGGTAAATCTTGTTTGCAATATCGGTAACTTTCTTTACTGCCATATCTCCAAGAGCTTGTAACATTTCAATTGCAATTCCGTCACTTCCTGTTGCCTTTCCTCTCTTCATACCGTTCATTGCCCACCTCACTTCATCTTCTAGGATATCCAGACCTTCACTTTCTTCTATCGCTTCCTCTATCTCTGGTCTGTCGTCACTGAACAAATCCCCTATGTATTCATTCCATCTATTTCCGACCTCTTCATCTCCCATCACTACTGTTCCATCTTTCTTTTTTCACACCACTTCCTTTGTTCCACTTCCGCTTCTGTGTCATTTCCTTTATCTTCCCATATCTTGAGTGTTGATGAGTTCTGTATAGTTCTTCTACCTCTTCACTCTGTTCATTAAGCCATTGTTCCTTCTTTCTATTGCATTCTTGATGTATCTCTACATTCTTAATTCTATATTGCATATCATCTCGTCCCTTTAACCGTCTCCGTTCATCCATCATCTCCAAAATTTCCTCCGTCATCCATGGTTTCTTCTTTCTTCGCCTCTTATCTGGTATGGCCTCTTGCACCCGCTTCTATATTGCCTCTGCTAAGATGTTCCACTGTTCCTCCGCTCCATCATTATCTGCTTCTAGCAAAGCAAATCTATTGTGAACTTCAACCGCATATCCCTGTCACTCTCGCATCTTTCCCCAGTAATTCAATATTTTTTCTGGGTATATAATTTGGCTTTTTTAGATGCTTAAGCTTGAGTCTAATGGTCGCTACCAATGGCACATGGTCACTGTCGACATCAGCACCCGGAAAAGTTCTTGCTTGTGTAACCGCGTTCCGGTATCGTTCATTAATTGTAATGTAGTCTGTTTGATTTTTCACTACTTCTCCGGGTGCCTTCCACGTCCACAAATGCCTGTTATGATGTCTAAACCAGGTATTAACCATTATTTGTGCTTTCTCCAAGCACCATTCAACGAGTCTCTGTCCTCTATTATTCCTTTCTCCAAGGCCGAAAGGTCCTACCACCTGGCCTATTCTGCCCTGTCCTACTTTGGCGTTCAAATCTCCCATTATGATATTGATTTCATGGCTCTTACATTGGCTCAATACATTGTCGATACTCTCATAAAACTGGTCGATTTCTTCCTCGTCAGCATCACTCGTTGGTGCGTAGACCTGTATGACATTGATGTCCATTGGTTTTCCATGTAGCTTTACCAATATTATTCTGTCTGTTACTGACCAATAACCTTTAAGACTATCTGCTACCTCACTCGCCAAGAGTACTCCAACTCCCCTCTCGTGTCTATCTCCTCCCGAGTAGATGAATTTACTCTTTTCATACTGCATTTCTCCACTTCCTGTCCATCTCACTTCACTGACTCCCAATATATTTATCTTCAATCTTTCCATCTCTTGATGCACATTATCAAGCTTTCCTGCTTGATGCATTGTTCGCACATTCCATGTTGCAATTTTCAAACTTTTTATGTGTTTGCTTGCAGTCGCTTGATGGCGGACAGGATTCGCCTGCCGCACGCGAGCTTCCCGACCGGACGCGACAGCAGCTATCTGAGGACCACTGCTCCCGTTAACGTCGTTGTCTTTATTCATTGTTCTCGCCTTGTCCATGGTTATACTAGGATGGATACATAGTGAGGGCTCCGCTCCTCTTCTACGGTGACTGGCCGATGACCGTGTTTGTGCCCGGTTCGCCCTGAAGTGTCACACACCTTGCTGTCACAGTTGCACACCGGTGGACGTATACAACATCTCATACGCCATGCTACTGCTCCAGTCTTCACCTATTGGAGCTGGCACTGCTCTACACCCTATGTTGGTCTTGAGGTGCCCCTCACCTGGTTTGGCCCATCAGCCAAGATGGTTGCCCGGGATGTGGCCGTTGTCCTACCCTGACAACTTCTTGGAGTCACAGGTGAGAGTTGGGATGAGTATCAGCAACAGGATCCTCCATGCCTGGAGTGGCTGTCCTAGAAGCCTATTCTACATCCCTACATCCCTACATGTATAACTAATGATGATTTATTAAATGAGAGAGAGAGAGAGAGAGAGAGAGAGAGAGAGAGAGAGAGAGAGAGAGAGAGAGAGAGAGAGAGAGAGAGAGAGAGAGAGAGAGAGAGACTCATGCATACATTTTTTTCATACACAATTCCAAAGCAACCATCATTTTCTTTTCTCTTAATAACACACAAAATATTATAACATTTTCACCTGTTTTTACTCTCGCTTTTTATCACTCACGTCACGTCTATCAAGTGTGAGAAAACACCTGCTGCTTTACCTGGTTGAAAACACTACTAATTAATTTCATCTCTTCATTACTGTCACATTTAATTAATCTCTCTCTCTCTCTCTCTCTCTCTCTCTCTCTCTCTCTCTCTCTCTCTCACCCCCCCCCCCCCTCCCTGCAGGTTAATGAGGGTTCCAGGTAAGTCTCAAGAAAGGCCTTAATTAACTTAGCTACTCAGGTGGAAAAGAAACGGGAGGAAAATTAAGAGATAGACAGTCTGAAACGAAGCTAGAATGGAGCCAGATAGACAGACAAACAGATGGATAGATAAACAGACAGACAGAAAGCAGATAGATATAGATAGATAAACTGATAAGATACGTAATAGTTACACAGATATATGATGAAAATACACATGAATAGATCATTATATAAAGAGGGATATACAGATAGGTGGACACAAAAATTCTGATAGATAATATACATAGGTAGATATATAAATTCAAACAGAAGGGTGTTGTTGTTTTGTAGTAGTAGTAGTAGTAGTAGTAGTAGTAGTAGTAATAGTAGTAGTAATAGTAGTAGTAGTAGTAGTAGTAGTAGTAGTAGTAGTAGTAGTAGTAGTAGTAGTAGTAGTAGTAGTAGTAGTAGATTAATAGTAGTAGAATAAGTATTGTAGTAGTATGAATAATCAACATTACCAAACAAATATAGACACAAGGGCAGAGTAACAGCAGAAACATTAGCAGCAGTTATACGAGAAAAAATTACAGTAAATATATTACAAAAAAAAACCACCACAATCACTAACACGCCAACAAACATCAACGGTATTATTATGGTGGAAGTTGGCGCTGTAACTCACCCTTATTACCAGTCAGCGGCCA
The DNA here is from genome assembly GCF_024679095.1 of Eriocheir sinensis. Taxonomy (NCBI): domain Eukaryota; kingdom Metazoa; phylum Arthropoda; class Malacostraca; order Decapoda; family Varunidae; genus Eriocheir; species Eriocheir sinensis. The sequence continues at coordinate 8,006,792 of NC_066545.1, read as the reverse complement.
GATAAGGGAGCCACGTGCTGTCTGGCTGTCTACGATTGGTTATCTATGCCCTACATGATGAGAGGGGGCGTGCATAGGCGAGTAGGGAGCCTATAACAACAGACACTGGCTATAATATGTTAGTACCACAGAGTTATATACTATTTTTTTTCTTATAGAGGGTTCAACTCCAATCTCTCGCCACGGTGTATATAACTCTGTGGTTAGTACATGCCGAGGTACTGAGGGAACGCACGCCACTGAGTTGTTGTTGTTGTTGTTTTTTTCTTTCTTTCTTTTTTAGCAAAGGAAGCAGCTCAACGGCGAAAAGCAAAACAAAAATACGGTACACGCTGCTCCGAGTAAAAGAAAAACAAACGAGCAGCCAGACGAGAGACCAATTTCGTGTGGAGGTGTCATACATACTTATATAGCCCGATAGCTCGATATTGTACCACTTATTGGATTAAAAATGTCCATAAAGTACTTAGTAAATATCTATGTATGCAGTTATCTACGCCCGGGCATCTATATATCTAGCAATGTGTACATAGGAGAATAAGCACAGAGAGACACTGGGGCAAATAAGTTAATTCCCACTCCTTACTGTGTTTATTGAATTCTTATTGAGGGAACGTGAGCCAAAGAGATTATAATAAATACAAGCGTCCGATAACTCCATAGTCAAACCTTTATTGACTAAAAAAATGTCGAACGTGTCCTTTAAACCGTATAGTTAGCATGTCGAGGTCCTTGTAGTATTTTCTTACCTATAAAATGTCCTCCAAAAATATAGGTTAGCGTCCCCTTCAGTACTGTTTTTCTCTAGTGACGCTGAGAGAGTTTTGTCTGGCACGCTACGCTAAAACGCCTTGGTGCCTGTACACACTTGCCTGGTGATAAAAGTTATCCAAAAGATCAGGCCAACACTCTTAATAATAGCAAAAAGAAAAGTTAAGATGTCATGCTGACTCTTCTATCAATAAAAAAAAATGCTGGTTTGCCCCTCCGCTATTGCTATTATTGACGATTTTTTTTCGACATTGTACTATGACAGTGAGGCGGTTTTTTATTTATTCATACAAAATCAGCAACTATTCACAATCTGGCTCCTACACCTCCGACTTCTGTAGATAATTAACATATAAACCTCAAAAAAATACATATAGCGATGAAATAAATGGAGAAAAAAATATGCAGACTACTGAGACTGGCTATGGGAAAAAAATCCTAATCTGCATGTCTTTCACGGGGCAATGTATACCAGCTACCTAATGCATCTATTTCAGCGTACTGCATATCTATCGAGGCAATGTTATCTATATGAGTTCCCTTGTGTGTCTATATCAGTGTTCTGCACAAAAAAGGAAACAATAATAAAAAAAAAAAAGCCCGATACTCGCTGCTCCTAAAAAGAATCCAAAGAGGTGGCCGAAAGAGGGGTCAATTTCGGGAGGAGAGGTGTCGTGATACCCTCCTCTTGAAGTGTACCTATTTCACTACGCTGCACAGTTATCTTTTACGAGGAAAAATACCTATACTTATATCAGTTGCCTTAGATCACCTTAAATGTACGTGTATATTATTAACGAGCCGGTTTCAATCAGTTACCATTTTCCCTGTTTACCCGTTCACCTGTTTACCAATTTCCCAGTTTACCCGTTCACCTGTTTACCTATTACACAGTTTACCCGTTCACCTGTTTATCTATTCCCAAGTTTACCCATTTACCTGTTTATCTATTCCCCAGTTTACCCATTTACCTGTTTATCTATTCCCAAGTTTACCCGTTCACCTGTTTATCTATTCCCCAGTTTACCCGTTCACCTGTTTATCTATTCCCCAGTTTACCCGTTCACCTGTTTATCTATTCCCCAGTTTACCCATTTACCTGTTTATCTATTCCCAAGTTTACCCGTTCACCTGTTTAGCTATTCCCCAGTTTACCCATTTACCTGTTTATCTATTCCCAAGTTTACCCGTTCACCTGTTTATCTATTCCCCAGTTTGCCTAGGGTGCGAGGGGGCGTTTACCTTGCCTGCATAATTACCTATTCTCAGCAAAGCACTCGTTCACTCACACACTGACACACACACACTCACTCTTCGGTTCCCGCATGTCCCAGGGTCGTCTACCTTGTCACGTCTGTTCACTATCCCTGCATATGGTCTACGAAGCAGTGTATATCGTTGCCTTACTTTCTATTTCCCTGTAACGCCTAAACATGGGGAACAACAGACAGGGCCCTCGTTGAACACTTACCGGTCAGAAAGGCGTGTAACAGTTGCGCGGGTAGTTGGCGTAGTAACCTAATTCTCGAGACTCCGCTGGGCATTTAGTAGGAATCACACACAGACACAAAACCACTTCAATAGTCGTAGATGTATAAGTAATTGCATGTATAAAGTTGGCAAATAAGAAGAAAAAAAGTTCACGCACAGACAGAGAACAAACAGACTCCCGTCACTCACGATGGCTCGTCAACAACTGGCGCTTGAGTCCACAAAATCTCAGTTTCAGGACCAATTTTTGTTTTTCATTTATTGCCATTATTTAAGAGCTTACATATAGAGTTAATTATCATTTTATTATATTTTCTTGTGTATAAATGAAAATAAATCCCTTGTAACACATAACAGTAATAATAATACACAGCTTTTATTTCAAATTAGTTCACTGGATCGCCGCTTGAAGTTGCAACAACCCCAGCAGGATTTCAACGCCATTTTGAATTAACCTTCCCCGCCCTTTTCAAACACAGCCACCCACTCCCTCTCTCTTTTTTTCACATTTCACCACTTCACAGACATGCCTGTCGTCCACTGAAACTAAGCACCTCTGTATCAGACCTCCACACCTTCCCCTAATAGCCAGGTGAGTGCCTGCGGCCATGGAGCTCTGGGAAGTTAAATCAGCCATGTTTTGTGTCTGCTCCAAGTGTCGCCATTCCAACTTTACGCTTTCATGCTTCGCCATTATCCCCTCACCATCCGTCTGACGCTAATGTAAGAAGGTGGCAGGAGCTAATTAGTCTCATGCTTAGCCATTGTTGTAGCATAAGCATTCGGTTATCCACGAAGTCTGTTATGTAGTTGTGTTATTTTAAGGCTGTGGGAGGAGGCAGAGAGAAGGGATGAGGTACAGAGGGAGGGAGAGGGAGAGGGAAGAAAGAAGAGAGGTAGACAGTGAGGGTTCTGAAGGAGTGATACAGGAAGAGGGTGGAGAGAGAGAGAGAGAGAGAGAGAGAGAGAGAGAGAGAGAGAGAGAGAGAGAGAGAGGATGACACCATTTGTCCTACTATTTAGTAAATCTCTTTCTCATCTCACATCTCATCTCTCTCTCTCTCTCTCTCTCTCTCTCTCTCTCTCTCTCTCTCCTTGCATCTAAATAGTATATATAAAAAAGCATTTCTCAAAAGTTATTTTAGAAGACAACCTAAAAAATTAAGGTAAGACTAAAACATAACTCTCTGAAATCTGTAAACCAATGAATCTTCCCATTAGGCTTGGGAAAGGACATGAACACAACGAACGAACTAAAGTGAAACAGGGAGGAGTTACTGTACTACCATGTATAGATTGTCTTGCCTCTTGTGGTCTTCTTGTTATAAGGAAATTGTATAAAGGAGATAGGGCTATTCAGTAAAATTTGGAAGCAGCTCCAAGTAACGCCACCTAGTGTCCAAGACCGAAACTACACTTTATAGGGGTAACCTGATTATTTCTACGGTATCTCCTTGCCTTGTATCCCTATCCTTGTGTGCACCGAAACGTTTAACTCTCTGTATCTCCTCCTCCTATTTTTCCTCCTCCTCCTTCTCCTCCATTTCCTCCTGTTCTTCCTTCTCCTGTCTTTTCTTTCTGTTGCTCCTCCTCCTCCTCCTCCTCCCTCCTTCTCCTCCTCCTCTTGCTTCTTTGTTCCTCCTCCTCCGCCTCCTCCGCTCTCTCCCCGTAGAATAATAAACAATGTCGTAGGGTAACAATTCATCTCCACCTCCTCTCACCTCCTCTCTCTCCCCCCACCCCCCACCCCCGCTAAGGAAAAAGGGGAAAAGGAAGGAGAGATATGGAATGACGCTACAAAGGAAGGGAAAGAAAGAACCGGTGCTAATAGGTGCGGTAGTGTTAGGAAGGGAGAAAGAAATCGACCTCTTTAGTTATTTATTCATTTTCGTCCTCATCATCGTTATTCATATTGACAGAAGCACGAGTACGCAGATAAAGTAAGTAGTCCAGGAAGTTTGTTTTCAGCTCAGGTTCTTTTTTTTTCTTTTTTTTTTGTCACTTGAGGGGGAGACTAAAGGAAGCGGAGGTGTGGCGGGGAACTGTGGGAAAGGATCGTTCAGGCCGTGTCCCTCGAGGCTTTTATGAAACATTCCTGCATTGGGTTGTGAGGAAGGGCAAGGCTGTGTGTGTGTGTGTGTGTGTGTGTGTGTGTGTGTGTGTGTGTGTGTGTGTGTGTGTGTTATTGCAGAGGAGGAAATATACTTGTTTTCTTGATATCGCTGATTTTATCCTCTTGATCTTTATTTCTTTTCTTTATCTCAAGTGACTAGTTTTTTTTATTCTGTTTGGTTAAAGTTCATGTATTTTGGTCTCTATGTATGTATCTATCCGTCTTCACACACACACACACACACACACACACACACACACACACACTACATGCACACCTCTCATCCATCACCTTTGTAGCTAAAATATCAATGCTACTTTTTCGTCTTTCTTTTCGCCATAGACCGCCATCCGTACCTTGCCTGACTCCCGACACGCAAACCCCACGTGTGTGTGTGTGTGTGTGTGTGTGTGTGTGTGTGTGTGTGTGTGTGTGTGTGTTCCAAGGATTTTTTTTACTTGCCTAAACAAAACAAAAAAAAAAGTATTAATGTCATCAGGTCGTAATTGAGTGTCAGACGTACGTTACACACACACACACACACACACACACACACACACACACACACACACACACAGATGTACACACGCTTTGGACTTAACCTCACAAATGCCTTCCTATGTCTTGCCCTTCACCGCCATCACCAGCTGGAAGAAAAGAAGAAAATAAATAAAGAAGCAAAGAACGAACGAAAGAAGGAAGGAAGGAAGGAAGGCGGTATAAGGTTAGCCCGCTTCCTCGTGGTTGGCTGACACAAGACACTGATCAACCAACCAGAGGGAAGGAAGGGGAGGCGGGGACGAGAGAGAGAGAGAGAGAGAGAGAGAGAGAGAGAGAGAGAGAGAGAGAGAGAGAGAGAGAGAGAAATATTGCCAACCACCAACAGTATCCTTTAAGTCGCGTCCATCGTGTCCTCGTGTCCTAAAGTGTCCTACTGGTGCATGCGTTGAAGGTCAGGAGGTCAAGTTAGCGGTGAGGGCAAGGCAGAAACGAGGAGGGAGGGAGAGGAATAATGGCTGTGTGATTGGCAGGATGGAGGCTGAGAGAGAGAGAGAGAGAGAGAGAGAGAGAGAGAGAGAGAGAGAGAGAGGTGTAACTCGTGGTGCCTCGTCATTCTTCGCAGGGGCGCCACACAGAGAGGACAGTGACCGCTACTTACCCTCTGTTACTGCTGCTGTCGCTACTTCTGCTCTCTGCTACCCAACTCCCTCCCATTCACACACACACACACACACACACACACACATATATATACACCTCCTTCCCCTGCTGTCTATTTTTTCCCGCCTCATCACTACACTAACCATAACAAACCACTTTTGTTTTTAACTTCCATCTATTGTTAGATTTCCGTTTCAAGTAGCTCACATTTTTTTTTAATCCTACTACAGATACAAATTTTAAAAGATCCTGTCTACCTCTTTATATTCATCCATTTATTTAGCTATCCCTCGTTGCCTGAAATCACTTCCTAACTATCATACGTGGTGGGTTTTTTTTCGTTTCATTTGTTTCAGTCACGTTACGTCTGGTTCAGTTAATAGTTTTCTTTCCTTCAGCAACTTTTGTCGTAATTCATTGGTTATTTCCGTAAATATTGAGGAAGTAGTCGTGTTCAAATCTGTGTTTCATTATCTACAACCTCAGCATGTGATTTAGTAAGTTATTTATGGTGTACGCTCATAAATAACAAGAACAGCAACAACAACTATTATTCATTTTGTCATTTACTTGAATTAAGCTAAGTGGCTACTACTACTACTACTACTACTACTACTACTACTACTACTACTACCACCACCGCCACCATTAACAACATTCCCTCAGTTTACCAATAATCACCATCCAACACCACCACCTTCACCACCACCACCACTACCACCTTCATCACCACCACCACCACCCTCTTCACCTCCCTCCATGTCCCTCGTGGCTCCTTTCCCGCCGGCGGTCTGCTGAAGGAACCAAACGGGCCATGGCATCCTTGTGGCTCTTCCCAACCCTCCTGCTGCTCCTCCTGCTGCTCCTGCTGCTGCTCCTGCCCGTCCTGGCCTTCGTCGGTGCAGGTAAGGTGGCTTGTTAATTAATTTAGTAGGTGGGTAGTTGAGGTGACTTATGGGTAGTTGATTAAAGGTGTTTAAGTAAGTTGAATAACGATTAATTGATACAGTGGGTGTGCAAATCAGTTGACTAATAACATCTTGAATATGTGGGTAATTTAGGTTTTAAGCAATCGGTTCAGAGATTAATTTGGGTGTATAGTAATCTGTTGATTCAGTAAGTTTGATTTTGATTGACTGATTTAGTAAATTGGGTTAAATCATTAAGTTAATTAATTCAGTCAATAAGTTGGATTTTCCAGAGTTGGTTTAGTCAAAAAAAATATTTATTGATTTAGTCAGTAAGTTGGGTTCATTCATTCAGTCAGAAATTTCGGTATTGATTAGTGTATTCATTCACTAAGTTGTGTTTTCATTCATTCATTCATTCAGAAAGATGTTTTTTCGTTCATTCAGTCAGTCAGTAAGTTGAGTATTTATTTATTGATTCAGTCAGTTCATGTGGGTTTTAATTCAATAATTCAGTCAGTAGTTGGGTTTTCAGCAATTCATTTAGTCAGTAAGCTAGATCTTCTTTACTGAATTCAATCAGAAAGTTGTGTTTTAGGATATTGGTTCAGTCAGTTAGTTGAGTTATTTTTAAAATATTCAGTCAGTAAGTTCGTGTGTTTGTTTTCTTTAATCGATTAGTAGTAAATTACGTTTTCATTGATTTATGCTTGTAGGTAATTTCACTTTTCATTGCTTGAGTAGGTAAGTTAGGAGGTATGCTGGCTTTTCAATAGTTTCAGTGAATAAGTTGGGCTCTCAGTAATATATTAAAAAAAGGTAAAATGACTTGTTTTCTAATTGGATAATTTTGGCCTCAGTAAATAATTCAAGAGGTTAAGCCATGAGTCCAGGTGTTCGTGCTGAAGTAATTACACAGGTGAATCTCGGCCTTTTGAGGTGATGCGCGAGGTTCAGGTAGTGAGGCAATATGCAAATTATGTCTCTTTAATATTATTATAAGACGAGATTTTATTGATCGTTAATGAATCAAAGGTGGAGGAGTTATTGCCTTGAAATAACTAAACATTCAAGCATTTATTCATAGTCATAATCGAACATAAGTAGAATTTAACTATACCTTTTGCAATGGCGGACTCGTATAAACTTGGCTGTTCTGGCAAGAAAGTATTAAGTGAGCACATTTAAAATTCGATGGATTGACACATAAATAAGATGAAAAATAAATTAAGGTTGGGGTGGAAGAATAACGTTGAGTGGGTCATTAGTCTTACTGCAACAAGAAAGCATTTTCATGTTTTGCTTATAATACGAAGACACGAGACCTCTTAAGTAAAAATATATGTGTGTGTGTGTGTGTGTGTGTGTGTGTGTGTGTGTGTGTGTGTGTGTGTGTGCCAGTAATATTTCACTCTGCGGTTCATAAGACAGCAGTTTACTGAGAGAGAGAGAGAGAGAGAGAGAGAGAGAGAGAGAGAGAGAGAGAGAGAGAGAGAGAGGAGTGATACGGGCAATAGAAAAAAACTAATACAGAAAAAAAAACATAATAACAAATGGAAACAAAAAAAGAAACGCAGAAACCTTACCGGAAAACAAAATAAACAAATAACTAAGACTAAGAATAAACAGGAAGCAAAAAAAATAAAGAATCGAAACCAAAAAGGCGGACAACCGGGCAACCAACAAACCCTCTTAACACATTGCGGCGAGGGAGGATGGAGGATCAAATACCTTCTGCACCCAGGCGTAAGGACGTAAGGGTGTAAGACTGTAAGGGTATAAGGGTGTGAAGGTATGAGGGCGTGAAGGTGTGAGGGGCAATTATTATGAAGTGGCGAGCCGTGTGAAGCCTGATAGACGCTGCCAGATGTACGAGAACGCCACACTTGGGAGGAGAGACCAGAGAAATGAGGCTCAAAAAGAAGAGACATAGGGACAGAAGGCTTGGGAAGGGAGAGACATTAGGTAAAAGACTTGGAAGAACATGAAAAGGAGACTCGGGAGGGACAACACGGAAAAGAAAGGCTTGGAAAGAGAGAATGAGAGATGTACGAGAATGTCACACTACACATCTTCCCTCCCCTTCAATAATTATACACTAAATTCTTCCCCTTTTAACGTCCACAAGCACAAGACCATTACCACATCCCTAATAACCTGGATCAGTCCGTGCTATTTGATTCAGGTGAGAATTTATGGTTTGATAGCTTCGAGCGCCGCCTGAGTGAGTGGTGAAGCCCCAAACGAAGCCTTGAACGAAGCTTCGCCGCCCTGTTTCATCTCCCGGCGCTCACCTCTCACCAGGCGCGGGAAAATTGGATTCCTTGGTGATAAGGGGACGGCAGGTAGAGAAGAGGCTGGGAGGGGAGGGCGGAAGGGGAGAGGGAAGAAGGGAGAGGGGAGGACAAGAAGAAAGGACAGGGTTAGAGAGAGAGAGAGAGAGAGAGAGAGAGAGAGAGAGAGAGAGAGAGAGAGAGCAATATATAACTAGAGGTAAAAAGATATATACAGAAAAGTACTATTATGCAGACGTCAAATAAATATTCCATAGTATAGTAAAATAATTCTTCTATAGACGCTCAACTCCATAATTCTTTTAGGTTCTTGGGGGCAGTTATATTATTTATTATATTTTCGTGGCTTCATTTAATTGAAATTCTTCAAACATATTTTTTACACGCCGTTTAAATAATACATTCATGTTAAAAATACTCTATCCACTTTTTTGTTCTTTTTATTTCGACATTCTATTTAATCTTACAATGAATTTTTTTTTTCATGTTTGCTTTTAAGTTCATTGTTATTCTGTTTATTAATGTTGAAATAAGAATCAATTTTTTTTTTCCGCAGAGTTTAGCAATGCGTGGTCGAAGTAGCCATTCATATCATTCAGTCTGCGTGTGTGTGTGTGTGTGTGTGTGTGTGTGTGTGTGTGTGTGTGTTTTATTCACCAGCCATCATAACGAGGCTCAGGTAATGTTGGTACATGGAGCATAATTGTCGCACGCCTGCTTGGGCTACGTATTGATCTAAACAGGTATAATTTTTTTACGTCTGTGCCTGTATATTTCTCTCTCTCTCTCTCTCTCTCTCTCTCTCTCTCTCTCTCTCTCTCTCTCTCTCTCTCTCTCTCTCTCTCTCTCTCTCTCTCTCCACGTCTACATTCAAAGTCGCATTTGGAAAGATAAATGGTGGGCGTTTTGTCATTGTAATTCAATTTAATCATGAAATGAGTTCCTCCATTGTCCATATGTCTTACTTGTGAGAGAAAGTACACACACACACACACACACACACACACACACACAATGACTGAGGACTTAGTACGCAGTTGATGACGACTACTACACAGGAATGAACGTGTGTGTGTGTGTGTATGTGTGTGTGTGTGTAAGCGAGGTAGCCAAGGGGGAGGAAGTTGCTATTATAATCTAGTCACCGCTGCCTACAGGCTATCACCAATACCACCTCCTCCTCCTCCTCCTCCTCCTCCTCTTCCTCCTCCTCTTCATTTCCTTCCATCCCTCCTCCTCCCCTTCCCCCCCTCCTCCTCTTCCATCACCGTTACTGCCCTCGCCACCATTACCATTTCTCACTCGTGAAAGTAAACCCGAAAGCTCTTCTTTAATAACTAGCCACAGGTGCATTAGAGAACACCTTGGACCCGCGTTACAGTGTGGCTTGGAAAGGGAGACATGGGAAAGGGCCATGGGAAGGGGAGACATGGGAAAGGGAATGGTGGGGAGAGAGAGGGCAGGGGAAGGGAGGAAAATCGTAGAGGATATGGACAGGAATCTTGGGAGAGAAGAGATGAAGTAGGCTTGTAAGGAAAGGCTAAAGAAATGAGACCTGAAATGGGTGAGACATGGGAACATTAAGTTTGGGATGGTAAACTAGGGAGAGAGACTAGGGAGGAGAGCACGAAAAGGAAACTTGGAAGGGAAAGCACAGGAAAAAAATGGCTTGGGTTGGGAAAAGAAAATAAGGAAGAAGACTTACAATGGGAAGTAGAAAGGAGGCTTGAAAGGGGAGAGAGATACGGTGATGAAAACTTGTAAGGGAAAACATGGGAAAGAAAAGTATAGGAGGAGAGCATGAGGAAGAAGACTTGAGAAAAGGTAGAGACAAAGGAATGGCAGCGTGGAAAGGGAGACATAGGAAGAGGCTGGCGGCTGTGTATGTATGTATGAGAGTGTGTACGGACATGTCAATTTCCAGCGTACTTACATGCGGTGGCTGCCCTTCTGGTGTGTGTATAGGTTACGAGGTTGTGTTAGGGAGAGGAGAAGGGCTAACTCTAACATTGTTCTCCCTATAGTTCCTGGTTCGGGGAGGAGGAGGGTTAAAGCGGAAAGACCCAAACTAGGTGACGAAAAGTAGGACGAATGAGAGAGATATAAAAAGGTGAAGGTGAGAGGTGGATGATGATGAAGAGGAGGAGGAGATGGTGGAGTAAAGGAAGACAGAAGGAAAAGAATAAAAGTAGGACGTGAGAAGAGATATAAGAAGGTCAACATGAGAGGTTTAAGTTAGTGGGGGTTGAGTTAGTGGGTTAAGTTAGAGGGGTTAAGTTGTTTTTCTTTTTACAGTAAAGGAGGCATCTCAAGAGCAAAAGAAAACAAGTGAAAGATAAACGCGCTAATCACTGTCCCTATGTAAGAGTGTACAGATGAGTGGCCAATAGATGCTTTAGTTGGTTAAGTTAGTGGGCTGGCTTGGGAAGGAGGAGGAGAGAGAGAGAGAGAGAGAGAGAGAGAGAGAGAGAGAGAGAGAGAGAGAGAGAGAGAGAGTAAAAAAAAGCCGTGGTATCAGCTGTCATGTCTTCCGCAAAGGCCAAAAATAAGCACCACCTGAACTTTGTCGAACAGGAAAAAACTATCACGATAAAAGAAGTTGCGAAGGTGAACACTTTTACAAAACAGGAGGAGCAGTTTTTGTTTCGAGGAAAATAATAATAAAAATTGAGAATGAAGATGAAATAGTAGTAGTAGTAGTAGTAGTACAGGTAGAAGTAACAGTAGTAGTAGTAGTGGTAGCAGTAGTAGTAGTAGTAGTAGTAGTAGTAGTAGTAGTAGTAGTAGTAGTTTTAGTGATAGTGTTTGTTGTGGTTGTCGTTGTTGTGACAGTTGAGTTTCGTTTATCAGGAAAATAGATAAATAGGTGAGGAAGAGAAGCGGAGATATGAGGAGGCTATGAGGGGAGAGGGAAGAAGGGAGTAGAAGAGAAGGAAGACGGGGAGTAAGGGAGAGCAAAGGAGAAGAATGGAAAGAGGGTTTGGTAAAGGGAAGAAGGGAAGAAGAGAAGAAGAAACTGGTGGTGAGAGATAGAAGAAAGGAAGAAGAGAGAAAGGGGGAAGGGTAAATGGAGAAAGAGAAGACGGAAAACGAGGAGTTGTTGAGGAAGTAAGAATGGAAGGTGAGCGGTGGGATGGGAGAGTGGAAGAGGGGAGGAAGAGGGGAAGAAGAAGGGGTGAGGGGAGACTCGTGTTATTAGTTGTATGATTGTTTCCGACCGATTAGACACAGTGCAAAAGGAGATATTTTCCTCTCTCTCTCTCTCTCTCTCTCTCTCTCTCTCTCTCTCTCTCTCTCTCTCTCAACTAATATTTCCCTTCCTTTTGGCCGCAACTTTCCTCGTCTCTGCAAACTTCACTCGTCCCTCCGACTCTTTCCTTCCATTGACGTTTAATTTTGAGAAAAGAGACGAAAAAAATACAGAAAAATCGGATGAGCTCGAGGAAAATCGGGAGAAATTTTCATAAGAGGGCGTAGCTACTTTGAATTCAGCGATATTTTTTTTCTTTTTTTGTAATCTGACTTTCCTTGACTTTTTTTTTACTTTCTTCTCTCGCGGAAAATTAGTAGAAAAAATAACTGAGACGCTTGTTGTAAGAAATGTTGAAAATCTTGAGTGGAAAACAGACATATTTTTCTACATATTTATTTTTCTGCAGATTTGTTTACATAATCAGAAAGACAAAAATTTCATTCGCCTGTCTATCTAACTACCTATCTGCCAATCTATTTATCTTTCTATTTACCAAGTTGTCTATTCTATCTTTTTTGTTGTTGTTTTCCTGGCTTATCCTTTTCCTTCCATCTCTTTTCATTTTTAAACTCATTCCATTTGCATTTCAATTGACTAACTTACTTTCCCACCTATTCCTTATAAACCGAATCCCCCTTTCCCCTATTCCTCCCCTTCTCTTCCTCCCTTTTCTAACTAACTGCTTTCACTTTATCCTCTCCTTTACTAAGCTTTCTCTACTCAGCTCCGTTTCTTACCCCCGACTGTCAAATGCTTCTTTCCTTCCTATCTCTCTTGCTCTTTTTCTCACATTCCTTCTCCTCCTCCTCCTCCTCCAAGTCTCCCTCTTTCCCTTTCTCCTGCTTTACCATGTTCATATCTGCCTAATTTTCTCTTCTGTCTCTTCTTTCTTTTCCACAGGCCTCTATTTTTCTCCCACCCTCTTTACCTCCCTTCTCCCCTCTCTTCCTCTCTCATAACTTTCTTCCATTCCCTCTACTTCTCTCCCTTCCTTGCCTCATACCTTTCCTCTCCTCTCCCACTCCCTACAACCTACATTCCTTCCCGTCTTCCCCTCACAACCGCCCTCTTTCCTTTTGTCCACTCTCCGTCTTTCTCTCCACTCCCTCGTTTCCCCCTCCACTCTCCTCTACCCCTCCCTCCACTCTCCCTCCGTGTTTGGGCGCCGGGAAATAAAAGACAGGCCGGGGAGGTGACTGTCGCCCTACAAACTAATCCGCAGACTTTGCCTCGCGCCCCGTGAATAGTGATGCGGAGGTGAGGAAGAGGAGGAAGGGAGTGAGGGAAGGCGAGGAGGGGAGGAAGGGAGAGAGGAAGAAAGGTGGGAAGGAAAGGAAGAAAAACTGGGTTGGTTTCCTTCTCAGACGCTTCCGCCTCTCACGTCAACTAATTCAAAAGGCCAAAAAGTAGTTAAATCGGATTCTCATTAAGGGGCTATTACACTGGGCAAATTTTCCGTGGATCTTTAGTCCAACCACGATTTTCGCTGGCGTGGTTCTCATATTTCCATGGTTTTCTGACGTGTCCACGATCTTCCAAAGCTACGGTAGATTTCACCAAAGGAAGACGGTATTACTCACCATCATCAGCAGCAGCAATAACAAGAAACAAATGAAAATCACGCCAGCGGAAATCGTGGTTTGACTGAAGATCCACGGAGAACTTGACCAGTGTAATAGCCCCTTTAGTTTTCTTGCATGTTCACGATACAGATCCTCTCTCGGACTACCACCAGGGTCATAAAACTACCTTCCACGGAAATCCCCACGAGTCCTACGAAAGCCTTGTCAAATGTGTGAGCATGGGCGCCGAAACGTGAAAGAATGTGCCAGAAAAAGACGAAGTAGGACGAAAAAGTAAAATGTGCAGAGGTGAAATAAAGGAAGAAAGACAAAGGAAGAAGATGAAAGGAAGAAAGACTCAAAAAAAGGATTAGATGGAAAGAAAGTATGAAGCGAAAGGAAGAAAAATATGGAAGCGGAAGGAAGACTGGAGACGAGGTAGAAAGAAAAGGTAAATAAGAAGTCCAGAAGTGAAATGTAGGAAGGAGGGCAAGGGAGGAAGATGAAGGAATAAAAAAAAGCTCTTAGAAGGAAAGGAAGTAAAAAATGGGTGAAAGCGGAGTAGCTGGAAGGAAAGAATGAAGCAAAATAAGAAAAGTAGGAAGAAAAGTAGGGAGAAGAGGATGGCTGAAAAGTAGAAAAAAGAGGAAGGAAAATATTCAGATGGCCATTCATCCTTTTTCTTTTCTTTTTTATCTCCCTCTTTTGTTCCTTCTTTTCCCATAAGCATAAAGTGAATGACTGTAGAATATATTATGCCGGTTATATTTTTCATTTTCTCTCTCTCTCTCTCTCTCTCTCTCTCTCTCTCTCTCTCTCTCTCTCTCTCTCTCTCTCTCTCTCTCTCTCTCTCTCTCTCTCTCTCTCTCTCTCTCTCTCTCTCTCTCTCTCTCTCTCTCTCTCTCTCTCTCTCTCTCATATGAGAGAGAGAGAGAGAGAGAGAGAGAGAGAGAAGGGGTGTCGGGGGGAGGTCGCGCCCCATCACCAGTTTCACCATCCGCCTCTCAGCCTCCTTCTCACCTTTACGAGCATCCTCCTCTCCCTCATCTCCCGCTTCAGGTAATTAATTATATGGGGAATCCGTGCTTACCTGCCTCCACGTGCTCGCTTCCCTCCACCTCTCCCTCCCTCTCCCTCTTTCTCTCTCCTCTCTCCATCCCTGTATTCCTCCTCCGTTCATCTCTCCTTCTCCTCTCCCTCGTTGCTCACCTCTTCTATACAGTTACTCTCCATCTGTATCTCCTTTCCTCTTTCTCTCCTTTCTCCTCTCTCTTCCAGTTCCTCCATTTCTCCCTAACTCTCCCTCCTTTCCTCCTTTCTCCCTGGTTATCTAATTTTGTTCCCCTTCCTTCCATCTCTCCTCTCATATTCTTTTTCCTCCTTCTTCCTTCATGCTTACCTAAGTCATCCTATTCTTTTCCTTAGTCATTTCTCCCCTTTCTTCACCCCACTTTTCCCCCTCCATCAAATATTCCGCTCTCTCCTTTTTTTATCGTCTTTTCTTTTTTCCTCTCATTTTTCGGTTATTTTCCCCCTCACTCCAGCTCACCTCCATTCTTTACCTACCTTTCCTCTTTCTTACCTCACTCTTTCCCCTCCTCCCCCTTCCCTTGTAACCAGCACCCCTCCTTACCTTACCTTACCTTACCTTACCTTACCTTACCTCACCTCACCTCTCTTAATCTCCCCTTCTCTCCCCTCACTCTTTCCCCTTTCTCCCCTCACTCTTTCCTCCCTCTCCCCTCACTCTTTGCCCTCTCCCCTCTCTCAATCTCCCCTTCTCTCCCCTCACTCTTTCCCCTTTCTCCCCTCACTCTTTCCTCCCTCTCCCCTCACTCTTTCCCCAACCTCTCCCCTCACTCTTTCCTCCCTCTCCCCTCGCTCTTTCCCCTCTCTCCTCTCTTACTCTCCCCTTATCTCCATACCTGACCTTATCTATTCCTCGTTGACCTTATTAGTTCGGTAAATTTTTCGTTACCTCCATGCACTTATATATTTTTTCTTTGTTGAGGAAGGGAAGGTGAAGGTCTATTTGATGTGTGTGTGTGTGTGTGTGTGTGTGTGTGTGTGTGTGTGTGTGTGTGTGTGTGTGTGTGAGACAAGTATATGTATCCCACGAAGAAAAGAAAAAGAGCCCCCCCCCAAAAAAAAAAAAAAGAAAATGTCGGAATTCAACGAAGAAACAAACAACAAAAATCTCACCTTTATCTCCAGCTCGTGTGTGTATGTGTGTGTGTGTGTGGTGATGGCCTGACGGTGACAATAAGCGCCATAAAAACATTACGTGCCAACTCTAGGGAGGCCGGAGTTGCCATGTGGATAGATTATGCCATTCTCCGTACCCGGCTGCCACGAGACTTTGAGGAATCGTGTGTGTGTGCGTGGCTGTGTCTGCTGCTGAGGGGGGAGGGGGGAGGAGGGGAAATGGAGATGGTAAGGGGGCGAGGGGTGTTGGATACGAGGGGAAGGGGGAAGGGTAAGGAGGAGTGCTGGTTACAAGGGAAGGGGGAGGAGGGGAAGGGGAGAGAAGGGGGCAAGGGGTGTTGGATACGAGGGGAAGGAGGAGAAGAAGGGGAGGGGGCGAGAGGTTTGGTTACGAGGGGATAGGGGAAGGGTAAGAGGAGAGAGAGGGTAAAGAGGGGTGCTGGTTACAAGGGAAGGGGAGAGGAAGGTGGGGTGGAGAGGGGTTGGATACGAGGGGAATGGGGGAGTTGGTAAGGGGGGAAAGAAGAGGGAAAGGTTTAGGATACGTGGGTGGGGGAGAGAGGGGAAGGGGAGGTGTAGGAGGAGGCCTCTTACTGTGCCCTTGGGTGTTGGAGGAAGAGAAGGAAGAGGAAGAAGAAGAAAAGGAGAAGGAGGAGGAAAGAAGGAAGAGGATGCGATCTTTGTTAACCTCTGGAGTGATGTTCTACTTTGGCGTGTGTGTGTGTGTGTGTGTGTGTGTGTGTGTGTGTGTGTGTGCCATAACAAGTGATATCGATGTTCCTCTTAGCTTATCGTGAACCTCTTGTCATAAATTCCCATATGGCGGTGTGAGAGAGAGAGAGAGAGAGAGAGAGAGAGAGAGAGAGAGAGAGAGAGAAGGAGGGGGGGGGGGGAGTACAGACATAATGAGAGGCAAACAATAGCAAGCAGAACAGCAAACAAAACAAAACAGACAAAACACACACACACACACACACACACACACACACACACACACACACACACACACACACACACAGGTCCTCCCCCTCCCCCCCTTCCCCCACAGTAAAAGACATGAATCCATCTATAAATAAAAAGAATGAAATAGACTAAAAAAAAAAAAAAAGATTATCAGACAGACAGACAGAAATACAGAAAGATAGCCATTATGAACACCCCGTCAAGATGTCTATCCCTTATCCCTCCCCCCTCCCCCCTTCACCCCCTCCCTTGTTCTTCTGCGTCTCAATAACTCTTCCTTGCCTCCTCCTGGACACTAATCTGACCCCCTCCACCCCCCACGGAGGAGGAGGGAGGGAGAGGAAGAGAGGAGGGAGAGGAAAAGAGGAGGGAGAGAATCGGACAAAAGTGACGGAAGGAAGAAAGGGGGAGAGAGGAGTGGATGGAGGAAAGGGAAAGGGGAGAGGAGGTGACGGAGGAAAGAGTGAGAGAAGGGAGGATGGAGGGAATGAGCTAAGGGAAAGAAGGGGTGACGGAGGGAAAAGAGAGAGAGAGAAGGAGAGAAGGGGGATGGAGGAAAGGGAGAGAGGGGAGAGAAAGTGTGACGGAGGGGAGAAAGAGTGGAGATTTGGAGGAAAGGGAAAGAGGGGAGAGAAGGGGTGACGGAGGAAAGACAGAGAAGGAGGGATGGAGGAAAGGGAGAAAAGTTGGAGGAGGAGGAGTGGAGGAAAGGGAGGGAAGCAGAGGGAGGGAATGTGAACAGTTGTATGCAGGGAGGGCCACGCCGTCCCTCACATATCTCTTCATAACAAAAGCTATTGGGACCGCGGTCTGCTGACTCCCCCGTTTTCCTCGGCCGCGGAGACCATTGTTCCAGGGAGGACTATTGCGTTCCCTTCCGGTGCCCGCGTACGTACACACTGGCGGAGGGATCTCAAGACGATACATCAGCTTTTTCCCTCTATCTCCCTCATCAGTATCAGTTCTGTCGACGCTGCCAGCACGTAAATATAAAGCTATGGACATGTTACCAGTGTTTGCAGCGAAGAAAAGGACACAAGATTTGGTTTAGAGCGAGGAGATTTACCATACATCAGGTCTTTCCCTCTCTCATTCATCAGTATCAGGTCCTTCTGGAGACGCTCCCAGCACGTAAATATGAAGCTATGGACATGATACCAGTGTTTGCAGCGAAGAAAAGGACACAAGATTTGGTATAGTGTGAGGAGATTTACCATACATCACCTCTTTCCCTCTATCTCCCTCATCAGTATCAGTTCTGTCGACGCTGCCAGCACGTAAATATAAAGCTGTGGACATGATACCAGTGTTTGCAGCGAAGAAAAGAACACAAAAAAAGGATTACGATACATCAGATTGTTTTTCGCTTTATGTCCCTCATCAGTATCATTTCTCGCGACGCTCTCAGCACCCAAATGTACAGCCATGGACATGTTAGGTACCTAGGTTGAAGAAGAAGAGGTCACAGGTTTGGTTTAGAGGGAAGAGAATTACGATTAATCAAACTTTTTTTCTTCCCAGAGGAGGGCGGCCGCGTGAGACAGAGCCCCGCCCCGCCGGACTTCGCGCACCCCGCCCACAACGTGACGGTGGAGGAGGGGCAGGAGGTGACGCTGGCCTGCTCCGTCACCAACCTGCAGGGCTACCAGGTTCGGGAGAGAGAGAGAGAGAGAGAGAGAGAGAGAGAGAGAGAGAGAATGAAGATAAAACGAGATAGAAACGGACCCAATCCCAAATACACGTCCCATTACCACTACCACCACCACCACCACTACTACTACTACTACTACTACTACTACTACTACTATTACTATTACATCTACTACTATTACACACACACACACACACAAACATACACACACACACACACACACACACAAGCAAACACATTATACCCCCCTCCACACACACACACACACATTACACCCCACCCACCCACACATCACCCCTCATCTTCTCCCTCACCCCATCACTCCATCATCCCAATTCTCACAGCTGGCATGGGTGCACGAGGACACACAGACCATCCTGAGCGTGGGGGACCAGCTGTACACGCAGAGCCCAAGGTTATCGCTCAACACCGACAGGCACGGGGCGGAGCTGACCATCTCGCCCGTGCTGGCAGACGACCGCGGCTGGTACATGTGCCAGCTCAACACGCGGCCCATGACCTACACTCGGAGCTACCTGCAAGTGCTGGGTGAGTGGGCGATGTCGGGGGTGAAGGGGACGGGGAGGGTGGAGTGTAAGCGTGAGTGGGTGATTGTTTTGGGTGTGTGTAGTGTTTTGATCTGTTTTTATGGTTCGGGGAGGCTGTGTTTGAAGATGTGAGTGAAGGGGTGAAGGGGAGGGAGTGTAGGCGTGAGTGGGTGATTGTTTTGGGTGTGTGTAGTGTTTTGATCTGTTTTTATGGTTCGCGGAGGCTGTGTTTGAACCTGTGAGTGAAGGGGTGAAGGGGAGGGAGTGTAGGCGTGTGTGGGTGATTGTTTTGGGTGTGTGTAGTATTTTAATTCGTTTTTTTATAGTTCGGGGAGGCTGTGTTTGAAGATGTGAGTGAAGGGGTGAAGGCGAGGAGTGGCTGTATGCGTGAGTGGTTGGTTGTTTTGGATGTGTTTAATGTGTTGTGTTGACTTATTGTTTCTGGGAGGCTGTGTTTGAGAGTGTGTGTGAACGTGTGTGTTTTCTTTGTTTCTACTCTTTCGTTTTTTTTCATGTTATTTGTTTGTTTTATTTTTCTTCGTAGTTTGTCACCGTTGTCAATGCATCGTAGATCTTTTTTATGTTATTTAGACAACTTTAATCATTGTAATTAGTCATAGAAAACTGAATGTTTCTTTTAAGTTGCTTTAAGGATGTTATTTTGTGTTTTAGTGGCTTTCTCTCCGTTACTGTACTTTTTGTGTATCTTATTTGGATAGTATTTCAGTTCGTTCTTTATCGGTGTTTTGTAATTTCTCTCAGTAGTTTTTTTTTTTCCATGGAGTCTTTTTTTTTTTACTGTTTCGCACATTCTTTAAATTAGTTCTTTCTATTCCTGTGGACATTATTGTAGTTCCTGTAATGCTTTCTTTGTATAATTTTTTTAATATTTTCTCGACTACTTTAAAATGATTAGATGAATGTCTGTATGTGATGTGGCCAATAAAAAAATAATATATGTCTCTGTGTGTATAAGTATGTGGAAAGACAGAAAGTTACGGGGTAAAAGGAGAAGGCGATGTTTGAGGGTGAATGAACGTGTAAATAGATAGAAGAGGGGAAAGAAAATCAAAGACGGGAAAATGTTTTGAGGGTGAAAGAAAGAAAAAAAGACAACTAATTAAGAAAGCGGGAAGAGGGCTTGACCACCGTTGCCAGATTATCGTACTCAGAGCCTCGTATTTACCGGTTTCTGAGCCATAGCTATTGCCAAAAAACACCAATAATTGACCGTTTTAACGATAACTATGTATGAAGGCAGTTAGTGGGGTCGAGGAGGCAGTTTTGGGGTCGGAAATCGGCAAACATATGAGGCTGAGTACGACAGTCTGGCAACGTTGGGCTTGACTTAATTTATAACGGAAGTGATAGAAAATATATAGTGCATCAACCGTATAACTTCTGTGTGTGTGTGTGTGTGTGTGTGTGTGTGTGTGTGTGTGTGTGTGTGTGCCCGGCAGTGGCCCCGGCCCTGGAGGAGTGGTCCGGAGCATACGTGGAGGCCAAGGAGGGGTCCAGCGTGTCCCTGCTGTGTCGGGCGCGCGCCTACCCGCCCGCACGCACCACCTGGAGGCGCTCTGACGCTGACCCGATCTTCCGCTCACCCCGCACAGGTAAGCACAGCACCGCCTCGTCTTGCCTGTCTTACATTCCTTTCCCCTCTCACCCCTCTTACTTCCTTTCCCTTTCTTTCCCGACCCAAACAGCTGTCTCCTAAAACTGATTAATTTTACCTCATACCTGCCCTTTCTTGCTTCCTTACTGATTATATATATTATCTCTCCTTATTGAATCGTTTCCTGTTACGCACTTAATAGTTTCATGCTCATAATAGTGTAATGAAGAATTATTAAACACTGTATTGCCAGTAGTATAAGTTTTCTGCATACCGTATGGACAGGAAACATTATATATTTTCTGATAAAAAGGAAGCAAGATATATATTTCAGGCGAGACATGGAGGGAAACAATATCAAACCATAGTTATTTTTCTGCTAGGATTTAAGGTCTGTGTGTGTGTGTGTGTGTGTGTGTGTGTGTGTGTGTGTGTGTGTGTGTGTGTGTGTGTGTGTGTGTGTTTCCCAGACGCATACAAACCAGACTGCACGTGTTATGAATTAATGGAGACTTGCACAAAAGAGCCATTAGGGGAGAGAGAGAGAGAGAGAGAGAGAGAGAGAGAGAGAGAGAGAGAGAGAGAGAGAGAGAGAGAGAGAGAGAATAACAACAAGAATATGAATAAGAATAAGGGGATGAGGGAGGAGGAGGTCTCTATCTCTTCTAATTCATTCTCTCCAACCTAATCTGAAACCGAAATTGACCTCTCTCCTGGCATCTCATTCTTTGATTTTTTTTTTCTGGAGCAGCGATTGGCGGATTTTTGTTTTTTCTTCTATCTTCTATACACATGAGCTCCTTCTATTGATGTGAAAATAAAAACAACACAATGTGTTCATCTATCTATACCTCTTTGATGGTGATGATGGTGATGGGAGTGGCGATGGTTGTGATGTTGGTGGTAGGACATTTGTTTTTCTGTTATTTATACCCTTGAGCTGTTTCTATTGATGGGGAAAAAAGCAATCTGTTTACTTATCTCCATGTCTCTGGTGCTCCTGCTGGTGGTGGTGGTGGTGGCGGCGCAGTATGGAGCGTCATGGGGGAGGTGCTGGAGTTCTCCTCGGTGCGGCGTGACCACGGGGGCTCCTACACCTGCAAGATCGACAACCGAGTCACGGCGCCCGTCACCCGCACCACACACCTGACCGTCACCTGTGAGTCACCAGTGTGTGGGGTGGGTAGGGGGGGGAGGGGATGCCAAGATAATGAGTCACCATCTACCTCCTTTTTATCTTGGTGGGCTTTTTTTTTTTTTGTCACTTTTTTGCCCTTATGTTACATCCATTGCAGTAAAAAAAAAAATTATGGAACGTCACTAAATGGATATGTTTTGTAACCCGATTATCAAAAAGAATTGGGTATTGTAATTTTCTTCCATTTATTGTTTGTCTGTTTTTCCCTCGTTCAATTTTCCCGTTTTTTATTACTAAACTGAAATATTTTATACCCAATTATTAAAAATCTGCATGGTAATACTTCTCTCATCCCTTGCCTTTTTACGTGTTTTTTTTCATTCATTTGTTTATTTTCTTCCTTTTTTTATTTAACATTTCTTATTCAAAGTGTCATTTTTTATTCTTCTCTCCTACATATTTTTTTTCATTTCCCTTGTTCACTGTTTTCCTTTTTTATTTAACCTTTATGTAATGTATTCTTCCCTTGTGATAAATTGTTTGTTCCTCTTTCCGACCTCCACTTCTCCATCCACGCCCTTGTAGCCTCCAGCCACCATTTCTCCTTTTGTTTTAACTTTTATCTGCTGTATTCTTCCCTAGTAATTGTTTGTTCTTCTCAACCTCCTCTCCTTCCCCCCCCAACCCCCGACGTACTTTCACTTCCCCCACAGACGCCCCGGTGCTGTGGCTGGGGCGGGAGCGGGTGGGCGTGCGAGCAGGCTCCAGCGTGACCCTCAACTGTTCCAGCGAAGCCAATCCGCCGCCGAGACACTTCTGGGCGGTCAACGGCATCAACCTCACCACCACCACTATCGCCAGTAAGTATGGCTCCTCCGACACGTTAGTTAGTTCGTATGTACTTCACGCCCCTTTGACGGCCTCGCCTAACCTCGCCTCGACCACCAGACACTCCTTCATCATAAGACTTCCTTCTATTTCAGTTCCTCCTTCATAAGACTCCCTTCTATATCAGTCCATCCTTCCCCTTCTATTTGAGTCCCTCCTTCCTACTCTTTAATTACACCCACTCGATCTAATTTTGACTCTTCTTCTTTGGTTTCATCCGTTTCCTTGATAAGAGCAGCTTCTTGTCGGCTTTCAGGTATATGTTTTCTTCATTTCGTAGAATGTCTATTGCAAAACGCTCTGTTCATTGACATATCTACCCACTCATCTACCTATCTATCTATCAAACTTATTATCTACCTACCTATCTACCTATCCATGTCCCTGTCTATTTATCTACCTATCTCCCTATTTGTATGTTTATCTATTTATCCATCCATCTACATCCCAACTTCTGTCTGCCTCTTCTCACCCACCGCAGACGACAAGTACGAGGTGGAGGAGGCGCGCACGGCCCCCACGCGGACCCAGGTGCTACTGACGGTGCGGGAGGTGGGGCCGGAGGACTACACCAACTACGACTGCCACGCGGTGAACCCCACAGGGACAGCCAGGGGCACCATCAGGCTGTACGGTGAGTGTGTGTGTCTGTGGGGGGGGGTGTTGGGTGTCTTCGGTGGGGGGGATCCATGAGGCATACAGAAAGACAGGCAGACACACATCCAGACATAGATAGATAAACAGATAGATAAACAGCACACATATAGATAATAGACAAGGAAATAGGTATATGAATAGGTAGATAAATGCAGAAAAATATAGTTGGGCAGAGTTAGGTAAATGATAGGTAGGTAAAGAGATAGATATGGATAAACAGATAGATAGATGGATGGATAGATTGAAAGACTGATTGATTGATTGACTGAGAAATAGATAACTAAGTAGCGTTCCTCTTACCTGCTGAAACACGTAGATATACCGCCCAGTAAATAAACAGCGACTGGATTCTCCTCGCAGGACGGACACACAAACAGACAGACAAATAAGACAAGCCGATTTAGTGGGAAAAGAAGATATTATTGATCAGTGTTCTTTAGTCTTACGTTTCTTATATTATCTTACTAATTTCTTTTTCTTTTCTTTTTTGCTCTTGTTTCTTTTTATCTTCTCCATCATTGTTCTACTTACATGTCCCTTTCTTTTGTTTTGTTTTCTCTTGTTTCTTTCTATCTTCTCCATCTGTGTTCTGCTTTCATTTCCCATTCTTTTATTTTCTGTTATTTTCTCTCTTCCCTCCTTCCTCCACCTCCACATTTCACTTCATCATTTTCATTTGTTTACCTTTCCAGAGATTAAGGATCGGATAATCACCGAGCCCACCAGACCCCCCCTACCCCCCACACGCTCCCCATCCTCAGGTAAGCCCCTGCACACCTGTTCTGCCCCCCTCCACCTTCTGTCCCTTTTTTTATTTTGTTAATGTAGTGGGTTTTTTTGTTTCCACTGGTCAATAAAGTGATGCTATATTAAATGTGGTATCGTGTTCAGTCCCTTTTGTCTACTTTATTATTATTATTATTATTATTATTATTATTATTATTATTATTATTATTATTATTATTATTATTATTATTATTATTATTATTATTATTATTATTATTATTATTATTATTATTATTATTATTATTATTATTATTATTATTCCTTTAACTATGTGGAAATTTTGTCTTTTTTTATTACGTTTCTCTTGTTTTTTCTATATCTACTTATATTTACATACGGCTTTAATCCTTCACTTACATTAATAGTTGTAGTACTGTTATCTTTGTAACGTACGTATTGGTTTTTACTTTTCCCTTATTGAATCAAGAGAACATCATATAAAGAACGCGGTATTGTTTTCTGTCATTGTAGATTTAGTTTTTCTTATTCCTTCAGCCGTATGTAATTTTGTCTCATTCCCCTCCATTTATCATTTTCTATATATTATTTTTATCTCCACTCGTCTGTTTCATCATTCATATAGATCAAGGTAGAAGTATTTTTTCATCCCTTTTCCTACCCCCCTTTTCTTTACCCCTTCACTTACATTGCTTCCCTTCCCACAGAGACGCTTCCCCATCCCCCATCGCGTCTCCACCCCACCCCGGAGGACCCCAGGGGAAGAAAACACACCCGGCTGAAGACCAACAGACTGCCGGGGGAGTGGGGCTGGGGGAATGGGGAGGAGCAACGGGGGCAGCAGAAGCACCTAGAGGGCAGCACCGACACCCACAATAAGGAGAGGACAAACTACCGCCCGAAGAGTGGGATCAACGCCTCTTTAGCAGTCGGGGATTCCTTTAGCGGGGGCATGAGAGGTGTTGGGAAGATTGGAGGTCCTAGTGATCCCTTTTCTTCCCATTCTTCCTCCCAACGACCTCTCCCCGGTCTCCTCCCTCTCGTGTTCTCCCTCCTCCTCCTCTTCCTCTTCCCTCCTCGCGTGGTGCTCAAGTCCCCAGGTGCTCAGTGAAGGTGGAATCGGTGCTGTGTGCGTGGTGCTGTGCTGTGCTGTGTTGTCCCGTGCTGTGTTAAGTTGTGCTGTGCTGCTGTGTTCCGGATGCTGTTCTGAATTTCGCTGTGGTTAGGATGATTTGCATTTTATTAACTACTTATCTTCCAGTTTGTACATTCATTTATTTAGCTGTTTATTCTTTCATTTACTTGTTTATCTATTCGGTGAGATGAAGCTCAGTGGAAAAAACAATGCAGAAAGATATGAAAATCTATTATACTCTTTATATCTACTAAGAATTACTGAGCGTGTGGTGTCGTTATCGTTTTCAGCAATATTTTCCCTTTCTAGAACTGTGATATATCGTTACATACTTTTCTTGCTACTTAGCTTTACAAAGTGACGAAAATACTTGAAAAAAAATGGACCTTGGAAAATAGAAAAAAAAAAAAGACGTTACTCGCTGTGAACGCAAAGGGCAACTGACGTGCTACAAGTTTTCGTGTTCGTCGTTCTAGAGTGAGTGTTCGTTGTGTTGCGTCTACCGTTGTGTTGTCACCAGGGGGCATTGCAATATGTCATACACTCATTATTTCTGTACTGATGAGGGAAGGGTCATCCATTACATCAGGATCATTCCCTACTGTTTCGTATCATCTCACTTCAATCAATTAAACTTTGGATTGGAGGTCAGCAAAGAATGAGTAGGAGGAGAGAAACAAAGGAAAATAAATGAAGGAAAAGCCAGGAGGAAGGCAGGCATGATCATTAACTTGAGATGCACCAAAAAATAAATAAAAGGAGAGAGCAAGGATAGCCATAACTTCAATACGTGTTATATTTTTGTTATAAAGTACAGGGGAATCGGTTATAGCTGCAGTCTCTCCTGAAAGAAAAATTAATTAACGAATAACAAAAGAAAAAAATAAGAAAAGAAGGTAAGATTTCAGAGAGAGAGAGAGAGAAAGGGGGAAAAAGAGACTGCTGCGACCAATACAATAATGTTTTCTGGTCCAGACGACTCGGGTTAATCCTATAAGTTAGTCCAGCGTCTCAGCCCTTCGTGGAACAATCCGCCGACGCTCGAGAAAGACGAAGAAAGACAAATGTACTGAGGAAAATGACACACACCAAAAGAATCATCGTTACAAGGCAGAGAACGTTGCTTCGGCATATTTTTACACACGAAACACTTACTGCTGATTTTTCTTAAGATTACTTTAACATGAACATCACATTTAGATATATATTCTTTATTTATCTCCTCCCTCTCGTCTCCCACCCTCGTCCCTATTAACAGCCATTTTCTCACTTATCATTTATCATCTTTTGCTTTTTCTTCTGTTTTCGTCTTCTCTTTCCTCTTTCTCACTTAACTTTATTCTTTTTTTTATGATTTCTCTCTTTCTGTCTTTTCCAAGTGATTGATGAACGCACATTATCTTATTTTCATGTTGCTGATACTCATATTATTCTCTCACTTGTGTTCTGATTGCGAGCATCAAAGTTTTCTTGTATCGCTTCAACATTTTCCTTTTTATCACTTATTTTACTTAAGAATACACAAAGATACAAGGAGTCTGCAGAGGGACAGTCGACCTTCACAACGCAGCTCATGAAAAAGTTATCCAGTCTCTGCAATCTTCAGTTTCATCCATAAATCTTTCTCAGCCTCCATTTGAACCTCGTCCGTATTTACATTACACGGCCACTTTCCTTCTCAGATTGTTCCGTTCATCCATTCTTGGGTCATCCACACGAAGTCGACGGGTTGTTCTCAGTCGCTCTGGGTCGCCGGGTTCATAAACATCTCCCACATGTCAACAGTAAGATACATGGATAGCATAAACGCGTATATGTATAAACTCCCACTATGTGTATACAACAACAGAATCGAACTCTATTTATATATATGTACAGGCTCAAGGCTATCACTACGTCTATGTACACACTCGCATACACACAGAGAATAACGTCATCGTGGTCATCGTCGTCGTCGCTTGAGTATTGCACATGGAGTGACTTTCCGACTCTTGTGTTACATGGAAAAGTTATGTTTATTGGAAAAGAATAATGTTTTGAGATGTTCAGTGTTCATTGTGTGCGTCAAGGTGTCTGATGTCCCCCGCTGTCCCCCTCCCCCTTAACCCCCCTGTACACCGCCTTATTTAACGTGACGTGTTGACGTAGGAGCAGACCTTCGTGTAAACAAGAATAACCTGCGCGAAACGTGACGTGTACCTGTAGTGTTATTGTCCTTCTTTGCGTACTGAATGCGTTGTGTGTGTGTGTGTGTGTGTGTGTGTGTGTGTCGGTGGGGGGAGGGCGTGTGATTCCCTATCCTAGCGGTCAGTACAGTCCTGAGGGCATATCCAGGATGTGCTTGGAGGGAAGAGCTGGCGGGGCGCCGTTGAGGGTGCTCGCTGGGGTGGCCGTGTAGTCGGGTGTCGGGATGTCGGGGTCAATTTCGCCCTTTCTCCACGCCCCGACGCCCCGCTCTCGGGACCCGCGGCCTCTAGGGGGTGGGAAATCCCGCCCGCCGTAGTCAGCGAAGTCGGGAGGGATACGCGTCGGCGGCTTGTTCAGCATGAAGTTCGGTCCGTAGTCACTCTCCCTGAAGCCGCCGGGGTTCTTGAAGCCGTTGAAGGCGCTGATCTCCGTGTTTGAGAACTTGGAGGATTTGCCGCCGCGGCCTTGCTTGGGGGGAGGCGCGGGCTGCTCGCCGGACTGCCGCGCGGGCTGACTCTTGTCCAGGTGCCGCGAGGAGGACCTGTTGTCACCGCCGCGGTTTCTTGAGGCGCGGCGGTTGTCGTCGTGGCGCGTCGGCGAGCGGCTCTCCTGGCGGCGGCGACTTCTCTGGCGGACGGGTTTGTCCTCCTGGTCAGGCTGGATCTCAGGGTACTTCCATCTGAGGGTCCAGTCGCCTTCGCCGCCGTGGACTTCAAACCACTGGTCGAGTCTGTCCTCCATGCTGCGATTCTTGCGTCGGTTCATCTCGGCGGTGATGAGTTCGTTGACGCGGTTCCGTCGCTCCACCTCGTGCGGCGTGTACTTGGTGAACATGCGGCCGCTGATGTGCACCTCGCGCTCCTCCAGAGGCACCAGCATCTCCACGGAGCCGCGCCGCCGCGGGGAGTACGAGCGGTGGCTGTTGTACTCGCCGTTGCCAGTCTGGAAACTCTCAGACCGCCTGACGCCCTTCCGCTTCTCATCCATGGACTCCCGCTCACTGCTGCCGCGTCCCACGAAGGTCTCGCGGCGCCGCAGGGACTTGTCAGGCACCACGAAGCCGAAGGACTGTGTGGACTCGGTTTCAATGGTGTGTGGACTGCCGGGCTGCCTATTGCGGTGAAGGGTCTCCGTGTCGCTGGTCTCGGCAGGCGTCTCCAGCTCCAGGAACAACACCGGGTCATTGGGGGCGCTGCCAGCCTGGGAGTTCCTGGAGCGTGCCCTCGCCGGCAGCTGTGGCACGCGTGTTGGCACGATCTCCAACTCCTCGCCGGGAGTGTTCTCGGGGCTGGCACGGTCCTCAAAGGCTTCCTTCACTGTCGGGTTTTCCTTCACAGTCTCCTGTGACTCCAGGCTGAGGGAAGACTCGGCGCTGCGCAGCACGTTCTCGAGGCCTGACATGACGGCCTCCACCTCCCCTTCGCTAACGTCTCCGTTGGAGCTTTCTTTGGCCTTCTCCCGCGCCTCTCCACGCCGACTCTGCTGCCGCCGCAGGGGTGCACCATTCTCCTGGCCTCCCCGCCCCACGTCCGTCGCCGCCTCCGTCTGCTCCCCCATCATCACTAGGTTCTCGTAGTGACGCACAGACTCGCGCACGTTGGGGCCGTCGGGCACCACCTCCTGCTTCTCCAGGCTGCCCGGTGTCTCCGTCGAGGCGTGGCTGCTGCCGGAGCCACGGGAGTCCTGAGTGTTGCTTTTGTCGATGAAGATGCGGTCGTTGCCGAGGGTGATAGCCTCATACACCACCACGTCCCGCTCGTAGTCCAGGTCCGTCTCGTCGCCACCGCGACTCCTGACGCTCGGTGAGTCCCGCCGCGGCACGTTCATGTATTCCGGGTCCTTCCGCTCCCCTCCCGTGGTGGAGGAGGTGGAGGACGACGACGAGAGGGAGGAGGTCGAGGAGGAGAATGGACTCGCAGCACCCGAGGGAGGCGGCCGAGAAGACTTTTTATCTGCGCCTGCTGGCAAGCCTGAAGCCGGTCCCGGCGGGGGGGTGTGGGTCATGTGGGCGGCGGGCGGGGACTGGCTTGCCGGCCGCCTCTCGACCTGAGTCGAGCTGTCGGACATCCTCTTCTCTCGATCCTGCCTCCCGCCTGAGCCAGTCTGTGGTGGCGTCGGCTGTCGCTGGCGACTACTGGACCTTGAGGACCTTTTGGCCTCCCTGGATGACTGCCGCCCAGAGGGGGACCTGCTCCGCTCTGGCTGCGGCGCCACCTCGGGCGAGAACGACTTCTTCTCGTTGCGGAAGGTCATGTCGATGTGTGTGGGCGGCATGACCTCGTTGAACTTGTCTCCGCTGGCGGGTCGCCGCTTGTCCTGCTCCAGCGCGGGCGAGGCGCTGGTCAGAGCCGCGCCCTCAGCCCTGGACTCGTCTCTCACCGGGGAGGCGGCGACGCTCCTGAGGGGCGAGGCGAGGCGGGGGTCAGGGGTGGAAGAGGAGGAGGAGGACTGGTGTCTGCTGCGGGAGGGGAGCAGCGGCCCGCTGGAGGAGGAGACAGGCCTGGCGGGGGTGACGGTAAGGTCTGAGGCGAGGGAGGAGGTGGTGCTGGCGGTGTCGGTGGGCGGCAGGGAGGACGGCTCCATGACGGGCGTCACCGAGCGCTGGACGCCCTTCGTGAAGATGACAGAGTCCGTCTCCGTCACGGCGCTGCGATTGTCGCCGGTGCGGGAGGGCGAGTCCGAGTTGCGGCGAGACACCACGTTCCTGAAGGTGTTGAGGGAGGAGAGGTCGGAGTCGCTGATGGAGGGCACAGGCGAGGGCGGCGCGTGGATGCCGTTGTGTTCCAGGCGGCGCTTGAGGGCGGCGTAGCGCTCCTCCACCTCGCTGCCCACCGTCTTCAGCAGCACGTTCTCCTCCAGCAGTTTCTGAGGAAGGGAAGGGAGTGTTAGGGTGCCGCACCCACTGACCTCCGTGACCTTGCAGTCCACATCACTACCCTTCCTTATACACTACTCTCCCACCCACTACTCCTCCTTCTCCTCTATCCTTAGCTGCTCTCCTCCCTGGCCTCTCTCCTCCTACCCTCCTGGATCCCTCCTATCCTTCATCCTACTTATCCTTCATCCCATCAACTGTCACCCTCCCTATCCTCCTTTTCCATCCTCTATCCTCCACCTCACCATATTGGCCTCCCGCAGCTTCCGTAGTTCCTCCTGCAGGCTGCAATTGGAGCTCTGGAGGCCGTCGATCTCCTTCTGGAAGCCGCCCACGTCCACGTAGCCCGCCACCCAACGCCCCAGCTCAGCCCCCGCCAGCTGCTGCAGGTGGTCCGATCCGCTGCGCTCAATCACCTGGGGAGAGTGGGAGAATGAGAGGGGGGGAGAGGGAGAGAAGAATCGTGGGAGGGTGTTAGAGGGGGGAAGACCGTATGGGAGTGTAATAGAAAGAGGAACCGTGTGAAGGATTGTGAGACTGGGATTGGGAAAGGTGGAGAGGGACGTGTGAGAGGGTAAGAGGAGGGTGAAAGACCGTCTGGGAGTGTAATAGGGAGAGAAATCGTGGGAGAGTGTTAGAATGACTGTGTGAGAATGAGGGAAGTGAGAAGACCTACGTGAGTGTCTGAGAGGGAAAGAAAGATCGTGGGAGGGCGTGAGAAGGGGGAGAGACCATGTAGGAGAGTATTAGGGAGAGGAATCGTGTAGGAGTGTTAAAATGACTGTGTGAGAATGAGAGGTGAGAGGGGCCGTTTGGGTGTGAGAGGGGGGGAGAAAGGTCGTATAAGTGTGCGTGAGGGATTGTGTGGGATTAAGAGAGGGATTGTGTGAAAATGAGAAGGGGAAAGGAATGCGTGAGAGGGGAATAGAGATTATATAAGAAGGAAAAAGGGACCATTTGTAAGCGTGAGGAGAGAAGAAACATTTGAGAGGGAAAATGGACGTTGTGAGAGAATAAAGGGGAAGAGTACCACTATGAGTCAAAAGTGAGTTATAGAAATAAAACCATAGACCAAATATACACGAGAGAATGAGACAGATATAAAAAAGGTCCGTGTGAGTCAAAATGAAAATGAAACCTAAAAAAAACATACTACGAGATTTTTTTTTTTTTTTTTTTTACAACAAAGGAGACAGCTCAAGGGTACAAAAAAAGGAAACAATAATATTTTTTTTAAAAAATCCCGCTACTCGCTGCTCCTAAAAATAATCCAAAGAGGTGGCCGAAAGAGGATGAAAATGAAAGATAAGAATTCAGGTAAAGATGGAAATGGAAATGGAAAATGAATCGTGTGAGTCAAAAGGGAAAAAAAAGAAAAATTTAAAAGAATGAGAATAAAAGAAAAATGCAGGTAAGGATCAAGTCTTCCAACCTTCTTCAGCGCCGTCGGGTCGAAGCCAGCCTCCGTCAGCTCCTCCTGCAGGTAAACTCGCTCCCTCAGGCTGGTGGTGGAGGCGAGGAGGGCGTTGACGAACCTCAGTCCCCACACCTGGAAGCTGGGGAGGGGAAGGACAGGTGATAAAAGGCTGTATAATTCAAAATGGAAGAAGAATCAGATGTATATATTACTTATGTATTTATTTGTTTATCAATTTATTTATTTATTAATCTGCTTATTTATTTATTTTTGTTTTATTTAACAGCGTAAGCAGCTCAAGAGTAAAACAGAGTAAAAAAAAATCGCTGTTTTCATAAAATTGTATAAAAGGCTTTTATTTTCTTCTTTTTTTCTTATTGATTGCTGTATACAAAGAGCCATGAACATTGATTGATTGACTGATTGATTGATTGACTAACTGGGATATCCGATCAATCAAGGACACATAAATAGAGAGAAATAAAAAGGTAAAAATACATTACCTAACACTTTTGTTTCAAACTTACTGCACATAATTTATTTTCAAAACTGAGGGTCGCTAATAAAAAGTAAATATGAACTATGAGCAAGATTATATAGTTGTAGTAGTAAGTGTTGCGTTGTAATATTATCTGAGAAATTAACTTAGGTACTGTGTCCCCTTACATTACAAAAGCACCTTTCTTACCTTGGAAATCAACGTTACCTCATCTGGGCTTTTACATTACCTTAATCTTAGTGCTACCTGGGCGCTTCCCTACCTGGGGTGTGGGTGGGACAGCATCATGGATACCAAAAACTTGCACTTGACAGGCTCAGCGAAACGAAGTCGCAGTGTTGCCAGCGCCTCCACTACCTGCCTGTGGCCCTCGGGGGAGGTCATGCAGGCCTTGGTCAAGAGCTGGGGAGGAGAAGGTAACGGGATGAGGAGGAGGAAGAAAAGAAAAAGGGGAGATGAATTAAGGAATGTGGAAGAGGAGGGGATGCGTTAAAAAATGAAAATGAGTAGCGATAATAATGAGGTGGAAGAGAAGGAGGAAGAAGAAGAAAATCGTTAAAGATAAAGAGTAGGAATAATGATGAATAATATGATGAGGAGGAGGGGGAGACGGAAGATGAGGGAAACGAGTCAAAGGGGTAAGGAAAAGGAAGACGGGAGGAGATTATCGAGGAAAAGGAAAGGAAGGAGGAAGATGATGAAGAGAGAGAAGATTTGTGATGTGGTAAAAGGGATGCTGAGAAAGAGAAAGATAGCAGAAACTTAACACTGGGAGGGAAAGGAAGGGAGGGGAAGGGAATGAGTAAGGGGGTGATGATGTGAGATGGTAACAGTGGTGAGGAAGTGGAGTGTTAAAACGTTCTGGTGGTCTTTGTGGTGATGACGGTGGTGGTGTTGGTGGTGGTGACGATGATACGGCTGAGATGCCGTGACGAAGTGAGATAAAGATTTGGATGCTGGGCAGATGAAAGGAAAATGCTCTCTAGTTTTCTGGGCGGCTAAAGGCAGCGATTGGGGAGAATGAGTGAGGGAGGGAGGTGAGGGGGAAGGGGGAGGTAAGAGGAAGGGGGGAGGTGGAGAAGAGGTATGTTGAGTCAGTGTGTGTGTGTGTGTGTGTGTGTGTGTGAGACAGCTGCGTGCACGTGGATTCGCGAAGGTGTAGTTTTGTCACGGAATAGCGGTGGTGGCGTTGAAGCTTTTTTTTTTTTTTTTAGTGTAGTTCCGGGGAGGTAAATGTTATAATACTGTAATGGCGGTGCATGTAGAATTATCTTTTTCTCTAAAAAAAAAAAGTGGATGTAGAGTAGCAATTTTTTTCTACTTGAGGTGGAAATCTCGTCAAAAAGTGTGGCAATGGAGAAAGCAGATTTTTTTTTAGAAGAACTGAAATGCGTGATTTTGGGGGAATGTAGAGCATGGACACAGCTAAACGTCGTCGGATTGTGAAGATTTGCAGGTTTCCTCTTAAGTGTTCGTGAGGATGAGGAAAATATAGATAAATGAGGGCACGCGAAATGTAAAATGAAAACTATATATACTATCTTGAGGAGTCGTACAGACGACAAGAAAATTTCTCTTCCTCATCTATCTTTATCTTACTTTCCTCTTCTTTATTGCCATTCTCCTGTTCACCATCAAGAGCACACGGGATGAGACAAAGTTAAAATCAATCTTTCTTTTCTGTGCAGTAAAGGAGAGGCCAGGAACACACAATTAAATACTATATAAAGAATGCCCACCACTCGATACTATTCATAGGTATTAGAAGACAAAGGAAGATTCCATAATATAATAACCTGAGAAAATTTAATTCGATCGGTGTTTTAGTTTTCCTCTCGAGAAGAAAAAAAGTTTAAGCCGTAGAAAGGAGGTAAAAAGAAAGATGGGTGGTTGGTGACAATGACATTTTTTCTTTCTTTCCTTTAATTGATTTTCTTTCCTTTCCCACACTCGCCTGAAGTGATAAGGTTCTACTTCACTGATCTGAAAATTAGTGTTGACCACGAAATTTTTCTCTCTCCTCTGTTGATCTGTTTCCCTCCAGTATATTCTCTGTTCTCTCCTTCCACCTCACACACCTGACGGACCAAGGCTTTTCTTTATTAGCCTTAAAATAGCATAACCGAGACGACAGGAGACTGTCTTCATTTTTTTTCTCGCTCTCATTTTACCTTAATAATGACGGTCACCATGGGGCCAATAATCATTTTTTATAGCAACGGAAGCAGATTAAAAAGTGAAAAAAAAGACAAAAAATAAACACTAAGCTTTATCAATCTTTAAATGTAACAAAAACAACCTCGAAATCTGCCTCTGTATTCATCTCTCCTTAACTCCAGTTTATTAGTTTCACGTCTATATTACGCCACTCAACTTTTTCTTTAGTTTATCATTTTCTTTATCACGCCCCTCACCTATAATGGCAAAGTTTTCATTCCTGGCCAAGTTAAAAGACAACCTTGTAATCACTCTTTATTCATGTCTCTACCTCTAGCTTATCACCTTTTCTTAATTACTTCACTCACCTGCAGCGCCAAGGTTCTGCTCCTGGCCAGGTTGCTCATGGTGGCCACGGCGAGGGTGTAGAGGCCGGGTGGGTAGTGGGCGAGGCGGGGGGCGGCCTCGGGGCAGCGCAGGCAGTGGCGGATGCAGCCCAGCGCCTCGTGTTCGTCCACCAGGGCTCGGCGAAGGGCAGCCTGCTGCTCCCTGCTGCTACCTGACCCTGGTGGTGGTGATGATGAGAGGTGGTGGTGAAAGAAGGTGGCGGTAGTGGTTGTAAGAGGAGACGAGATGGTTTTTGTGATGCTATTGTATTTTTTTTTTTCTAGTTGAATAGATAGTAGTAATTATATAAGTAAAATTAGTTGTAGTTCCTTTTGTAGGTATAGAGACACTGAGTTTTGGTCATAAAAGTGAATAATTGAATGCTAAAGATTTCTACTAATTAAAAGTTGACATTATTATTTTTTCGCCTTCGTTGTCATACTTTTATACGAGTTATCAATTATCTTTTTTTTTTTTTACCTTCTTCCTCCTCTCCATACATTATACCATTTAGTAGCAGTTATAATTTCCATCATTTACACCTTCTTCACTCCCCCACACATACACACACACGCACCCATACGCACGCACGCACACACTCACCGTTCAGGTCTGTCTGTGCCAACTGGACCATCTTCAGCACGTCCAGCAGAAGACTCACGCCATCGTGGGGGTCACGCACCAACTCCTTGACGAAGCTGTGAAGGGAGGGAGGGAAGGAGCGGTGAGGAGGTGGAAGAGACCACTACCATGACTTTCAAAAATCAAAGTAAAATAATCATTCTTCCTATTAAATATTCTCTCCCTTTCTTAGAAATTGATCCTGTTCATCCCTTTGAATATTAACCATACAAACCATTATTATTAAATTTATACAAAGTAGAAGCACATAAACTAAAGCAGGGTGCTAAAGCATCTCTCATTTTCTCACACATCTATCTTTCTAAGCACATTGCAGAAGAAGGAGGGATTTACGAGGGGATAGTCCTCAAATAAATATGGAGAAATAAGAGAAAGGAGGTGGAAGAACTTTTAGACAGAACTACATATTTCTGGCATGATCTTGAATACCCATCATAGTGTTACACCAATAAATTAATATTCAAAGCCTTTAGAATGCAATTTAATACCAGTCAAACTTTTGATATTACCGACACGTACCTTCAGTGCCTAATCATCACCTGTAATTGATTATACACACCTGAGGTAAGACATCTTCAGGTCCTCACGTAACTTCCTCAGCAGCTCCGGCAGGGAACTGAACTGTTTGAGGGACATCTCCTGGGGAAGGTCTCGGCCCACGCCCTTCTCCTTCTCCCGTCCTCGGCCCTGACCAAGAGAAATAATAAATTGATGAATGTGGGATTGATGTATAGAGTGTTGTAAACGTGGCTGGCTAATTAATGGTGAGTCTTGTTATATTTAGTGACTTACGAACATATTTATTGATTTGTTATTGCTGCTGCTGTTGTTGTTGTTGTTGAGAAGAGTTTTTTTTATTTAGGTTTGGTTATTAGTGACTCCAAATTTTCCAAGGAACTACGAATATATTATTTCCTCATCTATGCTTTTTAATGGTTATTGTGGGTAGGCGGTGGCTGAGTGGTTAGCGTGCGGGCCCCGCATTCACCACGCCATAGACGACGTTGGTTCGAATCCGCCCGCTATCACCTGGGATTTTTCAGTCACCGCCAAGTGGCCTAAGACTACCCACATGCTGTCCTGAAGACCACCCATCAACCCGGACTCTTGAAGAAACCGTCCAAGTGAATCAAGAATGAGTTCCGGGGGAGCAGCATGAGCCAAGCATAAACGGCGCTACTATAAAAATTGCCTGCGCCATGACGGGCTCGGGCCAACCACCAGGCCCCTGAAGAAAGCCTACCGGCGCTATAGGCGAAGTCGCAAAAAAAAAAAAGGTTGACATTTCCTCTGATAACAATGAATAAAAACAAACATGAATATAAATGAATAAATAAACTGGTTTTGCTGATGTGACTGGTTTCACTGCTTTTGTTCACAAGTTGTTTTTGGTAATGTATGTATGTCAAGGATGTGCGTTCTGATAAGCAACAATGAGCTAAACGAAGTAATAGTAGAGAACACAGATCACAACAATTTGTAACCCACGAAGACTGTGTAACGCTGAAGCAATTTGTTTGAATTATGATTTTTTTCCTCATAACTGGTTGAGTTGTTTTATAAGTAACATGTTTATCCTGTATATTCCAATGGTCAGCTTTCGTATTGGTAGTAGGATGCTGTTTTGCTATGAGTTTGTTTGTTTTGTTGTTGTTTGTTTCTCATAATTTGTGCAGGCTACATGAAACAAAACAGATGATTATGATGGACCAAGATCATATTCTTAAACAAAAGCAATCCCACTCCTGCTACCGGATGAAAGAATTGAAGAAAAGAAAACTATATATTCTTAACAGTTTCAATACTTCAGAACAGCTAGGTAAAGAATGCAGGCTTCTCTTCGCCGTGTGTTGGCAAACGCAAGCAAGCAGACACGTAGCCTACTTTCATGGTTGGCCACATGACGCAAGTATTGTAGGAAGAAAGTGAATATCATCGAGTATCTCACGCTTTATGGATTCAGGAGTTACTGCATCAACATTCTGCAAGGCTCAAGGCAAGAACTGATGCAGGACCGGCTCGGGTAAAATAACAGTGGTCAAAGACTCAACACTGTTCCCGAACATTATCTTAGAAAATATGAGGACACGCAATCAGGAGAGGTGCAGGCTTTTACTTGATGCGAAAAATGCACATGTTATGACCGTTATATCATCGGTAAAGCGTGCAATTCGTAGTGTCATGTCACGCCTCCTGTGTCCGTGGTGGCCTGGCCTGCTGCGTCCGAAACCCTCGTCTTCCTCTTTGAACACAGAACCAAAATCTCAAGAAATAACAGCACTTACTTCATGAAGATCTTGAAAATACATAAACAAAGTCAGTATTATAAAAACCAACATGCCAGTTAAAACGATTGGCCAAATTTGAAAACACGTATGGTCGTCAGCTGAAACCACTGACGAGGCCACAAGTAATAACATACCTTGAGAAGCAAAGAACAACGTACGGCACATCATCAAAAATCACTATCATCTCCTGAGCAACCATTACAAACAATCTAACGCTGATGGCAGTTATTCAGACGGAAACATCTCAGAGGAATCGGACAGCGAGTGTTGTGTCACGGGGGGCGGGTCGCGCAGGAAGGCGCCGCTGTTATTTTACTCTGTGGTTGTTATTTAGCGTGACTCGACAAGACTACCTTGGCACGTGGTTGTGGAGGAATGGAGGAAAGTGGTGAAGGCGTGCGGGAAAGTGATAAAGCTGGACAGGAAGACAAATGAAGTAGGGAATAGAGGAGGACGTTGAGGGTTCCTTGCTAACGGCGGCACATGGTGAGTTATTGTCACTATTAGTATGCATTCTCTTATATACATGCTGTTATATACATTGCTTGGACATAGGGGGATAGGCTACCATTAGAGGGGGCTTGGTTATCATTTAAAAGGGGCTAGGTTACTGTTTGGGGAAGACTAGGCTACTCTTCGAAAAGGGACTAGGTTACCGTTTAAGGGGGCAGTTTCCTATTTAAGGGGGATGAGGTTACCAGAGGTCAGTTTACCCACAAAGGGGGGGCTAGGTTACCATTCAAGGGTTACCATTCAACAGTTAAATAGGAGAAAATTTTCATTCAATGGGTCTAGTTTTTCATTTGGGGGATGTTAGGCTACCATTAGAAAGGGGGTTAGGTTACTATTTATAAAGGGGGTAGGTTATCATTTAAAGGAGGATTGGTTACTGTATGAGAAGGGGATGGGTTAGGTTTTGATTCTATATTTATTATGAGCTAGGCTATCTTAATATAAGGGTTTCTAGATTTCCAGAGGGCTACTATTTGAGAAGACTAGGCTATCATAATTATACGGAGGTTAGATTACCATTTATGGAGGGCTAGGTTACCATTTAAGAGGCCTAGGTCACCATTTAAGGGAAAGCTAGGTTACTGTTCGTCAAAATTACTATTTAAGAAGAACTTGGGTTACTATTCGGGTGAGTTTACTCATTTTCTTTGAGGGAGCATAGACTAGAGCGCATGGCCTTGGTGCTCATCTCCGTACCATTAGCCCTTGAGCATTAGGTGGTGTTACTACAATTATTATAACTGATGCTGAGCTATTTTTCGCCATGGTTGAGTTCGTATATCACAAACTGCATTGATTAGAGATACTGCAGACTTAAGGGTACCTGGGATATTTAGACAACGGATGGTTAATATTGTTTAATTTAATAAGTACAAATAGGGCAGTTGGGAGATGTTTTATGTATTTTTTGTATGTATGTTTTGATGTAGGTATGTATGATTATGTCGAG
This sequence comes from Eriocheir sinensis, assembly GCF_024679095.1. Taxonomy (NCBI): domain Eukaryota; kingdom Metazoa; phylum Arthropoda; class Malacostraca; order Decapoda; family Varunidae; genus Eriocheir; species Eriocheir sinensis. The sequence goes on along the minus strand of NC_066545.1, from coordinate 7,967,781 downwards.
GTGACATGAGGCAAAAAAAAAAAAATGTGTGTGTGTGTGAGAGAGAGAGAGAGAGAGAGAGAGAGAGAGAATAGTGCCCTGATTTGTATAAATTTCAAAGGTGAATTATTTACTCATCGTCTCATTGTTCCACTTTTATTTAAAACCGACATTTCAAAAGTCAAGGCAAACTGGCTATTTACTTCGGCACTATCTTAAAATATCTGATTCGTCTGAATGTTAATTATTCCTTTGTTAGTGGGGGACGTTGATACCGGATATATAAACTCGTTTCTTAATATATAGTTTTTTACGAATATTTTTCGATAACGTTTCTTAATCTGTAGTTAAATTTAAATACTGGTAGAAATGTTAGTTTAGGGTTTGTTTCATAATTCTGTTTCCATAGTCTCCTACTGTGTTCTATATAATTAGTGAAACTGCGCCAAATTATAGGACTCCCTAATACATATGTTAGGGTTGGCCATATATAAAACCGTTTTCTACGAAGGCAGTGTAAAAGTGTTCTGTGATAAGATAGGACGCTTGACTTTCTTATTTTATCCTTTCTTTACATTGTCCATTCTAGTGGTTTCATGCTTCCCTCTCACCTGCACTTTTTCCTCCTCCTCCTCCTCCTCCTTCCCCCTTCCTCCTTCTCCTTCACCTCTTTTTGTCACGCTACCTCTATACTTCACACATCACCAGCGCCGTTCACCTTACCACAACACCACCATTGCCTCAAAACCACTACATTTCCTCACGATCACAACCCTCACCATCACCATCATTACCACCATTATTCACTATCATTATTCACCGTTCCGCTCCCTCGCCTCCCATCCCGGCCAAGACACAGCATTTCGTCACAACCTTTCCCTCACACCTCTCCCTCACCGCTACCACTACGACTATCCACCAAAATGCTACTATTGACTATCCAAGGAATTTTCCCCATTCTCACTCATCCCCTCACCCATTTGGTCTTGCACACTCCCTTTCCTCTCATTAATTAATAGCAACCATCATTACCCAATAAATCCCTTCCTTACACGTCCATTAATTTTGCCAGCTCTCAACCACTTGCACCCACCATATATCCACCATACATCCACCACCATACCATTCCCTTCACCCCATCACCCCCAACTCTCCTACAATCACTCACTCGTTCATTCAACCTTCACTCTCTTCACACACTATCACCAATGCACACACAGCACCCCCTTCCTGTTTCCTTATCCCACCCTAACCCCTCTTACTCGCTCACTCATCTAACACACACTCACTCACTTACCTAACCTAACCTAAACCTAAACCTAACCTAACCTAACCTAAACCTAAACCTAACCTAACCTAACCTAACCTAAACCTAACCTAACCTAACCTAACCTAACTAATCAAACTAACTCGCTTATCTAATAAACTAATCAACCAATCCGCTCACTAACTCACTCATTTACCTCACTCACTTACCTAACGAAACTTAACCTAACTAACAAAAAACTCACTACTAACTCACTCACACTACTTCACAAACTAACCAACTTGCCAACCAGTCTACTCACTCACTCGCTCACTCACCTTCCTCTCTCTCGGGACCTCGGTAGCGTACAGATTGGACATGCGGGAGTACTTGGTCAACCCCAGGGCGTAGTCTTCTGGGTTGAACATAGGGGGCCGCAGGTGTGGGGCAGGCTGGGTCGAGGCGTCCTCCACCTCCACCGCCCCCTCGTCCTCCGATACCCGCAGCTCCACCTCGTCCTCCACGCTGAAGGGAGAAAAAGAAAGATGGGGTTACATTTTTATTTAGTATTTTTTTTTATTTACCTTAGTTATGTAATTATTTCTTTATTTTATTTTTGCTATTTATAATTTTGTGTTTAGTTTAGTTTTTTTCCTCGTTCTCTTCTTTCACCCAAGACTCCACCACCTTCTCCTCCTCCTTCTCCTCCTCATAATCATCATCATTATCATTATCCTGCTCTCATCTAATGTTTTTCCCTCCTCCTCCTCTTCCTCCTCCTCCGCCTTCTGCCCCTCTTTCTCTTCCTTAATGGGAAATTAAGTTAGCATCGTCATCACAGATAGACCGCATCCTCCTCCTCCTCCTCCTCCTCCTCCCTTTCCTCAATGGGAAATTAAGTTAGTATCGTCATCACAGATAGACCGCATCCTCCTCCTCCTCCTCCTCCTCCTCCTCCTCCTCCCTTTCCTCGATGTGAAATTAAGTTAAGCATCGTCATCACAGATAGCCCGCATCCTCTTCCTCCACCTGCTTCTCCTCCTCCTCCTCCTCCTGCAGCATCTGTACACTGTGCTAAGTGGGAAAAAATGGGTGTGTGGTTTGATGTCTTTGTTTACTAGTAGCTTTATATGTCTTCACTAATTCATTTTCTTATTTATTCTTCTCGTTTGCTTGTGATTAACTTTTTTGTTTTTACTTGTCTTCACTTTCTTCTTGTTTCTCTTATTATAGTCACAGGGCATGCTTTCTTTTCTCGAGGCGTTTGCAGAAGTGCTTAGTAAGTAAAATATATATGCAGAGAGAGAGAGAGAGAGAGAGAGAGAGAGAGAGAGAGAGAGAGAGAGAGAGAGAGAGACGTTTAGTTATGTGTGACGGTGATGGTTCAATGTATCGTGGGAGTATTGCTTCTCCTCCTCCTCCTCCTCCTCCTCCTCTTCCTCCTCCTCTACCACTCTGTCAGCCATTCCCCTTTCGTCCATCTAATAGTCATTCTTCCTTCCTTCCTTCCTTCCTGTTTCTCCACTTCCTCCTCCTCCTCCTCTCCTCCTCTTCTTCCACTCAGCCTTTCCCCCATCATCCTTCAAATAGTCTTTCTTCCTTCCTGTTTGTCCATTTCCTCCTCCTCCTCTTCAAATTCCTCTGTGGTTCTTTTCCTCAATTTAAACATAGGTACAGCAAAAAGTAAATAAACAGTTAGTAAATGATAACAAAAACACATACCACACATTATATTATATCATTTTATCATTATCATTTATTTACGACTGGAATTGCATATGACAGAGAGGACCCGGAAGTGACAGATGTAAGATGGACAGACAAACATACAGACAGACAGACCAACAGTTATAATCCCAAACAGAAAATCAGACTCGCATATTTTGAAGTCGTAAACTATAAAAAAAAAAAGGAATGGAAGGAGCGGGGGGGGGGGGGAATAGGAGAAGATTACTACCGCATTTTATTCACATTACTATACCTTTTTATGGGTTTTGTAAAGGTGTGTGTGTGTGTGTGTGTGTGTGTGTGTGTGGTTTCTGCGTCAGGTGGAAGATGAGGCGACAAAGAGATCAACAGCCTGGGTAATGTGTGTGTGTGTGTGTGTGTGTGTGTGTGTGTGTGTGTGTGTGTGTCCCGCTGGGTTTCTGTCTGGGTCCGTTTATGTACATGAGTTTCCATTTCTTTCTCCTTCCTCATTCCTCGCCTTCTCTTCCTCCTCCTCCTCCTCCTCCCGGCATGTTGTTCCGTCAAATACTCCTGGTGCAGAGTCATCCTTCAGCCCCCTCGCTTCCTCCTCCTCCTAATCCTCCGGCTGTTATTCCTTGGTCTTCAGTTCATTTTCCCATCACGTCTTCTTCCTTCTCTCCCTCTCTCTTTCTCCCCCTCCCTTCCTCTCCCTCACTCCCTCTCTCTTTCTCTTTATCTATCTTTCTCCCACACTCTACCACCACCAATGACAACTTAAACCTAACTTAATCTAATATAACTTCTCTAAACAATTAAATATAACCAAACCTATCCTAACCAAACCTATTCAGACCTAACCTAACCTAACCTAACTTACGCCAGCCTAACCAATCTTATTCAACCTTACCTTAAGAAATCAAACCGCATTCTCCCCTACCATTCCCTACCCTCCCTACCCTATCATATCCTACTTACCCACCTCTACCCTAACCTACCATACCAGCCAACGGTAACCTCTCTTACACTACTTTACCCTACTCTACCCTACACTACACTGCCCTACCCTACCTAACCCTACCCTACCCTGACCTGACCTAACCTGACCTAACCTAACCTAACCTACCCTACCCTACCCAACCCTACCCTAACCTGACCTAACCTGACCTAACCTAACCTAACCTAACCTACCCAACCCTACCCTACCCTACCCTACCCTACCCAACCCTAATCTAACCTAACCTAACCTAACTTACCTTACCCTATCCTACCCTACCCTACCCAACCCTAACTTAACCTAACCTAACCTAACCTATCCTACCCTACCCCACCCTACCCAACCCTAACCTAACATAACCTATCCTACTTTACCCAAACCTATCCTACCCTATCCTACCCTGCACCCTAACTTACCTTACCGTATCCTAACCTCACCTAACCAACTCACGTCACCTGGCCTGACCTCGCGTGACCTTTGACCTCATACTCACCGCCGCTTGACCCGCTTCGTTATCCTGACCTCCTCGGCGGGCAGGTACATGATGATGCGGCAGTAGTCTTTGAACTTCATGATTGGGTGCTGTTGTTGTCGTTGTTGTAGTTGTTTGTCTCGTGTGGTTGGTTTGCTTTTATTTTTTTCTTTCTTTTTCAACTTTTACTTCTTTTTATCTAACTTCTTTTGCTTTTTGTGTTCTTCGCCCTTATTTTTTTCTCTTCTCGACGGTGTTTCTTTCAATTATGTTTTCCTTTCGTTCTTTTTTTGCTTTCAACAGTTTCATTTGTGTTCAGTCAGTCTTAGCTAAATAATTTTTTCTTCTTTTCTGCTCACTTCAACGCCGCCTCATTCGTCCTCCTCTTCCTCCTTCTTTTGCTTCATTTTCGCTTTTATCCTTCATTTTTTTTTTCTTTGCCTTTTTAGTTCATTTAGTCTGGTTGTTTTTTTTTCCCTTGTTCTCTCAACGTTTGCTTTCTATTCATTTACTGACAGTCTAAATTGATGATAATGTGTTGAGGGTGGTATTGCTATTATTATTATTATTATTATTATTATTATTATTATTATTATTATTATTATTATTATTATTATTATTATTATTTTTATTATTATTATTTATTTTTATTTTTATTACTACTACTACTACTACTACTACTACTACGACTACTACTACTACTATTATCATTATTTATTTTTAACCGTATTTTGCTCTCTCTCCCCCTCTCACACACACACACACACACACACACACACACACACGACCTCTGGGAACTTTATCGAACCAGTTATACAAATAGGGTTTTTTTTTTTTTTTTTTTCAACTCTATCCAACAGTTGAAATTCTACTCCTGCTGACTCGCATTTTATCTCCGACTTTATTTACAGGAGGAGGAGGAGAAGGAGGAGGAGGAGGAGAAGGAGGAGGAGGGGAAGGAGGAGGAGGAGGAGGAGGAGGAGATGCGTATGTCTAGCTGGTCACTGGTTCACTTACGGTCTCGAAACTGGTTTGGCTTACGGTTCGATTCTTTTTTTAGTCAACCTCTCTCTCTCTCTCTCTCTCTCTCTCTCTCTCTCTCTCTCTCTCTCTCTCTCTCTCTCTCTCTCTCTCTCTCTCTCTCTCTCTCTCTCAAGTATGTATTATCTCACTTCATCTCTCTTCACCCTCTATAAAACTCTATCACCCTCCTCCTCCTCCTCCTCCTCCTCCTCCTCCTCCTTATCTCCCCGCTCCCATAAAGTGTCAATTAGCAAGGGATTTAATAGCTTACGGGAAGTGATTCAAGGCGAAGTAGTAGTTGAGTGCAGAATTATATATATTTTTTTATTTCTAACTTTCCTCTCTCTCTCTCTCTCTCTCTCTCTCTCTCTCTCTCTCTCTCTCTCTCTCTCTCTCTCTCTCTCTCTCTCTCTCTCTCTCTCTCTCTCTCTCTCTCTCTCTCTCTCTCTCTCCTTTTATTATGCCCTCTCTCCCTCCTCCTCCTCCTCCTCCTCCTCCTCCTCCTCCTCTTCCTCCATCTTTGTTATTTCTCCAATTATATAGCACCCATTTCTTCCCTTCTCTCCTCCCCTCCTCCCCCCCTCCCCCCATCTCACCTATCTCCCGTTTCTGCCTACAGCTATTTTCTCCCTCGCTCCCTCCCTCATCTCTCCCTCCTTCCTTTCCTCCTCCTCTTCTTCCTCCTTCTTTTATTTACATCTCCCTCTCAGGATTTTTTTATCATTGTTATTATTTTGAAAGACTGTGTTTATCTTCTTTCCTTCCCCCTCCTCCTCTTTTTCCTCTTCCTCTTCCGCTTCTTCCTCTATTTATTTGTTTTCTCTTCCTCCTCCTCCTCCTTCTCCTCCTCTTTCACGTCAATATTTACCTCTTGTTTCTCCGCTTTTATTATTTTTTTTTTCCTATACCGTTAACCCTCTTTCTTCCATCTGTCCCCTACCTCCTCCTCCTCCTCCTCCTCTTCCTCCTCCTCCTCCTCGCCCTCCTACTCTCCATCATGTTTTTTTTTACATGTGAACTTTAATATCGTCTCTTAACAATTAACTGCTTTCGCCTCCCAGTTTCACCTCGCCGAGAGAGAGAGAGAGAGAGAGAGAGAGAGAGAGAGAGAGAGAGAGAGAGAGAGAGAGAAGTACCCTGCAGTGTAACACAGTTAATTGTCGCCTGTTGCAGCTTCTTCCCACAGGGTATGATTCTCTCTCTCCCCCTTTCTATCTTCATGTATCTATCTGTCTGTCTATCTGTCTATTTATTTATTTGTTTATCTATATGTGCCTGCATCTACGTATTTATATGCCTGTCTGTCTATCTGTATTTGTATATCTATTTATATCTATCATATCCATCTGATTCACTGTATATCTAATGCATAGTGTATATTTGCATGGATGGACGTTAAAATCCGTATGTCTTTGTAAATTCGTGTCTTTCTACCTGTCTGCTTTCCAACTCCATCCTAATATATGTATACATTCTATCATATACTTCTAAAGGATCTAATACTTTGTTACCATAAGGTTTTCTCAGACTTAATAATTAAAAAATATTAATCATCATTCTTTACATTTCTTGATAAAGTGTCTAAAACTCATTGTAACTTTGCCCACTTCATTAACCTACATCAGTTTTTCTTCTTTATGGGTGTGGGTGTGTGGGTGGGTGTGTGATTTAACCTAGCAACTTACGCGTCCCACTTTGCACCTTTACTCAGAGCTCATTAACTCCAGGTGCGCTACATTGCCTCCACCCTGCAGCCCCCTCATTCACCTGCCTTTCAGTTCATGGTACCTAGCTCACATCCACTCTGTCTCCACCTCATTCCACGGCCATTCCTTCCATTATTATATCCACTCTATCTCTCTTTTGGCTATATTTTTCTGTTATTTATTATGGGAGCGGCGAGTAGCGGTCTTTTTTTTCACTCTTTTTGTTGCCCTTGAGCCGTCTCCTTTGTTGTAAAAAAGAAATCTACCTCATTCCGCTGCCATGCCATCCATAGTACATTGCATCCACTGCCTCCACCGCCTTCCACTGCCATTTCATTCATTTCATAGTATATGCATCAGATCCACTTTGTCTCCACCTCACCCCAGTGCCACACCAGCCAGAATAATTATTACACCCCTGCTCATCCTTCCTCGTACGTAGCCTACATCCATCCATCACTGCCACTCCCATTCCACTCCACTCCACCTCATTCCACTTGCTTCTAATCAGCTTGCATGTCACGTTACCTTTACTTAACCACCTGCTGTCGTTATTACCTGTCCGGGTGCGTGTGTGTGGGGGGGGGTTGTGTGTGCGTGTGTGTGTGTGTGTGTGTGTGTGTGTGTGTGTGTGTGTGTGTGTGTGTGTGTGTGTGTTATTTTTTGGTTGGAATACTTTTTTTCTGCTTATTATTGTTGTTTTGTTTTGTCACTTTTTTTCATTGTTTTTCCTTTATTATTATTATTATTATTATTATTATTATTATTATTATTATTATTATTATGAAGATAGTTATACCATTATCATCATCATCATTATAAACAACAACACTATCACTGCCATCACATTTACCAACATCACCATCATCATCATTATCACCATCTTCAACACTACATCACTGTCGTCATCATCATCATCATCATCACTTCAAACGTCGCATTCACTATCACATCACTATAAAGTATACACCTCATTTCTACATTATCATCACCACTACAGTCCCCATCATCACCACTGTCACCACCACCACTGTCACCACCACCTTCACCACCACAACTTGTATCACCACCCAACGCAGAAGACGAACTGAATACCCAACCTAGGGCGCAGAACCAACAGTAAACCTCCTCCTCCTCCTCCTCCTCCTCCTCCTCCTCAGGGCACAGCGTTTACCTTCCCCTCCGGCGCCTCCTTCCTCACTAGTTTGTACGCGAGTGTTGACCCCGCCTCCTCCTCCTCCTCCTCCTCCTCCTCCTCCAGGGATAACGGGCATGGAGGAGATAAGTCTTGCCCCCCCGAGTGGTGGTGTATAGGGCAAAGCAGGTGGAGGATGAGGACGAGGAAGATGAGGTGGTCTGATGATGGTGTGATGATGATTATGATGATGATGGCAGAGTGAACTGAGCGGCTGAATGGCTTTGATCGGTTTAGTAGCTGAAATAACGGGTTTACTGAGTGACTGACTGACTGATTTGACTGACTGGCTGAGTAACTGGCTGAATGGCTCTGACTGACTGACTGAATGGTATAGGTCTAAGATAACGGGTTTACTAATTGACTGACTGTGTTGACTGACCGACTGGCTAAATGGCTTCATAACTGGCTGAATTGTTTCTCTTTGTGGCTGGGTTTATGGGTTTATTGAATAACTGGATAATAACTGACTGGCTGGGTGACTGGGTACGTACTAACTGACTGACTGGCTAAATGACTTTGATTGAGAGGTGATTGCTATATTACTCACTAGATATTACCTGACTGGATCTTAGCTGACTGACTGACTGGCTGACTAACGGACTGACTGGGTGACTGATTTAGGGAATAGCGTTCTGGATGACTGGCGGCTGGGTGTGAGCGGAATGGCTGAATAGATTAACTGACGGAGATGGGACATGCAGTCTGACTGATTTGAGGTTGACTGACACGTTAGATGAAGGACTGACTAACTGATTGACTGATTGTCTTGTACATTTGATCGTTGGCTTTAGAAAACACTATGAATATCAACTGATGGTGTTTGGAGAAAGCGATGGTGGTGGTAGTGGTGGTGGTGGTGGTTGTAGTAGTGGTAACTGTAACTGGTAACGATTGTTTGACTGGCAGGAAGATTTTGGGTGGCAGCTGGTAAGTGTTGAGACTGAAGGTGGTGGTGGTGGGGGTAATAGGGGTGATGAGGGTGGTAATGGTGATGATAGTGGTAGCGATGGTGGAAATAAGGTGTTGGCTGGATTGTGGTGATTGTGAAGGTATAAAAAAAGAGGCTCTACGAGTGTGGTTGTGGATACGCTATGCAGTTAAGGGAAGAGTAATAATTGTGGTAGTGGTGGTTAGAATTATATAAAGGGATCAACGTAATTGTGGTTAAAGTTAGTTGGATGGTGATAGTTGTGGTAAGGACAGTTGTGATTGTGGTGGTGGTGGTAGTGCTTGAGGTTATAATTAAAGGATATTGCTTCTGTGTGTGTGTGTGTGTGTGTGTGTGTGTGTGTGTGTGTGTGTGTGTGTGTGTGTGTGTGTGTGTGTGTGTGTGTGTGAGATTGACGTACACATGTAAACCTGTACATGAGGACACACCCACACAGGTACAAAGGTAGACTAGGAGAACCGGGTCAAAGAAAGTTGGAATAAGAAAAAAATAGTGCAATAAAAAGCAGACGCAAGCAGAAAAAAAAAGAAGAGGAAGACGAAAAACTTGTACCCGACACTTCATTCTGAGAACTCTTGAAGGTAATTAGTTGGCGATTGTGGTGTTGGGTTCTGTTGGTGGTTGTGGTGTTGGTGGTTGTGGTGTTGGGTTGTGGTGTTGAGTTCTGTTGGTGGTTGTGGTGTTAGTGGTTGTGGTGTTGGGTTGTGGTGTTGAGTTATGTTGGTGGTTGTGGTGTTAGTGGTTGTGGTGTTGGGTTGTGGTGTTGAGTTCTGTTGGTGGTTGTGGTGTTAGTGGTTGTGGTGTTGGGTTGTGGTGTTGAGTTATGTTGGTGGTTGTGGTGTTGAGTTCTGTTGGTGGTTGTGGTGTTAGTGGTTGTGGTGTTGGGTTCTGTTGGTGATTGTGGTGTTAGTGGTTGTGGTGTTGGGTTGTGGTGTTAAGTTCTGTTGGTGGTTGTGGTGTTAGTGGTTGTGGTGTTGAGTTGGGTTGTGGTCTTGGTTGCGGTGTTGGATGGTTGTGGTGGTGGGTTTTGGTGGTATTGATGTTGTTTGTTATGGTGCTAGTGTTACCGGGCTACTGGCAATGGTGGCTGTGGTGGTTGTGGTCATGGTGTCGTTACTGGTTGTGGTGGTGGTGAATGGTGGTTGTACTGGATTTGTGGTGTTACTTTAGGTTGTGATGGTGATGAATGGTGATTACAATGGTTATGGTGGTGGTTTGGTGGTGTTGACAGAGGTTGTATGGTGTTTACAGTGATAATGGTGGTTGTGATGGTTATGAATCGTGGTTATAGTGGCTGGGATGTGGTTTGTTGTGGTGGTTGTAAACAGTGATTGTGAATGGTGGCAACGAATGAGGGTTGCAGTGATTGGCTAATAAGCGTGACTGATGACTTACTAATGATGATTGAGGGAGGAAGAGAGTAGGATATGGGTTAACATTGACTACGTGACTGCCGATGTTTAAATGACTTAGAAAATAATTATGTGCAGTGGAAATAATGACGGGGGGTGGGGGGGGGGGGAGACTGGATGACTGACTTGACTGATTGACTAACGGACCGGCTTGACTGGGGGTGCTTTCGTGACTTAGAAAATTTACAAGGAAGCGGAAATTGTGACAGGAGTGAAGTGGAGTGAAGGTGCAGGTGTAGATGTGGAATTATGTTAAAGCAGGTGAGAATTACGACGTGGGTGCACCTGTGTGTGTGTGTGTGTGTGTGTGTGTGTGTGTGTGTGTGTGTGTGTGTGTGTGTGTGTGTGATAGTTTTGTTTTTCTATCGCTTTCCACGCTGAGAAATTTCACACGTAAATCAAATAATAAAAAAACGGTATCGAATCATAACAACATACTATTTTTTTTGTCTTGCTCGTTTTCTTTATTTTTTGTATTTAGGTTCACATGGTTTCCCTATTTTTTTCATTATTTATTGGCTGACTTCTCTTCGTTCTCTCTTTATCTTTGCTTCGTTTTTGTTATTCTTTTTCAACGAATGCGCAAATAATACCATAGTTACCGTTCGCTCTTATTTGATTTTCTGTAAGCAGGTGCGAGAAAAATAAAAGAATAAGGAAGGTAAAGGTAAAGAATGTTACGTGTATATATGTGTTGAGCCATAGTGAAGAATGAATAAGAGAAGAAAGATAAAGCACACGTAGCGGTTCAGATCGGCGATGTGCGCAGTGTGTTCAGCTAATGCTTGCACATCTGTCTTCTTTCTCTCCTTTGTTTTTACTGCAAGCTGTTTTGGGAAATGTAACCACTTAATATTTTTTTTTTCTCTGACATTGTTGAAATTTCCTCCTCCTCCTTTTCCTCCTCCTCCTCCTACTCCTCCTCCTCCTCCTCCTCCTCCTCCTCCTCTTCCTCCTCCTCCTCTTATTTCTCATTTATTTTATCACTCTTTAGTAGCCCCAGGTTTTGACACACACACACACACACACACACACACACACACACACACACACACACACACACACACACACACACACACACACAGGTTGTCTCATTTGTACATGCATAATTTTGTTGGGTTCCACTGGTTATGTATTATGTACGTAAATATGTGTGCAGGTTTTTCTGTGTATGTGCGCATGTATGTGCGTAGATTATATTGCAAAGTACGTAAATATTCATGGATTTTCGTCGGTTTGCTTGTTATTCACACACACACACACACACACACACACACATACATACACATGGCACCACCAACAACAGGAGCCTGCCACGCCCTCTTCCGGCCTGCACACACACACACACACACACACACACACACACACACACACACACACACACACACACACACACACACACACACACACGTGCTATTGACTGAACAAAGAAGGGCAAAAAAGGCTCCTCGGAAGGGGAATATCATCAAACAAAAAGTTCCGAAAACGTCTCAAGTGGAGTGAGAAAAAGAAGCAGTGGGGGAAAAATAGTCTGCGGTTAACGAAAGAGAAAAAGGTGAACGGTCGGCTATGAGATTTATGGTCGTGATAGTAGTAGTAGTAGTAGTAGTAATAGTAGTAGTGGTGCCAGACGTAGCAGTAATAGATGTTGTTGAATAATACACACACAAGTAAATAAATAGATAAACAGAAGTACATGTTAATTAAAAGAATGGTTGGGAAAACGTACGCTAAAGGAAGGAGAGAAAAAAATAAACAAAGAGAAAGAAAGAACAAACAAGGGAAGAGGAAGAACGACCAGGAAGGGGACGGGGAGAAGGAGTAAAGAAAGATGAGGAGGAAGAACGGGGAGAAAAATTAGGCGTGGGAGGATTGGGGGGAGGAAGGGGACGTCTGGGGATGGGGTACAGGGAGTAGAGGAAGGGGATGGAATGGAAGGGGGTTTGGGGGGGGTAAGTGTGGGGGGCATACAGACCGTACCTTTGCCTTCCGGGCGGGACGGGACAGGAGGCATTTGGAGGCGAGGGGAGAGGTGGGGAGGAAGGGAGGGCAGGAGGAAGAAGATGGAGGAGGAGCTGGGGAATGAGGAAGAGGAGGAAGGGTGATGTGTTCGGTTATGTAAGTTTGCTGTGTCTTTGGAAGGGTTAATGACGGTGATGGTAGTAGTAGTAGTAGTAGTGGTAGAGTGTGAGGGACAGAAGAAGCCTAAATAATTGTAAGTACAGTAAGAATATTGATAGGAACAGTAGTTGTAGTAGTAGTAGTAGAGTGAGAAGGACAGAAGAAGCCATAATAATTGTAAGTACAGAAAGTATATTGGTAGAGACTATAGTAGCAGTAGAAGCAGCAGCAACAGTAGCATTAGTAGTAGTAGTCGTAGTAGTAGTAGTAATAGTAGTAGTAGTGGTAATGGTAGTAGTGGTAGTAGCAGTAGTTGTAGTTGTTGTAGTAGTAGTAGTGGTGGTAATGGTAGTAACAGCAGGTTCCTCAGCGTCATCATCAACGAGGAAGTTTGTCTCTGCATAACGGAGCCAGATAATGCTTGGTCAGGGTCGTTCCTCCTCCTCCTTTCTTCTTACCACGCCCAGCGCCCCCCCTCCACCCAATACCGTTTTCTTCCTTCCTCTTCGTTTTCCATATGTTCTCCTTCAACTCCTTTGTCTTTAACATCTTATTATTGTTATTATCTTTCTCTTCCTCTTTACTTTTTTCTTATTTTTCTTTCTTCTACTTCTTCATTATTTATTTATTTTTATTTTTTCTTCCACCTTTTTTGCTGCTCTTTTCTATTTTGTTATTGTTATGTTATGTGTTTCTGCTACTGTCGTTATTTTTCTTGTTTCTTGTTCTTGTTCTTTCTCCTTCTCCTCCTCCTCCTCATCATCATCATTTCTCATTTATCTTACCACTCTTTAGTAGCCCCAGGTTTTGGCACACACACACACACACACACACACACACACACACACACACACACACACACACACACACACACACACACACACAGTGACTATTCAATTCTTAATACATGAAAAGTTTACCGTATGACCCCATGTTTGTGTGTGTGAGAGAGAGAGAGAGAGAGAGAGAGAGAGAGAGAGAGAGAGAGAGAGAGAGAGAGATTCATATTAATCTTACCCCCGTCATCACGCCTTTACCAGTATGTCGTGGAGAAAGTGTTAGGTCAGTGAGATAACAGGGAGGAGGGGAAGGGAGGGAGGGAGAGAGGGAGGCATAAAGAGATTGACTAAGAAATGGATGGAGGGAGGGAGGGAGGGAGGGAGGGAGGAAGAAAGAAAGGTACTGACTAAAAAAAGGAGAGAGGGAGGAAGAAAGGGACTGGCTAAGGAGAGGAGGGGGAGGGAGGGAAGAAAGAAGAGGGGAGGAAGGAGGGACTGGTTAAGAAAAGAAGGGAGGGAGGAGGGAAGAAAGAGAGGGAGGAGAAAGTACTTCGTGCCTAAGATGCAACTTTCCATCCGTACCTTTTACCTTCACCTACGACGAGGAATGCAAAGGTAGTAGTCGTAGTCGTAGTAGTAGTAGTAGTAGTAGTAGTAGTAGTAGTAGTAGTAGTAGTGATTTGCTGATAATCTCTCTCTCTCTCTCTCTCTCTCTCTCTCTCCCCACCCACACACACACACACACACACACACACACACACACCGCAGTGACCAAAGGCAGTCGTCCGAGACAATTTACGTGCATATGCCAACCCGAGAGAGAGAGAGAGAGAGAGAGAGAGAGAGAGAGAGAGAGAGAGAGAGAGAGAGAGAGAGAGTACAGGTATGACTCTGTAAACAACGTAAACAAACAGACATGGGCTCAGGTTAACACGCGAGATTAAAGCGAGGAAAAAAATACAAGTAAAGATGAGCTTGAGAAAATATTTAAAGATGAGCAGGTAAAGTTTTTGTCTGCGCTCAGGTAAACAAAACAGACAGACAGACAGGTAGGTAGGTTGGAAGACAGTTATGCAGCCAGACACATCAATTACCTCCCTCCTCTTTTCCATCTCCTCCCTCCTCCATTCCTCCTCCCTCCATGTGTCTCTTCTTCTCTCCCTCCTCCACTTCTTCATTTCTCCCTCACCTCACCAATCTCGTTTTTCCTCCATTTTTCACTTATCCTTCTTTCTTCTTCTTTCCTCCACACTCCCAATATTTTTCTTCTCTACCCGTTCTTCCATTTTCCTCCTTACTCCTGCAATCTTTCTTTCTCCTTTCTCCCGTCTCATTTCTTTTCCCCCTTTCCTTTCTTCTACCTATTTTTCCTCTCCATTTCCCTTTTTCACTTATCCATCTTTCTTCTTCTTCCCTCCACACTCACTCAATTCTTTCTTCTCTACCCATTCTTCCATTTTCCTCCTTACTCACTCCTATCTTTCTTTCTCTCTTCTCCCTCCTCATTTCTTTTACACCCTTTCCCTTCTTCTACCTGTCTCTCCCCCTCCATTTCCCTTCCCCACTTTTCTCATTTCTCATTCCCTCTTCACTTTCTTCTATCCACTTCTCCCTCTCCATCTCTCTTTCCCTTCCTGCTCTAGCTTCATCCATTCCTCTCTCTTCCCCACTTCCTCCATTTCTCTCTTCTAATGTATGCAGGTAAACAGACAGACAGATGGACAGGCAGGTAGAGAGACAGGTATGCATTTAGATTCATTTTCCTCCCTCCTTTTCTCTCCCTCTCCCTCCATCCCTCCATATGTCTAAACTATTTTCTCTATTCCTTCCCTTCATTTCTACTCCCTCTTTCTCTCCCTCCTCATTTTCCCACATATATCATTACTTTCCTCCCCTTTATCCTCCTCCTCCGCCTCCTCCTCCTCCTCCTCATCATCATCATCATCAGTAGCAGCAGCAGCATCCTTCTTCTCTCCTTCCCCTCCCACACACCCTTCACCTTTCCATCAATCCTCCTTCTGTTTCTCCTCCTGTCTCTCCCTTTCCTCCCAACTCCACCTCTGTATCAATCGTTCCCGCTTCCTCCTTTTCTCTCTCCCTCCCTCCCTTACCTTCCACTCTTCCATAAATCACGGCTCTTCCTTCTTCCTTTCCTCCTCCTCTCGACCATTTTTTCCTCCTCCTTACGTATGGGATTTGGTAAGGGAAGGAGGGGGTGAGGTGGAAGGAAAAGAGGGAGGGAGAGAGGGGGAGAGCAAGTTAGAGAGAGAGAGGGGGAGAGGAGAGAGAGGGAGAGTGGGAGAGGGAGAGGAAGAAGGAGGTAGGGGGGAGTGCCGCTACCTACCTTGCAGACCACTAATTAAAATCGACCACCTGGTGTGAGTTGGCGGACGTTCACTCGTATGTTTGTGTTCGAGAGAGAGAGAGAGAGAGAGAGAGAGAGAGAGAGAGAGAGAGAGAGAGAGAGAGAGAGAGAGAGAGAGAGAGAGAGAGAACGTCTAAATTAAGGCAAACAATACAGGTGGACAGCATTAAATTTCCCTTTATTTTTTATACAATTACTTTTTGGATAAATGAAAGAATAAGTAAAAATAAATATAGTTAAAAATGGAAAAAAATAGATATTACAAACTCTCTTTTCATTCATTGATGGGAACAAGAAAAAAGAATGCAAAGGAAAAGAAATATAAAAACAAAAAGATTACTCCCTGATGTTAATGTTTTAAGCACAAGAGGTAGACAAATAAGCAAAAAACAAAACCTGATACATAGTAGATGAGTAGAGAGAGAGAGAGAGAGAGAGAGAGAGAGAGAGAGAGAGAGAGAGAGAGAGAGAGAGAGAGAGAGAGAGAGAGAGAGAGAGAGAGAGAGAGAGAATATATGGAATGAATGGTGAGGAAAAAGGAGAGATGGAGAGAGACAAGAAAAATATGGAGTGTGGAAGAGAGGGAAAGAACGATGGATATGAGGAGAAGGGAGAAGAAACGAGGCGGATAGAAAGTTAACTAAATCCTTCTCCCCTTCTCAGTATTTTTGCCTCACTTCCCATGGTTTCCCTTCCTCTTAAACTAAATAACAACATGTGTAATCATTATATTTAGAGAGTAACCAAACCCTCAATCCCTTCTCAGTATTTTGCATCACTTCCCATAGTTTTTCTTTTCCTTAAACGAAATAAGAAAACGTGTAATTATTTTTCAAGAGTAACCAAATCATCCTTCCCTTCTAAGTATTTTGCATCACTTTCCATAGTTTTTCTTTTCCTTAAACTAAATAAGAAAACGTGTAATTATTTTTATAGAGTAACCAAATCATCCTTCCTTCTCAGTATATTTGCATCACTTCCCATGGTTTCCCTTCCTCTCAAACTAAATAAGAACACGTGTAATCATTATTTTTATAGAGTAACCAAATCCTCCCCTCTTCAGTATCTTTGCATCACTTACCATACTTTCCCTTTTCAGGTAAGTGCACATTTGATAATTATAACCAGTAACCAAATCCTTCTTCCCTTCTCAGTATCTCTGCACCACTTACACTTTCCCTTCTCACCCTCCATCAGAACAAGTTTTACCATCATTCGTAAACAGTAACCCAATCTTCCTTTTTTCGTATCTTTGGATCACGTCTCATACTTTCCCTTAAAATGGTAACCAGATCTCACTCTCTATATACACCATCTCTCACACTTTCCCTTCTCTCCACCCTCAATCAGTACATATTTAATGATTATTCGGAAACAGTAATGAGCCGTGTAGGAAAGCCTCTCATTTACAGAGCACACCTACACCTGGACTTGGGGTTGTTTACATTGTTTTAAGCACCTGCCTCCACAACGGTCCCCTGATATTGTTCTCTTCGCCCTTCAGGTTACTTGTGAAGGGTGTTTTGTGTTGAGTGTGGGTGCTCTGTTTGGTCTCGAGTGTGTATCCTTATCCAGCGTGAAGGGTTTATGTAATCTCTCTCTCTCTCTCTCTGAACACGGTAAGCAAGGCAGTCCCGTTTTCCTTGTTTCATGGGTCCTTTTTCTTTGTTTATTTACGGGATAACTAAAGTATTCGTCATATAAAAAACGAGAATAGTTCCGATATGACAAACACGCAGAGAGAGAGAGAGAGAGAGAGAGAGAGAGAGAGAGAGAGAGAGAGAGAGAGAGAGAGTTAAATGCAGTACTCTAATGGCGTAATAAAAATGGCAAAGGAAGTAAGGCACAAAAAAAGCAATAAAAAAGGTTGATTATTAGGCGCCGTAACAGAAAGTATACCCAGCTTCCGTGACTGTTTTTGTTGTTGTTGTTTGTTCTTCCTGTTGTTGCTGTTTTTGTCGTTGTTGTTTATGGTTATTATTCTTGATGTAGGTGTTGTTATTGTTGTTGTCCTTGTTGTTTTTGTTCTTGTTTTGGGTGTTATTTCCTGTTCTTGTTATTGATGTTGTTGATGTTTGTTGTCTGTGATTTCGTTGTTTTTGTTCTTGTTTTCGTATTAATGTAGCCGATACTGATGATACACCACCATCACCACTACTACTACTACTACTACTACTACTGCTAATACACCTGACGCTCCGGAAACACCTAGCAATGATTGGACGGCATACGTATGGTCTGTGTGTGTGTGCGTATGTGTGTTGCTGAAATGACGCCGCTGTTCCTCCCTCCTTTGTGTGTGTGTGTGTGTGTGTGTGTGTGTGTGTGTGAGCTCGACCAACATCACATCAGCAGCCTCCCTCACCCCCCTTCCCTTTTTCTTCCTTCCCTCCTCCCGCCCTCCCTCCCTCTTTCTCTCCCTCCCTCCCTCCCTCCCTCTCTTCCTCCTTCCCTCCCTCTCTTCTTCCCTCTCCTGTCACATTAGAAAGCGTAATCGTGCAACTCTAAGGGAAAGCTTTGTGACCATCTGCTATTTGCTTTCCTTACCTCCCTCTCCCCCCCCTTCCCTCCCTCCTCCCTTTCTTCCTCTTCTTATATATCTATTAGTCCATTCACTCCTTCGTCTATTAATTCATCTTCCCATCCGTGCATCAATACATCGTCAACGTCATTTCTCTCTCTTTGTTCCTGGTTTTCTTCACATCATCCCTCTATCTACCTATCATCCCTGAGGCTTTATCATGCTTCCGTTTTCTCCTATCTTCCTTCTTTTCTTGCAATATTTCTTCCTCCTTCTCGTTCTTTGTATTTGTTTTCATCTATCCATCGTGTTCTTCTTATCCTGTTATTTTCCCTTTTTTCCCTTCTATCTTTACTTTCTCTCTTTCCCTTTAAAGTTCTTCTTCTTCTTACTATATATCCATCGGTAATGTCCCATCCCTTATCCTCTTTTTCTCTTCATTTCTTCATTTCTCTCTCTCCCTTTCAGTTCTTCCTCATCCATCCACTTAGCCACTCAACATCCATATAGCCTATCTGTCCGTCTGTCTTCGTCCTCCCCTTCCTCTCATCCCTCCACTCAAATTCTCTCTTTTCTTCCTCCCATCATTACTTTTCCCTTTCTCATCCCCTCTTCTCACGACCTCCTTTCCTCCTCTCTCCCTACACGTCTTTCTGCATCTCTCCAGCTTCCTTCTTCTTCTCCGTTATCCGTTCAGTCAGCATCCATTTACCTGCCCTTTTGTCTACCTTCCTCCTCTCCCACTCATTCCTCCACTCAAATTTTCTCTTTTCTTCCTATCATTACTTTTCCCTTTCTCATCCCCTTTTCTCACGACCTCCTTTCCTCCTCTTTCCCTATACGTCTTTTCTGCATCTCTTCAGCTTCCTCCTTCTTCTCCGTTTCCCACTTTGCTTTTCATCCTTTCACCTTTCCTGCTTCCCTTCACTTTTACTTTTCTCTCTCGGTACTTTCACTTCCCTTTCAGTGTCCTAATATTGTTTTGTTTTTTTCTCATTTTACCACACGTTATCATCTTTATTGATTTTATACTTTTACTCTCTCTCTCTCTCTCTCTCTCTCTCTCTCTCTCTCTCTCTCTCTCTCTCTCTCTCTCTCTCTCTCTCGATAGATAGATAGATAGATAGATAGATAGATAGATAGATAGATAGATAGATAGATAGATAGATAGATAGATAGATAGATAGATAGAAGGAATGGACGTGGCTTCATAAAGATTGTATATGACGTCACTCACCATCACTAAGAACCCCTCTGATTGGCCAGTTAAAGTCACCCCTTGACCAGTAGACGATGAGGTTTGTTTATGGTATTTTCTTCTAATCCAATTTTATCTTGATTTATTACTGTATTGATTTCTTAGTTATTTCTGTTTTTGTTTTTTTTAATTCCCTTCATGTATATTTTCTTTTCCCATTTTCTGACCCTCATTTTCTGTTTCCCTTAACTTTTCTTCTCTCTTCCTTTTATATATTTTTCTTTATTCATATTTGCGTACTTGTTATAGTTTCTTCTCGTTTTTGTTTCATGTAATTATTCTCTTTCTTCTATTCCTTTTCCTCTGTTATTTTTTTCTTTATGGTACAGCATCACCATCATCGTCATCTTCACCATTATCATCATCATCGTCAGCAAGAGCAGCATTACTAACATTATTATCATTACGATCAAAGCCATCTACCACCACCACTATCACCACCACCACTACCACCTCCACCACCACCACCACAGCCGCCACCTCGTTCACGCCTTCCCACGCCTTCCCTCACGTAATCACTAGGTCTGTGTGTCTGTTTGTTAAATACAGGTGACCTTAATTAAAGCCTCACCTGTCTGCTTGCCACTCCTTTCCTCCCTCCTCTCTCCCTCTCTCCCTCCATCCCACCCTCCTTCAATCCCATTCTCTCTCAGTCACTTCACTCCTTTCTTATTAATATTTTTTTTTATCCTTTTTTATATTCCGGCTTTTGATCATCCATTTTATATATATTTTCAAGTTCCAGTGTCATGTATTTTGTTCTATTTTTTTGGAGAGTAACTTTTTTGTCTGATTTTTCTTATTCTGTGCTGTAATTTTATATAGTTTTACTTTTTCAAGATTCTCTCTCTCTCTCTCTCTCTCTCTCTCTCTCTCTCTCTCTCTCTCTCTCTCTCAACACACACACACACACACACACACATTCACACACGTTCTTATTCCTTCTCGCCCTAATTGTTTTCTCATCCTTGTGGTGTGTTTGTTACTGTGTGTGTGTGTGTGTGTGTGTGTGTTAAGTTGACTTGTCTAACCGTGACACTTGTGGTCGTGGTGGTGGTGGTAACTATGACCATGGCAATAAATAAATCTTTAATAGCACATAAAACAACAACGATAACAATAAAACTACTACTACTACTACTACTACTACTACTACTAACCAAACGAAACATGAGCATCTAGATCTCATGGGTGATAATGATGAGAGAGAGAGAGAGAGAGAGAGAGAGAGAGAGAGAGAGCATCTTTTCGAATGAGGGGAGATGAAAAGGATGAAGGGGGGGCGAGGGGGCGTGGGAACAAGGGTGCCGGATGTGGAGGGGGCGTTTGGGTGGGTGTGGGGGGCAGGAAGGGGGGGGAGGGTGGCGGGGTGGAGGAAAGGAGGGAGGGGGGAGGGAAGGGAAGTTTGATTATGACCTTGTGCTGAGGGTCATGTTTATCTCTTCTTTCTCCTTCCCCTCCTCCTCCTCCTCCTCCTTCTCCTCCTCCTCCTCCTCCTCCTCCTCCTCCTCCTCCTCCATCTGCTCCACCCTACTTTTCCTTTTTTTCTTTCCCCTCATCTTTTACTTTCTCCTTCAGATCCTACAGCATCCTTTCCCACTTTCTACTTCCTTTTCTTAGTGTTTATGTGTATTTCCTCCTGACTTCCCCTTCCTCCTCATCCTCCTCCTCCTCCTCCTCCTCCTCCTCCTCCTCCTTACTTGATCATTAGTCTGTATTAAGGAAGATTTGGCTGCTTCATACATAAATACTTCCTCTTCCTCCTCCTCCTCCTCCCATCAGTTACTATTAAGGTGAGAGAGAGAGAGAGAGAGAGAGAGAGAGAGAGAGAGAGAGAGAGAGAGAGAGAGAGAGAGAGAGAGAGAGAGAGAGAGAGAGAGAGAGAGAGAGAGAGTAAGGCTGGTCTATATTTCTATATATTTCTTTGTTATTTAGGTTTGTTTGGGAAATTGATTTCTTTGCTAATCTCACTTTTAATCGAGGCCAAGATAATGATGATGATGATGTTTTTTTGTTGGTGTTTGGCGGTTGTGGTTATTATTGCTGCTGCTGCTGCTGCTGTTGTTGTTGTTGTTGTTATTATTGTTTTTGATTGTCACTGCCACCACAAGAGTTTCATTTCCCATCATATAGCGTGAATTAGAGCGTCTCTCACCAATTTGGGGGTGAGAGAGAGAGAGAGAGAGAGAGAGAGAGAGAGAGAGAGAGAGAGAGAGAGAGAGAGAGAGAGAGAGAGAGAGAGAGAGGGCATAAAGACACAGACAGAGACAAGCAGACATCCATCCATACATAATTTTCACACACACATGCATAGATAGACTGACGGAGACACAGAGAGACAGACATACAGACAGACACGCAGACGGATACACAGACAGACATAGAGAGAAAGCAGACAGACATAGAAACAAGCAGGTAGACATACATACATACATACATAGAGACAAACAGACAGACAGATAGACATACAGACCAACAGACAGACACAAACAGACAGACAGACATCGACAGCTCAAGGCCAAGAGATCAGCAATCGTGACTCCCTTATAGGTTGTCTTCATTGTCTTCTTCCGCCGCGCCCTTTAGAAATGTCACCGTCACGAGGGCGTCAAGAGAGCAAAGAAAAAAAGTAAATAAAAGTGAAAATGGTGGTGGTGGTGGTGGTGTGGTGTTGGGATGAAAGTGAAAAAAATAACAGTAAGAAGAAAAAATGATAATAATATGATAGGAGGAAGAAAGAGATGAAGAATGACTTTGCATCCTCTCCAGCTTTCCTTTCTTATATTTGCCTTTTATTTGATTGTGCGTTGATGTGTTTTTTTTCTTTTTCTTTTCTTCTTCTTCCGCGCGTGTATGTGTAATTGTGTTTGCCTCCTGTCTTTCATTTGTTTATTCATCTGCTTTCCTTCCTGTTTGCCTTCTCTCTCTCTCTCTCTCTCTCTCTCTCTCTCTCTCTCTCTCTCTCTCTCTCTCTCTCTCTCTCTCTCTCTCTCTCTCTGTTAGTTTTCTCTTTCTGTTTATTTTTATCCATTTTTCACGTGTTTTCCCTTTCGTGTTTATTTTGCCTCGTTATATATTTTTCTCCTAATCCTACTTTTTTATATCTTTTTGTTTTTATTATTATTTTTATTACCATTTCCATTATTATCATTATTATTTCCATCTACGTAATTTTCCCTATCAATATATCCATGCACTTTAATCTACATCTATCTATAAACATGTCTGTCAATCTATCTATATATCCATGAACTTTGTCTGTATCTATCTATAACTATGCCTGCTCAACTATCTGTCTATCTATCTATCTATCTATATATCCATGCACTTTATCTGCATCTATCTGTAAATATGTCTGTCAATCTATCTATATATCCATGAACTTTGTCTGTATCTATCTATAACTATGCCTGCTTAACTATCTGTCTATCTATCTATCTATATATCCATGCACTTTATCTGCATCTATCTATAAACATGTCTGTCAATTTATCTATATATCCATGAACTTTGTCTGTATCTATCTATAACTATGTCTGCTTAACTGTCTTTCTATCTATCTATCTATCCATCATTCTGTCTATCTATCCAGTTCTCAGTCTCTCCACTTTTCCTCCGCCTTCCCTCCATCTGTTATTCTTTCTCTTGTTCAGTCTTTCACCTCTACGTGTGTTTTCTTTTCTCTTCCTCCACCTGTTCTCCTCATCCACCTCCACCTCCACAACCAACTACTCCTCCTTCCCCCTCTCACTCCTCGTCCTCGTCCTCCTTCCCCTCCTACTCCTCCTCCTCCTCCTCCTTCTTCTTCTCCTCTTCCTCCTCCTCCGCCTCTTCCTTTGTTCTTCATGACTGGATCGCTAAACAGCCCAAGGCACCTCCAAACCCCTCGCCATGACTCGTTTGAACACACACACACACACAGACACACACACACACACACATATACACACACACACATATACACACACACACACACCTATTGGCCTATTCTCTCTCTCTCTCTCTCTCTCTCTCTCTCTCTCTCTCTCTCTCTCTCTCTCTCTCTCTCTTTTATGTTACTGCGTGCTCGGTTTTTGTGTAACGTTACGCCGCGATGACCCTCCCGTGTGTGTGTGTGTGTGTGTGTGTGTGTGTGTGTGTGTGCGTGTGTGACCCTCTCCGCGCCGGTCGTCTCGCATACTTAAAAATAATGTTACTTTGCGGGACTTCTCCTTTATTACGTAGCTCTGGGAGTGACTTACGGTCCGGCCGATTAGCGTGCGAACCTCACGGAGTATAAGGAGAAGGAGGACGGGGAGGTGGAGGCGGAGGAGTAGGAGGCGGAGGGGGAGAGGGAGGGGGAGGTGGACCTTGAGCTGGTGGTGATGGGGGAAAAGGAGAAGGAGGAGGTGGTGGTGGAGGAGGAGGAGGAGGAGGAGGAACGAGCAAAAGCAGGAGTATAAGCAGGGGCAAGAGGAGGAGGAAGAGGAGCAATGAGCAAAAGCAGGAGCAGGAGGAAGAGGAGGAGGAGGAGGACGGAAAACTGTAGGTGGAGGAGTAGGAGGCGGAAGGGGAGGGGGAGGTGGACCTTGAGCTGGAGGTGATGGGGGGAAAAGGAGAAGGAGGAGGAGATGGTGGTGAAGGAGGAGGAGGAGGAGGAGATGGTGGTGGTGAAGGAGGAGGAGGAACGAGGAAAAGCAAGAATATAAGCAGGGGCGAGAGGAGGAAGAGGAGCAATGAGCAAAAGCAGGAGGAGGAGGAGGAGGAGGAGGAGGAGGAGGAGGAGGAGGAGGAGGGTGAGGAAAGGAGGAGCACGAACAGAAGCATATGGAGGAAGAGGAGGAGGAGGGGAGGAAATTCAAATAAAAGGAAAGAAAAATGAAGGAAAGAAGTGGAAGAAAAAAATGACAAGAAAACAAGTGGGAAAGTTTAAGTGTGTGACAGGAAGAGAGGAAAGAAAAGGAAAACATGTAGTAGTAGAAATAGGAGGCAAAGGAGAGGCAAAGAGGAAAGAATATTTAAAGTAGAAGGAAAAATAAAACAAGGAGAAGGAGCACGATGTTGTGGTTTTGCTGACAGAGAGAGAGAGAGAGAGAGAGAGAGAGAGAGAGAGAGAGAGAGAGAGAGAGAGAGAGAGAGAGAGAGAGAGAGAGAGAGAGAGAGAGAGAGAGAGAGAGAGAGAGAGAGAGAGAGAGAGAGAGAGAGAGAGGAGAGAGAGAGAGAAAGAGGGTCAGGTAACTTTATGTTGTAGTAGTAGTAGTAGTAGGAGGAGGAGGAGAAGGAGGAGGAGGAGGAGGAGGAGGGGGAGGAGGAGGAGCAGGAAGCGGAGGAAAAATAATATGAATGGTACAAATAATGAAAATATGCTCTCTTTTTCTCTCTTGCACCTTTTCCTCGTCTCCATCCTCTCTCTTTCTCCCCCAGCCTCCTTTCCTCTCTTTTTCCACTCCTTCCCTCCCACTCCCGTCCCCTCCCTGCATTGCTCCCTCCATCTCAGTAGCCAGGATATGAGTTATTGTGAGTCGCTAGGAGAGTCAAGACCGTGAGTCACCTCAAATTAGTCGTATTTTACCTGCAATTACCTCTCTCACCTGTGCTGTGGGGACGAGATTGGGGGACGAAGAGAGTGGACTATTTTTATATTTTTATTATATGTTATTCACTCAAACGTAGATACATACATACATAACATACATACCTGCCTACCTACCTACTTACCTACCTACATACATACATACATACATACATACATATATACATGGTCATATATTCATGCATACAAACATACGTGCATATTTACATCCATGCATATGTAAACACACCACAAGCAAGAATAACTTAAACTTGCATAAATATTTGAAACGTCAGTTGAACACACACACACACACACACACACACACACACACACACACACACACACACACACACACACACACACACACACACACACACACACAATGCACTATCCTTGCTACGATGATGAAGAAGTTGTTTTTATAGAAGTCACCTTGTGTTTTTTTCTTTTTTTTATCTTTGTCTATCAGATCGTTTTCACTTCCTGACCTTTTTCACTTTCGTCACACACACACACACACACACACACACACACACACACACACACACACACACACACACACACACACACACACACACACACACACATATATACACACCACTTACGTAAAAATAGAACCCGAAAACACTTGAGAAAAAAATAATGTAAACAAAAAATAATAAAATACATCAAAGGTTCCTGGTGCTTAGAACAAAGAACATAACATCACGCACTCTTTCTTTGTATCTCTTCTTGTGTCGTGGTGTGAGTCAGTGAGTAGGTATGTCAGTGAGTGAGCGAGTGGGTAAGTCAGCGTATTACTTTGTGAGTGAGGAAAAAGTGAGGGGATTGAATGATTTGAGTGGACGAGTAAATATACAAGTGAATGAGTGAGTAAACAAGAGAAGGAATGACTAATGAGTGAACGCCTCTGAGAGTGAGTGAGTGAGTGAGCAAGTTAGCAGAAGTGAATCAATTGTTAGTTAGTGAGGAAGGGAGAGATATGAAGTTTTACTGGTTGAGTGAGTGAGTAATCGAGTCAGCAAATGAACTGAAGCCTGGGAGAGTAAGTGAAAGGAATGAGTGAGTAAAAGTAAGTCAATAAGTTAATGAATGAGGTAGTGAGGCAGCAGGAGATTTATTGATTGAGTGAGTAAATTAACGATTAAAGAAGTGAGTAAGGGCGGCTGGTTTCTTTACAGTGACCCCTGGAAGCATGAGTGAGTGAGTGATTGTGTGATTGACTTAGTGGGTGTGTGAGTTAGTGAGTAAGTGAGCGAGTGACTGTTTGATTGAGTTAGTGTGTGTAACCGAATAAGTGAGTGCAAGCGAGCAAGTGAGTGAGTGTTTGTGAGTTAGTGAGTGAGTGAGTGTTTGTGAGTTAGTGAGTGAGTTAGTGAGTGTTTGTGAGTTAGTGAGTGAGTGTTTGTGAGTTAGTGAGTGAGTGTTTGTGAGTTAGTGAGTGAGTGTTTGTGGGTTAGTAATTGAGTGAGTGAGTGAGTGTTTGTGAGTTAGTGGATGAGTGAGTGAGTGAGTGTTTGTGAGTGAGTGAGTGAGTGTTTGTGAGTTAGTGAGTGATTGTTTGTGAGTTAGTGAGTGAGTGTTTGTGAGTTAGTGAGTGACTGAGTGAGTGAGTGAGTGTTTGTGAGTTAGTGAGTGAATGAGTGAGTGAGTGTATGTGAGTTAGTGAGTGAGTGAATAAGTGAGTGAGTGTTTGTGAGTTAGTGAGTGAATGAGTGAGTGTTTGTGAGTTAGTGAGTGAGTGAGTGAGTGGGTGAGTGAGTATTTGTGAGTTAGTGAGTGAGTGAGCGAGTGATGGTTGGGAGAGTAATGGCAAAGGTTCCCAGTCAATGGTCGTCTCACTTAGTCTCGAGAGAATGTGCTGATTGGCTTCCAGACCACCAGACCAGAACAGAGAGAGAGAGAGAGAGAGAGAGAGAGAGAGAGAGAGAGAGAGAGAGAGAGAGAGAGAGAGAGAGAGAGAGAGAGAGAGAGAGAGAGAGAGAGAGAAGGGCAGAGACACAGGAAGACAAATAAAGAACGTTGGAATTAAACTAAAAATAACAGAATAAAGTGATTTCAGATTCAGCGATAAAGAAAGAAAGAAAAGAAAGATAAACGAGAGAAGGAAAGAAGACTGAATACGAAGAAAGAAGACAAAGAAAGGAGAGCAAATAGAATGAGAAAAAAGGGAATGACAAATATAAAGTCAAACAAGAAGAATTACAAAGAGAGAATGAGAGAGCGAGTTTGAGAGAAATATGAACCCTTCCATAAATGTGCACACGTGGTCAACGATGAGGAATAATGGGTTTATGGCAGGGCAGGATGATCGTCATTGTTAAACTTGACATATATATTGCTCCGCCACTAAACACCAAATTAACAGTGCATAAAGAAAATTGTTAGTATTGCTTCTCTTTTGGTCAGTGAAGTTTATGTGGCGGAAAAAAATGAAGAGAGAGAGAGAGAGAGAGAGAGAGAGAACCTAAATATCATATGCATTAATTTTCACACACACACACACACACACACACACACACACACACACACACACACACACACACACACACACACACACTGACAGATGGCACCCATCCCGGCCTGCCTCAGCGCCAATCACCGGGCGAGAATAATAAGCAGCCTCGTGATTGGTCTTGACGAGCGACTTGTGGGTGTTTGACGGAGCCACTCACCTCTGCCGTCACGCAAATGAACACACACACACACACACACACACACACACACACACACACACACACACACACACACACACACACACGCACATACACACATACACTTGCTTACTATCTACCGTCGCGTTGAAATCTCCAAAACCCGATCCTGTGTATGTTTGTGTGTTTGTGTGTATTATTCATTTACCACGATCTGATCACGGGTCCAGCATGTAATCAGACAGTTGGTGAATAACACACACACACACACACACACACACACACACACACACACACACACACACTATGTACCGGGCTTTGGAGATTTTAATGCGACAGTAGATAGTAAGCAAGTGACTCACCCCTGGAGAAAGTTAATTTTGTATGAGTATGCCGTATAAGGATGTGGATTACGAGGTGTGTAAAGAGAATGTATAAATACAGCACCAGTAAGAATTGTACAAGGTGTTACCAGACAGAATGACAACTATAGAAGAGAAGAATGTTGATTACGACAACTATTATATACATTAGTAGATAGCAGAGATGAATCAAGCTAGCGTGAACATCAAAAGGATCTTACTCAACAGACCGGATAATGACAAAGAGAAAAGAGGAACAAAAAATAGGTGTTGTATCCTTGTTATGACATTAAATCAGGGTCACGGAATGCTGGAGGGAGAAAGCTGTTGTTGTTGTTGTATAAGTTTTCACTGAATAACTCAGCGGAGGAGAAGCATGACGTTTACAAGGAAAAAAATTACTACTAAAGGAAGTGGACTAAGAAACGAGTGTGCATTTTAGCAAGAAATTCATGGAGAGTTTAAACAGTTTCTGGTCAGCCAAGCAGGAAACAGGAAGAGGTGAAAGGAAACGAGAGGAGGAGAGAAGAAAAGAAAAGGAAAAAAGGAAAAGAGAAAGAAAGAAAGAAACGAAAGTAGGAAAAGGTAGAAAGAAAAGAGGAAACCGTACAATTAATCTATCAAAATATTAATGACGATGTTGATGGTGATAATGATAAAAAAGAAAACACCAGCAATGATAACAATAGAAATAGCAATAATAATAGTGATGATAATAATAAGAACAACAATAACAAAAACTGCAGCGATCTATGGCATGTCAAATTCGTCTAAGATTTATCCTTGACAATCTGCAGCACCACCACCACCACCACCACCACTATCAATACCAACACCACCACAACTATAACCGCAACTGCAAATACACACACGTACTACTACCCCTGTATGTGTAAGACTGTGTGTGTGTGTGTGTGTGTGTGTGTGTGTGTGTGTGTGTGTGTGTGTGTGTGTGTGTGTGTGTGTGACATAATACTATCGTCTGGATGGATATGATGCTGTTTCTGCTGCTTCTGCTGATAATAATAATAATAATAATAATAATAATAACAATAATAATAACAATAGACAAGCTGAAAATAAAGGAATAGAAAAACAAGAATCAAGATATACATGATTTTTTAATGAGTATGCGAAGAAAACAGAAACGAACACACACACACACACACACACACACACACACACACACACACACACACACGGTTCGTGGTCAGACTTACATAAACTTTGTCTTCAGTGGCCGTGACAAGGTATGATTGTTTGCATTGTTCATTGTGTGTGTGTGTGTGTGTGTGTGTGTGTGTGTGTGTGTGTGTGTGTGTGTGTTTAGTCAGTGTAAAATAGAGAGAGAGAGAGAGAGAGAGGTGGGGGTTGATCACACATAGTCACACACACATACACACACACACACACACGACTCTTCCACCTCAGCACCTTCTCACCCACTGTCTCTCCGCCTCCACAATCAATCTTATCCACTCCACCACCTCTCCCAGAATCTCTTTTATCCACACTGTTACTCTCCTCCTCATCCCCATCCACCCCCTCCTTCCCTCCACCTATATCAGAGAGCAGACCTTGAGGAACGCAGGGGTGGAGGAGGAGGAGGAGGAGGAGGAGGAAAGGTTGGGAAAGAAGACAAAAGTTCAGTAATCTTGGTGGTCAAATCCCGTTCAATGTTTCCCGGGTCTGAGCGCGTGATAGTGAAGAGGAGGCGGAGGAGGAGGAGAAGGAACGGAAAAGGTAAACTGAAGAACAAGAATCATGCTTTTGATGTTTGTTTGAGAAGGAGGAGGAGGAGAGGAAAAGATAAACTGAGGAACAAGAATCACGCTTTTTATGTTTGTTTGAGAAGGAGAAGAAGGAAGAAGAGGAGGAGAAGGAAACCGGGAGTCATGAAGGAGATGTAACACGAAGCCTGATCCTTAGCTCCTATACAACAAAGGAAGCAGTGTGATCTATTCTGTAGGGTTATCATGACGAGTATAAGGAGAGTAAGAAGGCCGTGAGTTTATAAGAGTGTGAAGAATAACAGCTGTGCAAAATCAGTCAGTCGATTCCCATTAGAACTGAGCGAAATATAGCAGTCCCATTGATGGCATTAGTTAGTTAGTGTGTTAATTAAAATCTGTCCAAAAACACGTGACGGGGAGGAACTGGTGGAAAAATAAGAGACCAAAAGAGATATTGTTGTGCCAAATTAAATGTTTTCTTGGTCGAAAACTAAGGAAGAGGAGTCGAAACACAGATCATTAGTTAGGTTAGGTTAAGGGTTATCCATCCTCAAACACGTGACGGATGGGAACTGATGGGAAAAAAAGAGACCTAAAGAGATATTGTTGTGCAAAATTAAATGTCTTCTTGGTCGAAAAATGAATAGAGGAGGAGTCGAAACACAGATCATTAGTTAGGTTAGGTTAAGGGTTGTCCATTCTCAAACACGTGACGGATAGGAACTGATGGAAAAATAAGAGACCAAAAAAGATATTGTTGTGCAAAATTAAATGTCTTCTTGGTCGAAAAATAAGGAAGAGGAGTAGAAACACAGATCATTAGTTAGATTAGGTTAAGGGTTATCCATCCTCAAACGCGTGACGGATAGGAACTGGTGGGGAAATAAGAAACCAAAGAAGGTATTGGTATGCTAAATTTGATGTCTTCTTGGCAGTAACCGAGAGGAAGATGTAAGAAGATAAGAGAAAGAAAAGTGAAAGGGAGATAATGAACGGGAGGAAAAGGAGAATGACAATGGGAAGAAAACATAGATGGAGTGAAAGAAAAGAGGAAAGAATAGAAAACGATTGCGAAAGAAGAGAGAGAGATGACAGAATGGAGAAAGAGGAGGAGGAGGAGGAGGAGGGAGGGAGGGAGGGAGGGAGGAGAGACAGACGAGACATAACCGCACGCATTTGCTTCGAGATTTGCATACAGTTTTGTGTCCCAGTTAAGAGAGAGAGAGAGAGAGAGAGAGAGAGAGAGAGAGAGAGAGAGAGAGAGAGAAACTTTCCATAAGATTAATTGGTAAGGCAGACACATCATCACCATCATCATCATCACCATACCACAACCACAACCACCATGACCACCACCGTTATGGCCTTTCTTATTCCCCCTTTTCTCCTCAACTTTTCACCGTTATTTATTATATTATATTTAAAATTAACATCAGTTCGAAAAGAAAACTGAAAAAAAATTAATTCCTCTTCGTACTTGTCCTGGTTCTCTTCCTCACTCCTCCTCCTCTTCATCATCATCATCATTATCACCCTTTTTGTTCTGCTTCTTAATTATCTCTACCTTATGTTTCTTCTCATCGTCCCTATTCACCTCCTCTGCCTTTTCCAGCCTCCTCCTCCTCCTCCTCCTCCTCCTCCTCAGTGTCCTCCATCATACCTATTTCAATATTTTACTGTATACTCAGTTACAATTTTCATTTGATAACCTTCGTTTTCGTGGAGTTGCATAAGTAGTTGGTGGTGATGTAAGTGGTGGAAGAGATTGAGGTGGAGATAGTGGTTGGGGTGATAGTGGGGATGAGGGAAGACAGGGAAAGTGTGAAGGTGGAAGTGGAGGTGATGAAGATGCGTGTGGGTGGAGTGGAGGGTGGTGGTGGTGGTGGTGGTAGAAAAGGTGAAGGTGGTGGTTGTGGTCATAGTGGTGGTGGTGGTGACGGTGGTGGTGGTGGAATGAGAAGTACTACCAGCTCCAACTTTCCTTTTTGATACCGGTTTTGAGAGAGAGAGAGAGAGAGAGAGAGAGAGAGAGAGAGAGAGAGAGAGAGAGAGAGAGAAGCAGACGTACAACAGACAACAAACAGACAGACAGACAGACTGGCAGACAGACAGACAGGCAGACAGACAGAGAGACAGACACAGATAATGAGAATTGCAGATTGCTGGTAAAATGAATTGAGTGAAGAAAAATTATGTAATACAGTCAG
The DNA here is from genome assembly GCF_024679095.1 of Eriocheir sinensis. Lineage (NCBI taxonomy): Eukaryota > Metazoa > Arthropoda > Malacostraca > Decapoda > Varunidae > Eriocheir > Eriocheir sinensis. Next base: position 7,935,559 of record NC_066545.1, on the reverse strand, counting down.
AGAGAGAGAGAGAGAGAGAGAGAGGTGACTCCTTTGCCTCTTCAGTCATTCTAGTGACCGACGCCTAACTTTCACTAAGACCCAACTCTCTCTCTCTCTCTCTCTCTCTCTCTCTCTCTCTCTCTCTATCTCATCATATGTGTTCTATTATACTATCTTTCTTTTTTTCATTTCTATTTGTTTGCCTATCTATCGTTTTCTGTCTGTCTGTCTACATGTCTGTCTGTCTGTCTTTCTGTCTGTCAAAATCCCACGTGACGCGAGATTATACCAAGTTGACCTTTGACCCGCCGTGACAAGGGACGGACCAGACTCTGTGACCTCCCTAACCTTTCCCTCCCTCTCCCTTCTCACCTCTCACCTCTCCCTCGCACCTTTCTCCAGTCCTCACCTGTCTAGACTGGAGTAACTGTTCTCTCTCTCTCTCTCTCTCTCTCTCTCTCTCTCTCTCTCTCTCTCTCTCTCTCTCTCTCTCTCATTCATTTTTTTCTTTCTCTCTTTCTTTCTTTCTTTCTTTCTGTGTGTGTGTGTGTGTGTGTGTGTGTGTGTGTGTGTGTGTGTGTGTGTGTGTGTGTGTGTGTAAGGGCGTGTGCGTGCGTGTGTGGGTGTGTGTTGGAGCGGGTGGAGTTAATGGTGTATGTGGATGTTAATGAGTTGAAATCCAGACCGCAGGAAGGGAAAACACGAGGCGGGGGTGGAGAAACACGGAGGAGGAGGAGGAGGAGGAGGAGGAGGAGGAAGAAGAAGAGGAGGAGGAGGAGGAAGGGGGGCATGACGATAACAATGGAGAAGAACGATAATGAACACTATGATGATGAAGATGAGAAGGAAGATGATGAGAAAATGAACACTAAGAGCAAGGACGAGAATGATGATGATTAAATAATACCTTTTACATGCGCACACTTTAAATAGAAAAAAGAGGAGCATCATACAATAGTAGAACAGAAAACAAGAATAGAGAAAAAAAATAGACATACAAGTAAAAAGAAAAAAGGAGCGAAAGAAAGGAGACAGTAAGCAATGAAGGAAGAAACTAACTAACGAACTTGATAAAGGAGTAAGCAAGTGATGAAGGAAGGTAACAACGAAATGAATAAAAGGCAACAAGAAAAGAAGGATGGAAGGAAGGAAGGAACTAACAAACTGGATAAAGGAGACGACAGGAAAAGAAAGAAGAGAGGAAGGAACTAACAAACTCGATAAAAGAGACAGCAGGAAACGAACGAAGGAAGGAAGAAAGGAAGGGAAGAAGGAAGGAAAAATCTAATAAACTGGATAAAGGAGACGACAGGAAAAGAAGGAAGGGAGGAAGGAACTAACAAACTCGATAAAAGAGACGGCAAGAAACAAAGGAAGGAAGGAAAAAAGGAAGGGAAGAAGAAAGGGAAGAACTAACAAACTAAATAATAAAAGAAGAAAAAATAAAGGAAGCAACAAAATAACAAACTAAATTAAGGAGACAGCAAGAAACAAAGGAAGGAAGGCA